>NC_133033.1:4098269-4409230 GCF_048771995.1 Taeniopygia guttata | reverse complement strand
CAGATATTCCATGTAACATAATTCAGGAAGGCCCATGGGAGCAGCTGTAGATGGAGAATGGACTCTTGGGTGATGTGTTTATTCACAGGCTCAACAGGAATCAAAGCTTTTCCAAATGGAGAGCTGTTTGCGTGCTTAAGACATCGACTAAAGTTGCCCAGCTGGGCTGGTGGGACACTCTATGTACAGCCAAGAAAACATGGATTGAACACTGGGACATAAACCCATAAACAAAGCAGGGATCCAGGAGTCCTGTACACAGGACTTGGCAACTTCAGCTCTTTGATGATAGCAGGAGAGGCACAACTCATATCCCAGCTCTGCTACGAAATTTACCCACACCTCCACATTCCCGACCCTGCAAAGTTCTGGCTAAATTGCATTAATTTTAGTGTAAACAGGACGTGTTTCATATTTATGCAGGGCTCTGGCTGGGGTTTTTGTCCTGAACCCGAGCCATGGCAGATGAACATCTCCTCTTCAGCCTTGTTTTTGTTTTGCTGGTTCTGCTTACAGCAAACAACCGTGTCTGAGAAGCCTGGGGTCCGTGGGATCAACTGTTTAATCAGCTGTAGCAAGAATGTGATTGTCTTTGTTGTTAACCACTCAGCTATGAAAAGCGTGAATAGTATATGTACATTTGGAAGCACCACACGAGTGGTTTTGTCCCTGCTTTGCTCCCTCCTACTGGTCAAATGCTCAAAATAAGTTAAATATTTTGGAAGTCAGGCGTTTCTCTGTTTCTTTCTCCAAAGTCTGTGTTTTCAGTTCAAACAGATAATTGCATCTGTAATGGAGAGATGTTTTCCTCACTTGGCGCTGTTAACATCATAAAACACCTGCTAGGGCTGAGCTGCTTTTACCTCTGGAATGCTTGTTTTTCGCCACTTTTTCTTCAATATAAATGTACCACTGTAACTACAAAAGTTTTGCCTTAAAATTATTTAAACACCCCCCCCCCCCCGGCATGGAAAATTTATACTCACTTTTGCTAGGTTTTGTTGGATTTTTAGGTTGTTTTTTTTTTTAGATTTTCCTTAGACCATAAACATTTTTCAGGCTTGCAATAGAAAGGAAAAAAAGCCCAGCCAAATCTAATGTAACTGTTGAAGTGTCAGAAATGCGAATCTGCTGCTGCTGTTTCTGTGCACACGGGATGGAGGATGAGGAGGTGGTTCCTCCTTCCAGGACAGCAGTTTTGCATGCCTGCAAAAGGCAGGATTACACTGCCCACACAGCAGCCAGAGAGGGCTTTTTCTGCATTTTAGGGGTGCCCACGCTGCCCACACTGTGCAGGTGGGCTGGGAGAGGTCACTGGTGGGCACTCAGCTCTGGTAAACCATGGAGGAGCCACCTCTGCTCCTGGCTGCTCCTGGGCTCTGCAGTGTGGCAGAAACGAGCTGAAGACCAGCTCATGTGAGCGATTGCTTCACTCTGTTGGGTGGCTGGATGTTGCAAGACCACTCAAGGTTCCAGTTGTTTTCCTGGACACTGGAATGTGCCTCTGGTCCGAGTGTTGACTCATTTCTCCCAGGAACGAGTGGCTGCTGGCTCTGGACGTCCCGAGCAGCTCCTGTGCACCCAGGGGAGCAGGGTGCAGGGGCAGCCCGTGGGTGCACAACCTCTCTGGCACACAGAAATCCAATGTTGCAATGCTCAAGCCTGTAGATTGCCAGATTTCTAATGGAAAGTTAATGGATGGCTGACCTCAAAATGCTGGATGCTACCTAAGGGGTTACATCACTCTACCACCCACAAGTGTTTCTTGTGAACTTTTCCTGACTTTCCTGCCCGAACCCCTCGGCTGTCATCTCCTCTGGATTTGGACAGGCAGCAGCATTTGGGTTTGGTTTTAAACTCCTAGGAAAGGCATTTCTGAGGTGCTGCTGAGTGTGGAGACAGGAGAGGTTTTGATGATGCCAAGTGTGGCACAGACTCTGTTCCTGAACTGAGCCCTGACTCTGTTTGCATTGGTATCAAGGAGCTGCTGCTAATGAGGAGCTGTTGGGTAGGAGATGGTCTATCCCCTTTTCTATCACCACTGTCTCATCTGAATCTTCCTTGAAAGTAGTCAGAGAGAAGCAAACCAGAGGATCCTTAAAAATTTTCCCCAGTGTCATCATTGCTGTGTCACACTTTTGAAATGTCAGCCCAAGAAGTGAAGTGTCCCTGTTTTCTCTCTCACCCCCGGCAGCCCATTTTCTAATTCTCATGTTCAATTTCAGAAAAAGAGGTGAAACAACCCCAGAAGTGATAAACATCTTGCCACATTGCATAACTCCTGCCCTCAGTGCATTTTCCATGGTTCCGAGCCAGACAGGTTTTCCATTTCGACTTTATTGTTACGTCTCACCCTTTGGAGCGACAGATCCATCAGAAAAATCTCTATCTCTTGTTTTCTAAATCTGCAGCTTTTTATGTTTTTTTAGCTTCCAAACTGCTCTTGGTCCCTGGCCATGCCAGAGTGTCCCAAAGACACCAGCAGGAGAACAAGCGCTGGCTGTGAGGAAGTGGTGGGTGGTCTGCAGGGGAGCTGTGCCTTAGCCCTCCACCTATGCTCAGGCAAAAAATGTCCTGCAAGACCCAGAAATGTGGTTTTTTTTTTGTGTGCAACCCCCAGGTAAAATTGGAGCTCCCAGATTGGAGGCTTTGCCAGGAGCAGGCAGGTTGCTCCTTGCCCGCTCGTGCTGCCGTGCCCGTCACAAACAATTGGTTGTTTCCAACAGCTCAGGATTGACAGGCAAAACTCACATTATTCTTGTGCTTTCCCCCCTTCATTTCAGCATATAGCAAACCTAAAAGGATCCATTTGCCTGCTTTTTCATGGTGTGGAGGGTGGCACAGAGGTGGCGAGGACAGAACCTCTCCTTGAAGCCTTGAAGCCACCGCCGCCGTGCCGGAGTTTGCCTCTCCCTGCCCGCAGAACGTAACCCGAGCCTCCTCCATGAAACTTGCTCAATTTAAAGTTTACACAAATCATCTCGTTACTTCCAGTTTTCCTTGGCTCTCGCAGGGTTTTGTTTGTTTTTTAGTCCTTTTCTCAGAGGTGGTTTCTCAGCACCCAGCTGCCCCCTAATTCCAGGGCAGAGGGAGACTCCAGGGGTCAGGTTTCCCACCTGGATTATGCTCAGAGCCCCAGGGAAAGGAAGGGCCAAGGGATGTGAAGGAACTGGGAGATGCTGGCTTAGTTATCCAAGCAAAAGGGAGGTGGTGAGGATATTACAGTTCTGCAGCATCCAAAGGATGGTGTCAGGAGGTCACCTAAAGTCCAGGTATAGCTTTACAATACGGAAATTCAGGAGAAAAAGGACAGATTTCTGACAACCAGGACTATGGGATTCTGGGCACTTAAGGAGGCATAAAAATCCTTCACTTTTATAGGTGGGTCTCTGGAAAGGGCTATGTGATGAGGGTAAGACTTGAGGATGCAGTTCCAATTCAAAACGCCCCTCTGCCTGGGGACCAGGCAGATTCTTTTTTTGGGGGGGGGTTCTTTGCACTGCCAGGATCCCTTTAAACCCTAATCCTCCCTCAGGGTGCCTGACTTTATATAGATGCACACCATAAGATAATCCTTATTCTGCTTTTGTGGAGTTACTTTTCATGCTACTCCACTCTCACACTATAATTTAAACCAGTTTCTATTGGCTTAATATATACTGAAGATGACAATTTTATTTTCTTCTTTTTTTTTCCCCTCAACCCCCTGCTAATTCCTCCCCTCAATTTTCATCTCCCAAGGCCATAGCTAGAACAGTTTTTGTCATGATTATCACTCATCATAATTGAGCCAGCCTAACTCATGATGTCATAATAAGAAATCAACTCTCTTAAGCTATTTTGTAGACAACTCATCTCAATAATTCCCCTGCCTTTACCCCGACAATAACCTTATATCTTTTTGGCCTGTTTTTCCTTTTAGCTAGCATAATTGGTTTTGTCATGATGGTAGCAGTGCTTTGAGTGCCAAAAATGTATTCCCAGAGCAGCTGTGATGAAAAACATAGTAGTGGATTTTGCAAGTCATTATTAGTCATTTGCCAAAAATGAATGGCAGCTCAGGCTCCAAGTGTGTTACCCAGAGGATGCCCAGGAAGGAAAGCTCTGTGTGCCAGGGGCTTTCTTCTTTCCACCCAGACAGAACAGGCTTTCACTGAGGGTGGGCAGAATGACTCATGTCCTGCCAGAAAAAATCTGGGACCCATTTCTCGGAAGAAACAGGAATGGAAGCAAAGCCTGATTCACAATGTCTTAATATTTCTTGAAAAAGTGCTTTTGAAGGCTTGCCTTGCTGTCAGTTCAGATTCAGTGACCTGACAGTGCCTTTGCTGTCCCTTTTTCTGTGCTCCAATCCCTAAATGCAGTTATTGCACCTTCAGGGGTTACAAATCCTCACTCCTGATGTGCAGTTTCTCAAACACTTTTCAGACTCCAGCTGGGAGATTCCTCCATCCCTCTAGACTTCCCCATGTGATGCTGTGGCTGTGGGTCCCTCTCAGCTCCATCCTTTCCACATCCTCTCATCATTTTCCACCCCAGGCTCTAGAGCAGCCCTTTGCTAAGCACCAGGGAGGGGTGACAGGCTTGGAGCAACCCTCAGTTCTCTGATTTCTGCTCCATTTTCACTGCACCACAACACTTTTTTTCCCTTTCCGTGTTTGTGGTTGGAAAACATCTGAGACTGTTTTCCACATCGAAACTTCCATCTGGGTTAATTTTGACAGTTCTAATTTTACCTCTCCTCTCCCCAGCCTCCAAGACGCTCCTGTGTTGCTTTTGCACCCCTTTTTGCACACTTGATAAGACTCCCTTGATTCTTTCATGCCAAGATATCCATGTGGGACAGGGAGGAGACCTTTCTCTTTAGCAGGGTGGTAGATCTGACAGCATTTTTTTGTGTTTCCTAATAGAAATTCCAATACCCTTGATCACAGCAGTCACTGAGCCCTTCAAACTCTGACTCCTCCAGCTGTACATCCTTTTTGGTATTGGAAGCCATGGTGTTACTTTGAGTGAGTCAGTGGAGATCACTCAGTTTAAAGCTCCTTGCCACGAGTTAGGAAGCACTTTTGCAACACCAGGGCAGAAACAGCAGCTCCTGAGGAAGCCCATTCAGGAACAACTGGGCTCCACCAGGTTAGCAGAATGGTTTCTCCATTCTCCATTCTCCAATGGTTTCCCCCCAGAAAATCTCCATCAAGAGCACAATTCCTGGCTCTCTCCAGCACCCTGCAGAGGTCATTGCCAAGGTCCAGTCTCGGTCAGACAGTCCTGTCTCAGCACAAATCTGTCCTGGACAGATTCTGACTGGTCCCTGATGGAGCTCTTTTCTTTGCATCAGCAGCACAGCAGTGGCTTGTGATTTATCATATCCCCACACCGAGGCTCCTGCTGCTCTGCACGAGTCCTGCCAGAGAGTCTGAAGCAGCTCATGTGATAATTTTAAGGGCTTTTGTGGTCTTGATTGGGGAATTTGTCTCTTCAGGTAATATTTTTTCCATCCCTGAAGGCCCTGTGTGAATTACATGGACTTATTTGGCTCTTTAAGTCCTCCCTTGCTGGGGAGAAAGTTCCTGTGAGCTCATGGATGGCTGTGCTCTGCCTGCCCTTCCATAGGAGCCCTCTTGTTCAGGCCTCTCCAAAATCCGCCTTTTATCCTCTGCCACTTTTGATTTGTTGGCGTTTCTTTTTCCAGCAGTATTTTTTTCAAGCCTGGTTTTAAGTACGAGGGAGGTTTACACATATAACATTGTTTACAGCAGATATTTCTACCTCAGTTGAGCTGGAAATGCTGCTTGAGGGGTGGTCCTTGCCTCACTCCAAATCACCTTTAATCTCCCACCAGGAATCACTGCCTCTTCCCACTGAGTGCTGTGGAGCAGCTTGAACCTGGCTTTTTGATGGCCAGGGGCTGTCCTTCTGCAAATTTTCCTTCTGAAGAAATTAAAATCTTCGTTTTCCACTTGGGGGAAAAAACCAAAACACTCGTCCCAAACCCCCCAAAGAAATAAAAACCTCAAAAAAGCCCCAAAACCAAACAAAAATCCCCAACACCACCAACCAAAATGAAATAAACCCAGGAAAAAAAACCCAAAAAAACCTCATGACCTCAAGCAGGTCTGAGAAATTCCTCTGGGGCAGATATTTGGCACTGTCCTGTCTGCTGAATCCATGGACAGCCTATTTTGATGAGCTCCAGTGAGACCTTGGATTTGGGCAATCTCCAGTAGATGACGAGCTGCTCACCAGAGCCCTTTCAAACCAGCTCAGCTCCAAAGAATTGTTTCACTTCCATCAGATGTGTCCTTACCCCCATCCTTTCTGTGTGGGATTTCTTCCTGCTGATGGTTTTTGGTTTTGGTTTTTTTTTTTTAAGTGGACAGGGAGCTTAAAAAGATGGGAAAAAATTGTCTTCCTGTGATGCTGTCATTAAATGTATACTCTGGGAACTGCCTTCTTGGCAGAAATGTGGACAAATCATATATTTCCTTTAGTTTTTGCTTGGAAATACATTTAAAAAATGACAGCAGTCACAAAGCTGCATTGTTACCAGTGAATGCTGTTTGGGGAATCCTTGTTTTGCTGTTTCTTTTTCCATACATTTATTTGGGAGGTTTTTTTGGCTGCTTTTCTCTTCCATAGGCAATAAAGTTCAAATTATTGTAGGATTTGGAGCTTCACGTGCAAAAAAAAAAAAAAAAAAAATTCAGAACTTGACAAAATGCCCACTAATGGAAGTGGAAAGTCTCCCACTGACTTTGAGAAAGATTTACTCGTGTCAGAGAACATCCAAGAAATGTTTTATTTTATGGTACTTTCATAGTTCAGGAAATGATGATTCTTTAAATCACAAGAGTAGATGAATGCTGGCTCACACATTTGCAGAATTTTATCCTGCTCCAGCATCACTCTTTGACTTTGAAATGGACACTGATGAGGACAAAGCAATAATATGGAAATGTCCTAATTTTTGCCCCTATTGTCATCATGGGCTGTCCAATATTCTTAAATTTTACTTTAAAACAGTATTTGGCCAATCAACTTAAAATTTGACAAAAGCTAATTTAGGGATGAGATTCTCCTTTGCATATCAAAAGGAGACACAACAAGATACAACATCCAGAGAAATCTGGGCTGGAAACAGAGTTTAAAATTTTAATGGTGGAAGTAGATAACTATAAGACACCTCATGAAGATTTGATGGATAGGACATGTAGGATTCTCCATCAGCAGAAGCCAAAATTGGGTTGTTTTCTTCTGGGTGATCAGCATGACTCAGAGGCACCATGGTGTGGGGAAAAATTCAGGACAAGGGTTGTGCAGGAGGTGACAAAAATCCATCACTGCAACCCACCCCAGGCTTGTAATCACAAAATTGCGCTAAGCAGGTAATTATTGATGATGTGCACTTCAAATCTCAGTTCTCATGCAGGTGAGAGAAAGTTTCATCTGCAGAGAAATGTTCTGGAAAACAGAGAAATTCTGCTGCAGCCTCTGAAAAGCAGCATGGTGTGGGAGGTGGAAAGGGGTTATAAAAAGTGGAATAAATGAGGTATTTGGTGCAGGTAAAAACGAGGCTCTGCCGGTCTGGTTCTGCTCTGGTGGCAGCCAAACTCTCAGGATGCTTGGTGGCTGCCATCCCTGAAGAAGGGGCATCCCAACATGCTGATGAGGACATTTTAGGGTCTTAGGCTCTGTTAAACCCCAAGTTATGTTGAAGTAACAGAAACTGTGAATTTGACACCAAGAAAAAGGAAAAAGAAGAAAGAAAAGGGGCCCATGTTTTGTGGTTAACAACAAACGAGCGTCACATCTCTTTCCAAAGCAGAAACCTCTAAATTTTTGCTTCTGTCTCATTCAATTATGCTCAAAGGGCCACACTTAAGAACTGCAGGAAAAGGGAGTCAGACCTTTACAATAAAAGACACGAAGCTGAGTTTGGCAGTGCCAGCCTTTGCTTCCTGCAGTTCACATTCTGGAGAACAGTCAGGATGTGATGTCAGGGCTGGGCTGGTGCCAACCCCTGACACCTGGGCATGTCCTGGGTTGGCAGCTGTGTACCCACCCCTGCTCACTGCCAGGCTCTTCCAGAGCATCTTAATAAAGACATTTCTGATGGCAGATTGATCAGGTTGCTCATTTCCCAGTCTCAGATAGAAAATTTGGAAGAAATGCTAGAAAAAGAGCCTTTGTAGGCTTTTCTTGACCTTTTTCTTGACCAAGACACAAACTCCAAGACAGTTAACATCTAAGCTGTTTAAATCTCTGATGCTGGACATGGTGGGTCCACATATCTTGTTCTGGGCCAGTGTAAATCTCCCTTATTGAAGATTTAAGATCCCCAGATAACCCAAACATAGGGTCCTCAGTTCATACCCTTTGTGGAATTGCACTTGAAATTATTTTCTCTCTCCCAAGTTTATTAGTTCATGTCCAGATTTTTTAGCACTTCAATGCTGTGGCTTGAATTTGTTGTTGTGGGTTGGAGCTGCTGTTGGGAATCTTAGGGCAGCAAGACACAGGCTCAGAGCTGCCCAGGCTTTCACAAACATTTCTCTGCCTCCTGCATGGCAGGCATGTCTCTAAGCCTACTCTCATGCTTTGATTTTTTCCCCAGGATGGAAGGAAATCACACAGATGCCTCTGTTCCCACTTTTATTCCAGCTACATAAAATGCTGAGAGCCTCTCCCATTTTTGCTGATTTGTTTCAAAATTTATTGGAAGATAAGGACAGGCAAATGGGATATAGCAGGGATGGTGCTGAGCCCAGATGGGATATTGAACTGAAAAAGTTCTTGGATAAGAAGATAGGTAAGGAAATATGCTAGAGCATTAATACAGAATAAATCTTCCTCTATAGTTTTCCTTTTCCAAGTAAAATTCTAACAGATACTCATTTACAGTTTGGATATCTGCCGTGAAATGTTAGACACACGGTTAACTTCATGCTGTTAATTATTGGAGGCTTTCTGGAAGTCTCCTGAGGTATTTGGTGCAGAGCAGTTGCTGTGCAGAAGAGGTTGGCATCTTCTCCTGCCACCTCTTTTGTGGGAATCCAGAGCTTCCCTCTGGCTGCCCTGGAAGGTCTGGGACCCTGGCAGGGGTCAGGAACTCCCCTGGACAGAGCCCCCAGAGACACTGTCTGTGATCTCTGTCCATGGAAAAGAGTTTTCAATCTTACAGGATGAATTACAAGCTCTGAGTGTTTGATATGAGCAATAATTAAGTGTGGCACGGGTGCAAAAGTAAAATTTTAGGATTCTAGGTTAGGGGTTCAACGGGGACAAGATGGAGGAAATTGGGTGTGTCTTGTCCTTTTTCTCCTTCTTCATGCCCTCCATGTTTCACTGCGGTGTTGGCATTTTTCTGTTGGTTCAGGCTGGGGACACACTGTTCAACGTAGGTGACAGATATTGGCACGTTATTGTAAATCCAGCACAGGTAGTTTGTGGTATTTAATGTTTGTAACATCCCACTGAGGGCAGAGCCCCACACGCTGCCCTGCAGGACAGAGCTGCGGCAGGGCAGCAGAACATGTTAGAGATAAACAGAATAAACAACCTTGAAACCAGCACAGACGAATTATGGCTTCTGCTTTGGCAGCAGGGCTGACAGACAGAGACTTTCTACAATCTCAGAATCATCAATACCACAGATTCCGACACTCTTTGTTGTGCTGGCTGCTGCCAGGCTGTGTCATCTTCCTGGCTGGGAAGTCAACACCAGCTTGGAAAATCCATTTCTGTTCGAAATTCAGCCCTGCGCAGCAGGCAGAGGACGTGCATCTTTTGGAGCAGGGTCAGCAGAAGGGACAGAGCTGCAGAGACCCACAGGTGGTTTATCTCAGAGCCTGTGAGACCTGGAGTGGAGCAGCAGTGATCTGCCTGTCCCAGGGGCAGGGCTGGAGACCCTCCTCTGCCCAGCACTAGGCACTGGGATTCCTGACATCCAGGGGGCTCAGTGTTGAGTGCCAGCACTGTCCAGAGTTCTGGAGAGCCTTTCTTTCACCAGGTTCAAGCTTGGAGCAAGCCACAGGCTGGTTTGTGTGTACACAAGAGCTGGGCAGCCCGGGAACCACAGCCAGTGGGAGCAACAGAGCTGAAAGCTTCAAGCTCTGCTTTGTTCCCCGTGAAACCAGGGAGCATTGGATTCTCCTGCTTACTGGGGAGGCAGGAAAGACAGGAATTTCAAAACTTCATTCCTTCAATTTGCCCTTCCCTCAAAAATGCTGCTCTTCCTTCAATTTCTTCTCTGGTCTCCAGCCTAAGCCAAGCTTTCATAACTCCTTTTTTTTCCCCCACCCTCTGGTTTGAATTACTGCAGCGTCTATCAGTTTTAGCTGACATTGTGAATAAACTCTCATAACGCAGAGAACATCTTGCTTTCTAAATCACTTAAGTGATAATCAAATTTAGCAGGGTGATTTAGAGCCCAGGAAGTTTTCAGGGGGTGTTTATTTTACTAGAATATTTTTGTACACAGAAGTGACCGTCCTGCTAACTGTCCATATGAAGAACTTTAATTCAGAACTTTCCTTCACTACCACATTTCCACTTTTACTGTAATCTCTTGTTTTGGAGGATGCTAAAATCACAGCTTTTGCTGCTGGAGATGAACTAATGCTGAAAACTCCCCAGAGAGAAATGAGCTTTCATCCAAGTGTGGGCCAGACAGCCAATTATTTTTCCTTAATAAGAACAACTGCTTGATGCTGCATCATACTTGAAATTAATAGTAAGTTAAATAATAACAACAACAGCTGGTGGAAAGTGAAAGAATAGCAGGAAATAACTCCTCAGGCATCCTATAGTTAGCTTGTGGCCTTCATTGGCACAGGAGATGGTGGTGATGACTGCTATTGTAGAACACCATGGCTCCTGCTCAACAAAAACGAATCCTTATCTGCCTGAAAACTCTCTGTGGGAGGTTCCTGGAAAAGCACTGTTGCAGTGGGAAGGTGGGAATGACAGACAGTGATTTAATGTGCAAGGAAGGTGGCCACTCACCATGGCTAGGAAACCTGTCAGGGTTCCTTGGAGGCTTTCTGGGAAGCTGAAATAAATAACATGGGAATTACTCTTCCTGGAATCATACTGCTTAGTTGGTCATAGAATCACAGAACGTAGAACAGTTTGGGTTTGAAGGGGCTTTAAAGATCATTCCAACCTCCCTGCCATGGGCAGGGACACTTCTCACTATCCCAGGTTGCTCCAAGCCCCATCCAGGCTGGCCTTGGACACTTCCAGGGATGGGACAGCCACAGCTTCTCTGGACAACCTCTGCCAAGTCCTCACCACCCTCACGGGGAAGAATTTTTTCCTAATGTCCCATCTAAATCTGCCCTCTCTCAGTTTAAATCCATGCTTCATTTCTCCTAAGCTCCCTGAAATCCGTGGTCAGCTGAACAGAAGGTGTACAGCAGTTGTCAGATTTCCATTGCAAAATCACTCCCCAGCTCTACCTACCTCCAATCTGACTCTGCAGAAAAACTTCTCCAGCCTTATTTTGGATCTTAATTCCTGTGAATTAAATTCTGTAAAGCCATGGAGAAGCAGTCTGTAAGCTCCCATGCAGTGTGAGGGTCGGCGTCCTGTCCCCAGTCTGCTATTTCCATCCCTGCACTGACAGATTCTGCCTCAGGCAACTCTAATTAGAGGTAAGATTGTCTGAGGATCTGAGCAAATTTATTCAGCTATTCTGCATATCTTGACACCAGCAAGGTTTTGTCCAGAGTCTGCACATTAATTTTGACATTAAATTCCTTTATAGGTCTCTAAGTTCATACTTCTAATAAACTTGGCCTGCACTTTTCCCACTGATGCCCACAATATGCTCAGTTTTTAATGGAACAAGCTGAGATTTTCTGGTTGTTTTATTTCCAGGACGCAGACTGGAAATTACACAAGGAGCTAAAACATGCTTGAACCTCTTATCAGCACCATCAGATATATATCACAGTGTTACTTAGGAAGGCCTGTCTGCACAACAACTGGGAAAAGGTGTGAGTCATCTCTTCTTACTCCATCTCTGTGAGGGGAACATCACACCACAGCTCATAAGATGCCATTGAACGTGAAAGGGAAGATTTCAGCTATCAGGCTTTATCGCTGAGATTTTGCAATAGAAATGACCCGTGATTCACTTCTAATTTTGGAAGGTTTGGCAGTTGCTGGGGTGTTTTTTAGTGGTTTGTTTTTTTGTTTTGTTTTGTTTTGTTTTGTTTTGTTTTGTTTTGTTTTGTTTTGTTTTGTTTTTGGTGTGTTTTTTTGGGTTTTTTTTTTTTTTTTGAGTGAATGAAAAGCAGCAAGGAATGAACCCTGTGAGATTCAGAGCCCTCTGTGGTACAAAGGCATCGATGCTGTTTGGACACATAAAGGGCAAAGGACTTGCCAAACATTTGTGTCCTGACACTTCACTATTGGCTGAAAATTGACATTCACACAGGACTCCCTATCAGCTCAGCTGTCTCTTGTTCTCATTAGGTTGCCTCAGGAGCTGCTTTTTCTGCAGCCATGAATTTGTGCATACCTCGAGCGTGCCATTCCAGCTGTCTTGCTGCAGATCTGCCATCAGCCACGGAGGTCATGTACATCTGATGGCCAGAGGTACAAATAAGTGTAGAAAATTAGTAAAAGCCCTACAGAGCAGCCCAGGAACAATACAAATATGGATCTGCTGCAAACCCTACCTTTTCAAGCATTTGGTGCAAATTTCAGAAAGCTCAACCCCTGTGAGAACAAATTCTTTACTAAGTAAATTGAAGCATTTTGCAACTTGTGCCTCTGTTCTCTGGGCTGTTTATTTCTGACTGGCTAAAATTTCATCCTGGTAGTCCTGTGCTGTCTCTTTTCCAAGAAATGAACAGCCAAGCTGTGCCCAGTGAGTGTGTCATGGGAAAATGAGTGTGAAGGGACACTTAGAAGCAAGGACTACCCAAACCGTTGATAATTAACTTGATTGGAGTGATTAATATTAACTACACAGAACAAAACACAAAGTTTGGGATGTGTGGGGTGAAAGCAAACACTGCTGCTTCCCATGAACTCTTCTGCTCCCTGTCTGAGTTCTGCTCTTACCCACAATGTTCACATTGTTTACTCCTTGCAAGACCTGGATAGTCACATTGACCAAATATTGGGTTTATAGTTATGATTAATCTTTTGTTCTTCTTGCCAAGGACAAACAAAACATAACGATGGAGGAAGAAGTTCAGCTGAAGTCTTCAGGCACTTTGAATGAAGGACAGATGTTGGTCTAGAGGACACTGTGACTCAGCCATGCACATCTGTATTACCTCTGGAAACATCACAGGGTTTTTGTAGGAGGGCAGCTGGGTAGTTTTAAAAGCTCTTTCTGGCTTTCAGATTCATGATTATGTATTCTCTCATTTAAAACAAAGCATTTTCCTGAGGATTTTAGGAAGCTGAACATAAACTGCTGGTTTCTAGATGGAATAACTCCCTCCAGCCATCAAGAGCTGTGAAATGCCTCTTTTACCAACATCATTATGCTCTTATTCAAAGTCCACTGGACTCTGCAGCTCTTCACTGACCCTTGCTGGCTTTAGGCTGATGCATTTACACCCAGAAAAAGCTGTCTTGAAATTTTATGTGGTTGGATTTCGCCGCCACTTTATATATTGAACATGTCTGAGGTTTGGGTAATTGTTCCAATGGTGAAAAACAGCAGAAATTGAGCTCACCTGAACAATCACCCTTGTCTGATGATCTGGGATTGATTAGGGCCCTTTGTAGATGTCTGAAAACCAGTTCCTACCCTTTGCTTCATGGGCAAGCTGTACAAAACCCATTCAGCGTCCCACGGAGCGCTGCTGACACTGAGCCCCGTGTTTGTTTTTGGCCATGGGCTCGCGGAGCAAACAAAGCTGCCGAGCACACGGTGCCAGTCTGGGTAAGCCTCCTGTAAACACCGAGTCTAGACAAAGTGCTCTGCAGACAGAAGCCAGCTCTGATGTCAGAGGAGATCAAATGTTGATAAAATTGCCCGAACTGTGGAGCAAGAGGGGTTTTGTGTGAAACGCGGGTGGTGCTTCGCGGGGATGTTTTTGTTCAGGTTGGGTTAATGGAGTTTTTGATGTAATGTATTACTTCAGACTTCCTAATTCTGAATCCAGGATCTGAGTTATGAGAAAAGCTCAGTCCTTAGGTGTCTTATTGGGTGCTGAGCCCATCTCTCTGAGGGTGAGGCCTCAGTGCTGCATCCCAACGTGTCCCCCCAGTGCTTCCAGGATGCTGCCCGGAGTGGACAGGTGTGTGATGCCAGGGATAAACCAACTCACCTGCACCCCAAATCCCCTTTCCATGTCTGCTGCCTCCCATAAACACAGTGGATCCATGCACTGCAGCAGCTGTTCCCAAATGAGCGCCATCACCTTCAGTTCTGTGGATCCCCTGGAGTGTGGGATGTGGGGCTGGTGTGGGCAGTGGCTCAGAAACTTCTGCACATTCATTTGCATTTCCAGGAAGGGCCTTGTAAGGAACAGCTGAAGCCCAGCAGCTGAGCAACACTTGCCATCTGAAAACTCTGTGATGAAATAAAGCACAAGCTCCATCTGATCTGTGCCACGCTTCTGCCATTAGAGATGTGGGATGGCTTCTTGAGGCTCTGCTCAATATGCTTATCATGTAAATCACAAAGATCCTGCTGCCCCTGCCCAGAGC
This sequence comes from Taeniopygia guttata, assembly GCF_048771995.1. NCBI lineage: Eukaryota > Metazoa > Chordata > Aves > Passeriformes > Estrildidae > Taeniopygia > Taeniopygia guttata. The sequence continues at coordinate 4,394,548 of NC_133033.1, read as the reverse complement.
ACTCAAAAATGCTTAACCAGCCCCTTTTTATGCTCCACTGCTCCTCTTAGGCCTTGCATGCCTTATCTGAGGTCTGAATCACATAATCTGCTTTTGTACCTCTGCAATTGTATCGATTGTTCTGGTTGCAGGAGCAGTTGATCAGATCCCAGTTTGTCTTGAGGCTGTCCTGCCAGCATCTGCATGCACTCTGTTCTGGAAGGCAAACTTTCAGCCTGATTTCTGGAACACAGTGACAAAGTTTCCCCAAACCAGAATAACAAACAAACTAACAAACAAAACTCATTCCTGGGAAGTGATTTCAAGTGCAGAACAATCTGTCTCTCACTAATCAGGTTAGGGCCATAATAAGCACCATGAAAGAGAAAGCGTGACGTGTGGTTCCTGTGGTGGGACAGATGTCCCACAGTCTGTGTCCTGGGCTGTCTCTGTTCCCAAGGCATTGTCCTGCTCTGGTCTGCCTCAGGACCAGCTCCAGCCTCTCCCAAAAGATCATCTCCTTTGCTTTCAGCTGGGCAGATCTTTCATCTTTTCTCCTCTGCCCCTTGGGTAATGACATGTGAATGAACACTGGGACTGAACCATGGCCTGGCTGGTCCTGGAGAGCTGCTCTGAGGAGCTCATGGGGACATCACAGTCCTGACATAACCAGAGCAAGAGCCACCTTCAGCTGCGGCCCCTCCTGGGCATGAGATGCACAAAGATGAGGTGTGCCTGCTCCCACTTCCCCTCATTAGGAAAAGCTCTAGGGAAGATGCTCTTTCATATTTCCTCCAGCTGCCCCCAGAGGCACAGAAAAGCCCTGAAATGAGGGAAGTCATATAATCTATGTTTTGGATTTGGCTTAAAAGTGAGTTAAGCCCCCTCCCTTTTTTCCTTTGGTGGAATTTCCTTTGTTTTACTGAACAGCTGCAGGCTGCAAGGTCCCAGAATTGTAATTTTGGCCACCATATACTGTCACAGTGTGTATTACATATCCAGTAAACCTGACTATTGCGTCCTCTGGGCACACTTTAAAATAATTGCTTGTAAAGCACATACTCATCTCAGCTGCACTCATCTGAGGGACCAGTGACAAAAAAGGTTCCCTGACTCCCCAAAATGCAAGTTCTCCTTATTCTCCTTTTACCTGTCATTGTCCACAGCCTCAAACACAAGATTTTCCAAGGGAGTCACACAATATTTCTCTCTAGCACTTTGGCCTTGCTCAAGGCTGCATGGAGGTGGCCAACATGAAGCAGAAGAAGCATCTTGGCGATGAGAGGGTGGCAGAGGAAAGAGAGTGGGATTGTCCTGTCTATCCTGTAGGAGATGAAGGACCAGACCACAGCAAAAGATGTTGGCTTCTCTGCCAGGACATGGTGTCATCCTGATGTCTGCCATCCCTCTGGTGCTGTTCAAACATCAAAACTCCTGTGGAACACCAAGGGAAAACAACTTCTCCAGCCAACACGGCCTACAAACCCCAGAGACTTTTCATTTCCTCCATCTCCCCAATCCTCTGTGCAAGCAAGGAGCCCATAGCCCTTCCTTGGCTCTTCCACCTGGTCTCAGAGTGACTATTAGAACTAGTGACGAGTGAACATCCAGTGCTTTGCAGTTTGGGGTCACTTGACTTTAAATAAGCATCCAAATGTTTGCAGTGGAACCAGCCAAAGCTCATTTGTCTTGAAATTTTCTCACGCCATTTCAGGCACAATTTCTTCTGGCCACAGCTGGGAGTATCAGGAGAATAGTCCCCTTTGCTGTGTTTTGGCATGCTTGGCTCTAGTGCTAGCCAGAACTGGAAGCTGGAAGAAAAATTATCTATCTATCTATCTATCTATCTATCTATCTATCTATCTATCTATCTATCTATCTATCTAATGTATTTTTTGTGTGTGTCCAAAGCCTTCAGACCCTCAGAACCCTAATGAAGCTTTACTCAAACTTCGGCTGAGTTGGACATAACATTTTGGAAAGTGGTTCCTCATTTCTAAGCTAGCAAATACAAACTTACTAGGAATCAGAATTTTAGTCCATTTGAAAGAAAAGAAGTCAAGATATCTGACTCTGTGTGTGTTCTCAACTTTATCCATTTACAGAAAGTTATGGGTGGAAGTTTATCTGCTGACAGCTCATTGTGAGAATTCCAGGTAGGAGCTTGCAATATTTACACAAGGTGTTTCATTGTGAGCCCTCAGAATGGGAAAGCATTAAAACTCCAGAAATACAACGAGCGAGCTGCATAAAATTAATTCTCTTGCTTTCATTTCGGTACTTGCAAGGAATCTTTGCCAGTCCTCTTTCCATTCCAGAGCACAGCAACGCCCATAAAAGAGCAGAAGAGTGTCTGCTCTGTGCAACATTTCTGCTTGTTTATAACAGGAGGCTGGGGGAGAAAAAGGGTTGAATTTATTGCAGCTGGTGGGGGAATCTGGTTTTGTCCATTTTACCTGACTGTGCTGAAACCATATGCACAATATGAGTGTAAAGGAGCATACCTGTAAAGAATTTCTGCTGTGCAGCTTTCTGCAGGGTTTTCCTGAATCCTGACCTTCGGCAATCATGGTTTTGCCTTGTTTTACAGAGATCTAATTGTTCCTAATTTCCTGCCGATAAATGGTACAAGGTGTGGAGTTGCACTTTTAATGTTAAATTTCAATCATTTGTCTGACTTAATAGACGTGAATGGCTCTTTCAAGCCTAAGTGCTTTTGGTTCATGTAGGACATATTTATACTGAAAATCTATTCTGAGTGGGTAAAGCCATTTTTCAGGAGGTAGGAAAATATTTCCTACCTGCAGCTGCCGAGCTCTGGGGGAGCTGTGGGCACAGGGCTGGGATCTCCTGATCTCCAGAAATCAGCTCTGTAGGATGATTTTTCTTTCCTCCCAGTGCCAACCACCACAGATTCCCACTTGCCACAGGCAGGTCACAGTCATGTGTAGCTCAGCTTTAGGGTAATCCTGGTGGCACAAGGATGGTGCTTCCTTCTGGAACTTTGTTGGTCCTTTGGCATCTTTCTCCTCTTACCTGAGATTTCCAGCAAAGACAACTCTTTTAAATGGATGGGTTTCTGTGGAAATCACAAATATTTCTTGCAGTAATCTGCTTTTCTTGCCACCAGTTTCTCTTGTGGTCACTGATAAGGGCTTCCTTAGCTGGGGGTAGGCTGGGAGGAAATTGGCTCATCCAATTTAGAGATTAAATTTTCAGGGATTAGCTCTTTCACCTGCCCCTGCAGAGGTAGGTGAGGAAGCTCCATACATTCCTGCTGTGCCCATGGAGCACAGGAGCTGCAGCTTGGGATCCCTGAGCCATGGAGGGAGCAGCCAAGGACACTTCTGGCTCTGGGAAAGGAGTGCAAGGCTTGCAGCCTCTCTCAGAGCCCCCATGTGAGTGTCTTCATCCCAAACACACAGCAGCATTTCTGCTGGACCTTGGCCTCGCTAGGTGTGGTGCAAGGAGTAGTGTTTCCACCAGTTAATGCTTCAAAGAGGCAATAAAATCCCAGAGAAAATTGCTTTTTGAACTGATATGATGCAATTAACCATTGGCAAAACTGTTTCAACAGGATGCGGGAGAAATTATAAGTGAATTATTAATGATTTCTGATAAACCAGCTCAGGCAAAGCAGTTTGTGTACAGACAGGGAGTACTTGATTCTGTTGTAAACATGAGTAATTCTTCAGTGAATTGCAATTTACTGAAATTTTTAAGTCAGCAGTCATTACCCTGTAGTGATTAATCTACAGATGAATTTAGGCCTATGTTGCTAAACACTATTTAGGAACAGATTAAAAAGATATTTGACTCACCACATAATTTCCCAGCCAGTACAGATCCAGAGTAATTATTCCAGTTATAATGTCCTTGTGTTTGGTGTTTTTCATTCAGTTTTACACACTACTGTGAAACAATGTTAAATTTTGTCTGAGTATTTTCTCCCTTTCTAAAACACTGAATTGCACCCAAAAATCTATTTGTTTCTGAATATATGGAGAAATTCTTTTATTTGAAGTGAGTGATATTGGTTTTAGAGTTCTGAATCTCTGAGAAGTGTCTGCTTTTGCTATTAAAAAATATGTGTATCAGAACTTTTCCTTAGCATAGAGTGTGCTTTAATATAATTCAACTTATAGCTAATCCCCTCCTGCACAGATAACATTTCATACTCAAATTTTGCTCTTTGAGCTTTCCAGCCTTTCAATTCCAGCTCTGGGTCCAGATCAGATTTCCTCACTTAAATAGCTCCCCTGTCTGTTTTGTATAACTCCCAATGGTTTACAGGGTATCTTTGTTTCAAAATCTGTTTCTCTGCTCCGCTGGGACCACATATGTCTCTGTTGTGTTTAACTATCCCCTGCAACCTGTTAATACAGCATAATGGGTTCGCAAAGATAAAAACTTCACCAACAAAATAATGCGTCTTTCATTACAAAATGGAGGCTGGAAAAAAAAAAAAGTAGAGTCTTGAAACAAAAAATATTTGAAGAGAAGAAATATCTAGGTCACAGCTTTTCTCAATTTTTGTAATTTAATGCAGCCTGGAATAATTGCTGCATGCATTCTTTTGAAATCAAGTCCTATAATGCACTTATTGCTCAATCTCTATTTTCAGATGTTGCTGGTAAAATACAACATTCTGTTTTCCAAATAACTACACTGTAAAAATGCTAAAAAAGTAAGTTGAATGAGAGTTTATCCAAATATTGAAAAGAAATGTAGCCATCCACATCAGCCTGATAGCTGGTGGCTTTTTCGTGGGAAATTGACTCTACTTCTGAAGATGCCACAGCCACCAAGTCCCAAACTCTGGACAAATAAATACTTTAGTGAGGGAGAAGTAAAAAATGGGGAAGAGAAAGACTTACGGCTCCAGTTTCAGATAATCTCAGGGAAATCTGAGGAAATTAGGCAGTGCATAAATGATGCAGAGGCTTTCTGTGTCAATTCCCTTCGAGAAAACAGTGCAATCATGCATGAGGTCTTCTTCAAGATTGTGCTCTTTTCCTCTTATGTTTTAAGGTCACTCTAAAGAAATTTAAAAACATCAGGAGGAGGTAAAAAGGTTGAAGGCTTTGTGTACAATCCCTAGGAGTTACCTGGCAATTCCAGATTTGCACCACAAAAAATGCCTGGAAAACCAGTTTTGTGAGGTTTGTATTGCTCAGGAATGCAGGGAGGGGGAATTCTGGGCAGACAACAGCAGAAAAGCAACTGCACCTTCACTTGTCACTCTAAGAAAAGAAAAGTGGGGCATATAATACCTTTGGGCTGATAAAAAATAGGTTTTAATTTCCCTCTAGCCTCACATTTTTCTACACTCCACTTCGTGTGCCGCCAGGTCAGGGGTAAGATGGAAGATAAAGACTGAACAAAAGTATCTCCTTATCTGCTGAGAGAGAAAATACTGGCATGTTTTCAGATCAGGCCTAAGTGTTTGAAAAGCCAGCCCGTTAGACAGAAAGATTGTTTTCCACTCCACAGAGAAAAATAAAGCACTTGAAAACTCTTAGCATGCTTCATGAAAAATTGTTGATGGTAAGTATGAAGTAGAGCTGACAAGGTGGTGTTAGGCATTCACTGGAATTTCTGGCCACGTGCCCTCTGAAATTAGTAGACTTTACCTCTCTCCACTTTTGTTGTGCCTGAGGAGAAGCAGCTTTCAAGTAGGAAAAGGGGGAAAGCTTCAGTTGTCCTCGTGAATAGTTCCTCACCCTTCCTCTTCACCACTGCACTCCCTCACCAGCTCTTCAGCAGGGTCAAGGCTGGGTTTAGGTGGGGTTTGGAATTTAGATCTGGTCCATCTCTGCGGCTGACCAGCCTGATGTGCTGCCCACAGAGCTCAACATCATCTGAAAACAAGTCAGGAACGTCCATCCCCCCACAGAGCTCAACATCATCTGAAAACAAGTCAGGAACGTCCATCCCCCGGTACTCATTGCCACATTTCTTGTCTTACCACTGGTGACCAGACAGTTTTTCCTATGGATGATTCCCCTCTGCCCAGCTAATTTGCTATGGCATTTTTAACAGCAGAAAGTATTGGCTTTTTTAGTTTTGTTTTTGTTTTTCTTTTCCCCATTTCCTATCATTGATTTAATGCAGAGATCTGACTGGCCCTCCCTGCAAAAGAAAAATAAATCAGAAAAACTTTAATTAAGATTTAACTTTAATTGAGATTTTTATTTTAATTTTTAACTTTAATTGAGATTTTTTCCTATCAATTCAAGTAGGTGCCTCTCTTTTTACTCTTGCAGGTCTGGGACTTAACCAGTTGAGCTCAGTAATTACTGATACAACAACCAAGATGGTTTAAGTGGCTTTTTGGCCAGATTTTTAATTATGCTGCATAGATGGGGCAGATTTTAAAATACTTTTGCCCTGTTCAAATTTAATTATACAGTTTGGGGTTTATTTTGTTTTGTTTTGAGAAGTCATAACTATGTCCATATTAATAAAATTGCCTGGATTGCCCTTTCCAAGCTGTTAAGTCTAAGTTTTTCTCCTTTATGCTGATGGTGGTAATTGGATTGAACCAAGGGCTTCTTTTTGGTTGGTCTGTGGGATCTTTTTTTCCCTTATTCACATGATTAGTCATAATGGCCATAAACAGCCCTATTTCCATCTGAATCAGTGGAGACTCTCTGACTAATGTAGGAGTCCTTATACAGCAGAAGCTGAAATTTCTTTGTGTTTTCTGATGCTGAAAGTTCATCTTGAATTCACCATAAATTCTGTGGTAGTGTTCCAGCTAGGCACAACACACTCTGCTCCTTCCCCAAAAGTCTCTTCATCAGATACAAACAGCATCAATCAAATCATTCATCCACTGGATAATCCTTTTTTCCTTTTTTCCTTTCTGGCATAATCAAAAAGATCATCGCTCTTCTTAATCAGTACAAAATTTTCTTCACAAATAATTGTTCACTTGTTAATTGTTCTTATCAATATTGAAACACCATCCAAGGTTTTATTTTTGTTTTATTAGCCACTAGATTTACAGGAGAGTGAAATGCAACTTCATTCCATGATCAAAGCAACATGCCACTTAGTGCCAAGTTTCCAATATAAATGCTTGTATTGTAAAAATATCTTTCCATTAATTTGTTGCTTCTATAATTGTTCTTGTCAGCAAATGTGTTCATTACTGGAAAGAGAAACTTTAAAAGAACATAAGACCAGTTACAGTGCATTCAATAAGGCATTAAAATGAGTATTCCTGGGAACCTTTTTTGTAGTATTTTCCCAGCAGTACGTCTTCCAATGGACAGCTCTACAGTAAGCTCAGGGAGAGAAGGAACCTAGGTCATTTTCCATGGAAATCCTTGTTCATTTAGCCCAGAGACTGCAAGACTGGACACTGTTTGGCAAGACATAATTCAATAACAACATCTTCCCTGAGAACATAACTCAGTTGCTTGGTTTATCTGAGAAACCTTGTCTGTGTTTGTGAGCACAGAAATCAGCAGCTGGTTAATAAGAGAATTGGAAGCAATTTTGTTTGAAATTGTGACCGTTTTCTCAACTATCTGTATTCTTTTGGTAACCTGAGATGAGGGATTATTTGAGAGAGCCAAAATGTACATATATTCTTGGTGGCAAGCCTTGTATTTTCCTATCTGTTTCTTGGATGAAAAAGAAACATGAGAGAAATTGCAAAGAAAGGCCTTTTCCCTCCCTGTTTGCAGTGGAAAGTCAACAGGGCAAAGACAGCTCAGGCATTTTATTGGAGGTTTCACAACTTAGCTGCTGGACCATGGTATCCCTTCACCTTCCCAAGGCAGAAAAGTCCCTTCTCTCCTCATCACCTAATGTCCATGAGTCACCTTCTGCAACTGTTCTGATAGGAAATGCAATTTAACTTCATTCCATGCTGAAACAAAGGTGCTGGAATCAAGAAATCATCACCAGTGGGGCCTACAAGAAACAATTAAATAGAACCATGCAACTGGATGAGAAGGCCACGATTCCACCCTAAATTTCTCTGGTTTAGATCCATTTGGAGTGAAAGACATTGAAGAACTTCGAGACTAGAACAAAGGAACTTACAGCAGATAAAATGACACCTGAGACAATGAGAGGCTTCATTCTACTTTGGTGTGATAAATTTGAAGTTTTGTAACAGATTCATGCATTACATCAGTTTTGCAGTCAGGGACCAATACATCTCCTGTCACCTGTGTAATCACACACACAAGTCATAGCTGCACACAGAAAGGAGCAGGATTTACTGCTCTATTTTATTTGTATTAAATCTCAGACTTTGTTCTTTTTGCTATATTTTATGCAAAATAAAAGGAAGATATGCCACTCTTCCCTAGTATCATTTTCTGTGGTTTAGAAGAGGGGGGAACAATTTGTTCTGGCAAAATTTGTGGTGATGAGGCAGAAAGCTCTCCCCAGAACACAGTCTGCCCCTCAACCTTAAACTGTGTGTCCCATCTGACCCAGTGTGTGCTGGTGTCAAAACCTGAGCTGACAGTCCTTGGAGTCAGTAGAGTGAAACAAGAACCTAAAGGACTTCAACCACTTCTTCTGCAGTAACCACTGCACCTTAAATTCACCTTTTTCTTCCCACGGGTTTAAGAGGGACACCATGAACCTCTCACCACATGCAAGTCTTCCTTGTGTGTTGTTAAGGAGCAGGGAAGAGTATCCATTGATAAAGATCTCATTCATCACATCTGCCAGTTTTACCTGTGTTTCCTTTACATATTTATTTTTCTGGCTCTTAGTGGGTTAAGGGGAAAGCCCCACACTGCTGGAGCTGCAGGTTAGTACTCTGAGATTTGGAAGGATTTTGCTTTCTTGTCAGGTCATTCTGTAGAAATAACATCATTGTTTGCTGGATAACAAAGCAAAACATCTGTTTTCCTCCTCAAACCAGGACCTCCATTTGTCAAACCCTGCTAAGGCTACTGAAGCAGGAGACCATCAAAACACGAGAAGCACTGTAATGTCTGAGGGGAATTCACAGCTCTGCTGTACCTGGGAAGAACATGAGTCACAGAGAATTTGGCAAGTGCAGAGATGCCGGGGAATGTGTCTTGCAAAAGGCAGCACAGGGATGTCAAAGGGAGCAGATGGATTGTGTTGAGCTTTGCAGGCTTGGAGGATGTTCTGCTATCTCCCAGAGCAGAGCAGTTGCTCTGGAATATGTCTCACATCACACTTTCTGCTGATGGAGTGGTCACTGTGCAGGAAGCAGCTGAACCCTTTCCAGCTCTTCCCAGCAGCCAAGGGTGAGCATCCTGATGGTGTCATCCTTAGAGGTGGGTGTCTGAGGACAGAAGTGACAAATTAAGGTGCTTCACAAGTGTACAAGGAAGTGTCAGATGAACAGTATCAATGAGGGGGCAATTCAGGGACAGAGATCCTACGGAAGTGTAGGAGATCCATCAATCTTTTTTTTTTTTTTTTTTTTTTTTTTTGTGAGGGAATTGCTATTTTTTTAATTGTACATTTCTGAGAGAGAGGGAACTGCATGGGACCCTTTGCAAAGCAGTTGTCAACTGCTCCATGAGGAGTAGAAAAACAGCCTTGATGCATTTTGGTTAAAACTTGGATGCAATTAATTGACTCTGGAATTCTTTGCCATGAATCCCAAGGCAGATGGGCTCAGGCCTTCCCAGCACGGTGCTACTGGGTTCACCAGGACATCACTCCTCTGCACACACAGAGGTGTTTAGATATTCCCAGCCTCAACCCCTTACTTTAGAGAGAAATATTGTGCCCCCAAAACCACGTGGGAAGATCACAACCAGATTTGCACATTGCAACGTGTTCTGTTTCCAAATTGTGACCAAACCCTGTGGCCAAATCACAAGCCCTGATTAGAGGGGAAGGGCTGAGAGGATGAAGTGCCTGTGTGCTGTGTGGATGAGCTGGAACCACTCTGCTGTGCCTCAGCTAATTGGCACAGGGCTCACTAACGTGGGTCGTTTCATACATAAAAGCTTGTAATTGTGTGAGTCTTTCCACTCACTCCCTGTTCGGCTGATGAAAACACACAGATGTGAGGGTAAAAGGTTGTGTGAGATTCAGGATGTCGCCAGCTCCTCTTAAATAGCCTCCCTGGGCTGCTCAAACATCATTTCAATAATAGTAGTAGCTGTATTAATTTATTGTAAATTGAAAAGGAGAGGTAAAGAGAAAGAAAGCTGTGCCAAGATCCTCCAGGAAGACAAAACATAAAAATCGAGGGGACCCTCTTCTTTTCCAAACTGAAAAGCGCCTCTGGGGGTGGTGAGGGCTGTGCATTTCTGCCACCCCACCCTGCCCACTCCATAACAATTTACACAGGGAGAATTTCTTTGAGCAGCTGGGCTTGCTCTTCCCACACACCATCCCCCCCTTGGATGCATTGCATGGGCATTTGAACAACTACCCAACCATAAAATAAGCATAAATGTTTTCTCAGGGAGAAGATGAGGACTGTGTTTTCAATCTGTTCCAAGATTTCCCTAAAATAAAGACTCAGTGTCCATGGACAATAATTGTATTAGCACACCAGGAAGTTAAAATAAAAACAGGAGCTAAAAAGGGACTGTGTTGGTCACATACTGCTGGGTTTGTCCCTTTCTGGACAAACTTGATTGGACTTTTTACTGGTTTTAGACAACCTGAATCTAACAGAGAAGGACTGAAGTACTGACATATGGTTAAGACAGTAAAACATCCAAAAGCTTTCCAAGCTTTAGCTGAACGTAATCCAAAATTCCATTAAAATATTCACTGAAATAATGTGGAAAAAGAGGAGGGATTTTAAAAATTATTTTAGCCATTTATGTGGGTTTTTGTGTGTCTTAGTGCCTTCGTGACTCTTGGTTCAAATTCCACGAGTTCACACACCTCACGCAAAGTGCTGCGTTTGACTGGGTGCCACAACTGAGGTCCATTTAGGGGAGCTTAATCTCACGGACCCTAAAATCTAACACCTTCAAATTAACACCAATTGTGGTTAGCTTCTCCTTGTGCACTCTCTAGATACTCATTTCTGGCTGTGTGCAACTGCTGACAGGAAGAACGTGTTGGAAAGATTTAACTCGAACCTCACGCGAGCAGATGATGTTCCAGAATATTGGTGCTTTGACAGGGATCTGGGTGCTGGGATGGAGACAATTTGGAGAAGCGTTTCTTGTGTTTTCATCCCTCAAATGAAATCCCCTGGTGATGGGGGTGGCTTCATAAAAGCCTGCCCTGCTTCCCCAAATCCTATTCTAACATCTTAAAAATGTCCAGAGGGCTCATTCTTTCTCCTAAGCACCTTGATGGGGAGGGTATAGAATATTCCAGCCTGAGCTGTGATGTCTTGAGGGAAAAGTAAAAGGCATCTGGGACATGCTTTGGGTCAGAGACCCCCAAGAAATCCTTCTCTGGCAAACTGGAGTTCAGTGCACACCACTTCCATGAGGTTCTGTACTATTTTCCCTTTATTTTTCCAAAGCACACAGCTTGGAAACAGCAGGAAGAGCAAACAGAGGAGCAGATGATCCTGCTGAGCCCCAAGTGCTGGAGTTCTTTGCACTCAAGGTGGGCTATGAATGTCCACCACAGTCACACACAGCTCCACACCTGAAAGATGAGGAGACGTGGCTGCATCTGTGACTGATTTGTGAGTGCCCCGAAAAGGAAATTGAATTGCAGAAAGGTTTTGCACTCTGGCTGTGTTTTTGTTTCGAGCTGGTAAGATTTTGCTGGAGGTTCACTACCCAGCCCTGAATGTGTGGTTTCAATATTTTGACATCACTAGTTAAGGAAACAGTGAAAAATTGTTTTGTGCTATCCTATTAATCCTAAAATGGGACATTTATCTGGAAAACAACACCACATCCATCTTCTCTTTATTGGAAATTTACTGGAGTTTTGTCTGAGAAGAAAATTTGCTAAAATATTCTTTTGAGATGATAAATTAGTCAGGCAACTTCCAGATAGGTTCACCTGCAAATCAGGGAGGAAGTGCAATAACTTTCATATATTACATTTGCCTTGTTTAAATAGATTTCTTCTCCCTGTTCTACTTGGATATTTTTTTTTTCGCCCTGAATAAACCACTGTAACTCTTTTCCAAATGCTAAGAAAATAACTATCCAAATGTGAAAATGAAACAGAATCATTAATTTGCAGTCATACAAAGCAGATTAGTCAATCTGAAATGAACTTTTTTTCCTCATTTGTCTGGTTTGTCAGCCAAATAAAAAAAAAAAATCCATTGTTTGCACAGCTCTAAATACCATGTTTCAAAAATGGTCCAAAAGGATAAATTCGCACAGAAACTGATTCTCTTTCATTTTTAAGTCATCCAATAGAGCAGGGAAGAAAAGGGAACAGAAGCTCCTCCAAGTTTCCTTCTTCTGCTCCTCTTAAAACAGGGAAAACACATTTCTGACCACATTACATGTTTTAGTTGGACACCACGAAATGCAAGGCTCCTGCTGAAATGCAAAACCCCACCTGACCCAAGTTAAAAGCTGGGCAACCAGCCATGATTATTTGCAAAATAAAATTAATCTGAAAGTTGTCATAAACAAAAATGCAGTGGTAAATGGGAGCATCCTCCTGGCTGTAAACACCCTCCCACAGTGGTCCCTGACTCATTTATCCTAAGATTTACTCTCCCTTTGTGACACAGGCAGAATTTAGGTCATGAGGACTTTGGCTTGGGATGCAGGGTTGTCCTGTCTTTCCTTCCTTCGTCTTTCCTGCTGTGTTTTGGTTTGGGCAGCACTTGAAGGCAGCATCTTGGTTTTCGTGGAGTGCACTGGGATCCACGTCTGGGTAGAAGGAGGACAAATAAAGGCCCTGCTATTGGAAAGGAACAGTGACTTCTCTGAGGACTTTGCTGTAGCTCCTTCATCTTCCCCTCACTGGGAGGACTTTTCCCAGTGGGATGGGCTTTCCCAGTGTGGTATTCCATGTCAGCAAACTTGTCCTCCCCCCTTCACATATCCACTTAAAAATGAAGCTGTGGGGAAGAATGTGTCCCTAATGTCTCTTAATGCTTTTGGTTTTTTGTTTTAAGAACTTTTACTAAATATTGTGTTTCAGTTCTTTAGTTTCTACTTTCTGGGGTTGTGTTCCAGTTCATTTGGATGTGTGAATTCAGGATTTTCTGTATTCCTCTCTTGTTTAGGCTCCTGGGGACCTTCCTGCCAAGCCAGCAGTGAATTCTGAGTGCTGTGCAGTACCTGATTGCCTTCACACTCTCTGGTTAAGGCATGTGGCAGTGGGTGAACTTGCCAGATTCCCATATCTACCAACAATTTAACTAGCAGAAGACCTGGGAGTGCACAAGGAGTACAGGAACAGCGATTTTTCTGCTACTCATATCCAAAATCTCAATCCACTATGAGATCTGTAGAGCACATCCATGTATTTGGGCAGAAAAAAAATCCATGCTCAAAATACAGCAGCAAACATCTGTGTTTCTTTCCATGCCCAAGAGCTGGGCATTCCCAAACTTCACCTCTAAGAATGGTTTTGACAACAGCAAGATCTTTGGGCCTACTCATGTGCTTCTGTCAAATCACAAGATTTCTAAGACTGAAAGAAGAATTCGAAGATTGACAGGATCTAAGAGAGTAAAGCAGAACCACACAAGATTCCTTGGATGTCTCCATACCAGCCACTGTGACTGGAACTAGAATCGTGACTAGAACCAGCCCCTCCCCAGGCACTGAGGTGTGTGACCTGCACCACTCCAAACCTCCTCAGAACTGGTCTTGCAAAAATCTTCCCGGGTTTGAACTCGCCCACGGCTCCAGCAGTGGTTTTTGCTGTAACCAGAGAGGCTTTCTAACTCTTTATTTTTTTGGCTGAAGCAGCTCGGCAAAATTCTGGGCTTAGCACTTCTTGTTTTCCTTCTGCTCTCCTTTCTTTCCCTGTTTGGCTGGTGGGAAGAGGAATGCCTCCCTGGAATGGGAGCTGGGGGTGGTGTGGGCCGTTTCTCCATGCGAGGCTGTGAAGTCCCGCTTCCCTCCGCGCACCGGGAATCAAAGAGCCGGAAAGGCTCCTCTGCTTCAAGAGCCAAGCGCCGTTCCCAACCAGCTCCTGGCCCCAAAAGCTTCCCTTTGGAGCTTCTCAGTTCCTGTGCTTATTCTGGCCTCGTCCTCTGCTGCTGCTGCTGCTGCTTCCAAGCTGCGGGCACGCTCCAGGCGCTCTTCCCAGTGCCACGTCCACCAGGAACTTATCCCCCTCTCCGTGATGGGAAGGAGTTCAGGGTCCTGCCAAAGAAGGTCACCTCAGACCAACCCATTCTCGGTGCTGAGGTAACCATTTTCCACCACAAGGAAACCATTTTCCACCACATTACCCCTTGGCAATGGATGTCAACAAGGAAAACCATCTGGGCAGTGCTGCTGGAGGTCTGTAGGATTTCGGAATGAGCAGGAGCTGGTGAGTCTCACCTTCTGGATTGGCAGCCAGGATGGAGGATTGGTATTTAAAGGTCAGACGTGGCATATAACGCAACAAAGCAGTCGTAGCCCTGAGATTTAAGTAGGATCTATTTTGTTGTGATGGGTGAACCATGTGAGTTTCACTTGGAGCTTCCTCTCTGAAGAAAACAGACCCAACATAATTCCATGTATATATGGCTGCTTTAATAAATACACTTTTGTGTGTGCTGTAAAAATAGAATATTTTCCTGGCCCTCAGGGTGTGGATTTGTCTGCAAACATTGCTGTGACATGGAATTTCAGAATCCCTTGCTGCAGTGGAAAAGAGAAGATTTTAAAGTATTTGATTTAAAAGAAAAAAAAAGAAGAACAGTCACTGGAGTTGTCTGCAGTACAAAACTTTGCAACTGTTATTATTCACATCATCAACAAACAGTCTAAAAGAAGTGGTGTGCAGGGGTGTGGGAAAAGAGCTTTGTGGTTTTCTGTTTCAGCTCTGCCTGTGAATCACTTTGCAGTCTTGGGCAAGTGGCTTAACCTTGTGGGGGCTCAATGTGTGCAGCTCTGCAGTGGCTGGACAGCATTCAGGGGACCTCAAATAAGGGGCTGTTTGAAATAGCCACGAGACATGAGAAGATGCAGACCCCTGAAGAAAGATGGCATGTAAATGTAATATAGTATTATCATGGCTTTATCCCCCCCAGAAATCCAGATGTCTTAGATGAAAAGGGTGGTTTTGCTATGTATGTATGGAGTTTAGTTCCTCAGAGGCAAACAAAGCAGCATCTTCCAGACAGGGACCAAGATCCTGACATCCTCATCAGGCAGACTCACACCCAAGCCAAGTATGGTTTTGCCTGAGCTAGAAGTTAGCTCTTTGTGAATTATCCAACACAATCCATTGACTCTTTAACCCATAAATTGTCAAACTCAATTATTTCCAGCTAAGGAGATAGCTGAAAAGAAATAATCTGTAAGATAAGGTACTCTGGCTTTAGTTTTAAGTCAAATTCAAGTTTGCTTAACATGAATGTTATAGTTACATAAATAATAAGAGGAAAAAAATCACCCCCAAATCAAAAAATCATATTTCTGCAAAAACATAGAGGATCAATTTCTTTAGTTTAGAATTACCAAACTTGGCAGTATTTCATATTTGAAATATAATGATGTCATCTGGTTGGCCTCTTCCCATTGCAAACAGTAAATCTTAAAATCTGGAGAGATCTTTTATTTGGTTATTCATATTGTACTGCATCAAGGGGTTACAACACATGTGCCTGGGCTTATTAAAATCATCTGCTAGAGAAGGAGTTATTATTTAAAGGCACAGTCCTTGAGCCTGTGCTGCTTTTCTTGGAGGCTGCTCTGCCCTGATGTCAGCTGCACGTCCCGTTGTGCATCCAGTGCCACGTGTGTGACATCGAGAGGTCCCTTGGCTTGGGGTGTCTTCATGTGGTGGCTGGAAATAGACACTTTATCCACCACCCAAGGGACTGGGAGTGCACAATGCCTAGATTCTTCAGGAAGGACTTCCACCATCATGGTCAATCTCCCAGTTTGCTTTCAAGTGGAAGTTCCTGCTGTCTGGTGATAAAGTCCACACAGACCCTCCCGTTCTGGCAAACAGGAACACTGCTGTGCCAGCCAAATATCTTGTTCTTAGGGACAGTTTCATTGCATTTACTCTGGGGCAGGGAACAAACAGCAGACTGGAGTTCCTCAAGTCCTGTGGTGCCTTCCACTGGGCTGCACCTCTCCCCGCTTTCCCCAAATTTCCGAGAGCTTCTTTCTCCTGCTTGTTTTTATTTACATTTCTGAGGTCTACGTTGTTTGGCGCTTGGTTTGGGCTGCTGGCTGCTTTTCTTGGAAAAAAATGTGGTGGAGCCAGCGCAGGATGTCCTCACAACGCTGTTTCGTGGAAATTTCCCTCGCTGGAGATCACTCTGTGTTTCTCCAAGGCTTGGAGCCAGCCCAGCAGTACCAAGCAACCTGGATTTTTTACAGGCAGTGGATCCCTGGCCACAGATCTATGCAGGACCTAATTATGCCTCTGCATAGTTTTTTACCCTGTTTACTTAATATCCCTTCATGAGTATTTGTGCCAGCAAATTCTGCCCTGGTTCCTCCTTAAATCCCTCCTTGTTGGCTTCTTCCTCCTGCCTGTGTGGTTAAAGGTTTCACATGTTTATTAAATTCTCATCATGGAAGAGAGGAAAAGCTCTTTTTGTGACTTAGACAGGTAGAAAAGTTTCCTGCTGGAGTGCAACTTTGCTGAACTCTTTTCCTGCAACAGCAAAGAAAAGAAACCACTTTTTTTTTCATGTGTTTGGAGAAGGGAACATTTTCTAACACCTGAAAAATTAAGATAAATCTATTTGGGAACATCCTTTTTGCTTTTTTCTCCGCAAGTATTTGGCAAGATGTGGCAATAGGAAAAATCCAGCTGTAGCTTTGAAACGAGCAGATGATTCCCCACATGGAATGCCACCACAAAAGCCACATTGCTGTGACAGGGATGGGTAACTTCAATGCACATGAACATCTTGGAGTGTCAAGAATGTGATTGTAAGATCTCTTTCATCATAGCAACCTGATTTTCAGTACAGCTTTTGCTGCCTGCAGTAATGTTTATCAAGTAGTCTTCTGAATCAATTTTCACCGTGGAAAAGCTTCGTACATACTCCACACTCATGTATATAATTTTTGTCCATGTATCTATATAAATAGCTGAGTGATAAAAGGCAGATCCCTCTGTTTTCTTTAAAAAAAAAAAAAAAAAAAAAAAAAGTAGATTCTCAAGGCTTTAAAACTTCAAGGGCTGAGTACCCTTTTAGCACAGTGTGCTGTCACAGTTTTCTACGCTTCTTGTGCCACCCCAAGGATTGGTTTTTTGTGTCACTTTACTGGCCATGAATGTTAATTATTTTTCTGCATATTGACTGGGACTACAGACCTGTTTTAGATAATATTCAATCCTGTCCCAAGAGATAGAATAGGCTCCTCACTGTTGCAGTTTGTGTGATTGTGCAGGATAATGTCATGCAAATGATGATGATGATGATGATGATGATGATGATGATGATGATGATGATGTTTTCAGGCTTTCAACTGCTCTGGCTTAGTAGCAGTAGCTGCCAGAACTTGGTTGTGTCTCCATTTCTGCATCTCAGTTGTCGCTGAGCCACAGCATGAGTTAATGTGGATGCAACATGATTGCTAAAGAAGCCAGAAAGAACATGTATAAGAAATAGTCACAAATTTCCAGCCAAGCTTGTAATGTAAATCGTCCTTTTTTCTTTCTTTTGATTTTTTTTTCTTTCCCAAAAATAAGACCTGCTTTCTGTGGAGGAAAGAACCTGACATTTCCTGAAATCAACAGAAGTTTTCATCTGGCAATGAAAAATTTACTATTCCCAGTTGAAAGCTTTTTGATTCTTTTTATGAAAACACAGCAGTCTCAGAAAAGAGAGATCTCCCTGGCTGGTCCTGGTTGATTGTTGCTTTATCCTGTATCATACCTGATCACTTCTGCGTTGACTTTTTCTTAGCTTAGAAAAAGTGCTTTGATTAATACCATTGCAGAAGCCTGTGAAATGGCAGTGAATATTTCAGAGTTCTTGTACCTGCTTAGTCAAACAGAACGTGCTTCCAATTAGCGTCGGTCTGCGCCGCTTCAAAATAAATGTGTATCTCATTATCAGCTGGTATCACAGGTTTGGAACCAAAATACATCCCAAAGGAAATGTATAACAAATATTTCATATCAGTTGCATAAATCATGAGAAAATGTTCTTTTGTTTTTTTGGGTTTTTTTTCCCCTCTCTCCTTTTGCAGATGCTGAACACTCTTGTGTGCATGTCCCTGTTTAAATGCAGGGCATGTCACCTCCACTCCTTTCCCTGGAGCCCTGGACAAGGCAACGGGCAAGTTCATAAAATCATGGAATCATTAAGGTTGGAAAAGACCTCCAAGATCATCAAGTCTAACCTTTGACCGAACACAAGTTACAACTTCATAGCGAATTAGGGTCAGATGGTATCAGCTGCAAACAACCCCAAATAATCCCTGCCTGCACTGGGGGCTCTGGGAGCTGCTGGATCTTCCACAGGGCAAGAGTGGTGGAGGAGGTGAGGGTTGTAAAAAACGGATATGAGAGGAAGGAGAGGCTTTCAAAAAAAAGGAATGCAGTGTTTACATATTTGATGGGGCTACACAAGAAGCGATTGGAGCGAGGCTGCACAGACACGTTGTCCAAAGTGGAGGGTGTTAAATGCTTGGATGATTTTCAAACATGCACATTCACCATGTCACCCCCTGGCTTCTAGCAGCAGGCCAAATCCCAGAGGAGCCCTGTGATTAATTTATCCTTGATTCTTAGATAGGCACAGACTATTTTGATAAAGGGAGGAGAGCTATTGTGACTTTCCTTCCTTTATTGCTCCACCCAAGATAAAGTAGACAGGATATTTTACAGCATTGTACAGACAGCCAATCTGTCATCTAGCAAAAGGTGCTGGACCTCAGAGACCAGGCTCCCTTCTGTTCTAGGCTCTTTAGCTCATATATAAAACTGGAGAAATCTGAGTTTTCAGGATTTTGTCCTTGCTTCTAAAGTGCTCAGCCCAAACTTTTTTGTGTCAGATCATATTATAGAAGTGATGAAGACACATGTTTGGTCTTTACTTATCTTTAAATATCATTCAGAGGATTAAGCCTCAATTTGAATGCACATTATACCCATTTTTCTGGGGTCTTTTTTTGAGCTTTCTACTGTGCAGTTTGAACTGCCTTAAGTCCTGCTGTTTTGCAGCAAGAGGTTTCTGGCCAAACCATGGATTCTGGGGCCATAGCAGAGAAACACACCATGAAGCCTTCAGCCAAAATTCAGCCAGAATTCAGCCAAAATACAGCCTTGTCCCTTCCAAGGCTGTGCTCCATAAGTGTGTGCAAATGTTGCTGTGGGCTCATTATGACCCACACTTTTGGAAGCCCGGACTGTCAGTGACCCTTGTTTCTGTTTTATCACTGTTGTGTCTCTGCACAGACCTTTGAGCTGGCTTTGCAAAACACCCTGGCAGATGTGCAGAGCTTTTGCTGCCCACCACATCTCTCAGTCCCCTGCTTGGGAGGGTTGCACCAGGTAGGAAGAAGAGAGTTCCACTGGCGAGGATTGCTGTTGGTAAATGTCACTAAGAAATCTAGTTTGTTATATATTTTCTTTCTACAGGACCAATTATTTTGCCTTCATAGGTAGGGACTTAATCAAGGAAAGCAGAAAGGACTCTGTAGACCTGAAATACCCTTAAACTGCCTGAGATACAGGAAAAGATTGGACTGGTGGTGAGGCCCTGGACAGGTTGCCCAGAGAAGCTGTGGCTGCCCCATTCCAAGAATTGTCCCACACTGCGTTGGACAGGACTTGGAACACCCTGGGATAGTGGAAGGTGTCCCTGCCCATTGCAGGGGGAGGAATGAGATGATCTTTAAGGCCCCTTTGAACCCAAACCATTCCAGGATTCTGTGATTTGATGACTGGCATTATTATTTATGTTATTAGTGACAAAACACCATCTGCACAGATGGGATGAGGGCTGGACACTGGACCAGGTACAGTGGTCAGGTACCTGCCTGGACCCTGACAACATGAACCCATATTTATCCTTTTGGTGCCTTTTCATCTTCACCCACATGAAACTATTGATCCTTTTTTGGGGAAAAAAACCCTAAAAACCAATACAGAGACATGAAACTGCTCCTGGGACAGTCCCTGTGCTGATTCAGAGCTAAGCCCAGACTCACACCATGGAAGTGACGTGTTCCATGTCTTTTCCAGTAACAGACACATCAGAGGGACACAAGTCTGGTACTGTGTTTACCCACCTTCCTCCATCAATACAAATGACTCAGACAAAATAGATTAATGTCTAATAAAAGGAGCCATCTACTCCATTATCCTTTCAAAGAAAAACAGCCTTAAACATAAATGATTAAGCCACATCACTTTAATGAGACGTGGAAATTAGCTGTCACTGCCAAAACGTAACTCCTTTTCTCAACCTCCTGTTCTGATTATAAGAATGGTAATTTGCCAGCTCCCAACTTCCTGTTATTAAGCCAATTGTTAAATTTTTTGTAAATATTTGAGACAGTCATTTAAAACCATGGGGTTGACATTCACCCAGCAGGGATGATTATCAAGGATGATTTTCCTCCTCCTTCTCTTCCTCCTCCTTTCCTGGGTTTATAGACCTTCCTGTCTCTGAGCACTGTGGAAGTTCCTGAAGTGGAGAGCTACAGGAGACCCCTGGCACCAGAGGCAACCAGAAGAAGGAATCAGCCACAATATTTCCTGGAGGAAATGATGCCACATCACAAACCTTGTTTTTCCTTAGGGAAAAGAAAAAAAAAACCCAACATTTTTTTGTCTGAAAGAAGCAGTTTTTTAAAAGGAAAAACCTTGATTTATTTGCAAAACAATGAACCTAGAATAAGTTGGTTAAGAGCATGATGACAATAGAAACAAGGTTGTGGGTTTGATCTCTATGTTGCCCATTTCTTTCAGACTTGGACTTGATGATTCTTGTGACTCCCTTCCAACACAGGATATTCTCTGATTCTGTAAATAAATAAAATTCCTGTGTGTTATGAAATATATTGAAAGAGAGAATAACTACAATAAAAAAGGACTTTGCATGCCTGGTTTCTGTAGGGCAGTGAGCAAAGTCACCCTTGCAAGGAGAAATACAGGTACCTGTTTTGGGGTGTTTTTATAAAAGCCTGTCACCATTCTGTCTAAACAGTACAAGAGAGGTTTTCAAACACACAAATAGCAGTTCAGCTTCCAACTCCCACCAGCTCTCCAAGGGAGATGACCATGAAATTGCCCTTTGTACAGTGAAAATCATTCCTGCCCATACTGTGCTATTAGGTTTCCCATATGGGCTTCCTCTGCTGACCTCAAACCCCCACGGAGCTCGTGTTCCCAGCTGCTGGCAGGGCTGGCACTTGGATAAGAGATAACATCACCAGTGCTTTTGCACCCTGCGTGCTTCACTGTTTCTTTTGTATGACCCACATTTTTTCAGTGTCAAATGTCTGTATTTCTGTGGATATATATATATATATATATATATATATAGAGAGAGAGAGAGAGAGAGAGAGAGACAGATATAGATATATTTGTCCAACATTCTTACAATAACGTCACATTGGAAATTTGTGACTGGCAGGATCTATGTTTTAAACTCTCTCTCCTGTGACTGATAGCAAAGTTAAGGTTTCCTAATGTATTTCATTAAATTGTCCACATAAGAAATCTCTCTGCCTCCTGCTTTGACTTCTGTTGCATTTAATTTCCTACCACAATCCATATTCTGTCTCTTCATTCTAGGGAAATATGGATTATATGAAATTTATTGTCCAAATTAAGTTTACTGAATATTTTGCTCCAAGTGAGGGAATTCCCTGTTGACTTGTTTCTGTGAGGAGGCTACACTCGCATACAGGCAGAGGTACACGCAGTTCCTGTCACTATAAAACATTGTTGTTTACAGAGGTATATTTTCCCAGATCTCTGCTGTATTAATCATTGCTCCCGACCCAGAATGCTTATTCTGAAAAACAACCACCACCGACCACATCTGCCCTCTGGGATGTGATGTTAAAGAATGAATGCAATGGGGAGGGCCAGGACTCCATCTCAGGGAGGCTCTGCATGCTCCTCATCCTCTCAGTTGCCTTATAAGACACACCCCAGGAGCCAGGCTGGGCCTGTAATTGAAGCCCATCCATCACCTCCTTCCCAAAACCTGTGGCTCAGCTATAACTGACGTGGCAGGGCTGTTTGTTTATTCCCCTGAACAGATGTCTGAGCAGAGGCTCCCCAGCCTCCAATAAAATATCACAGACAACTGTGAAGTTTGCTAACCCCTCGTTAAAGCAATCTCCTTGAAGTTCTTAACTCACCAGAAGATAAACTGCACCAACGTGGAGCACTCCCACTCTCAAGGACAGAGAGCCATTCCCACCAGCAAACACAGACCATAAACTTCTGCACTGGAAATCATTGTGTCTCTGCTTTAGATCAATGCCATTAAAACAAAGGCAGATGGAATACTTTACTCTTATCTGGGGCAGTGCTTAATTGCCTTTCTGATTGCTCACATCTCCAGCTCCTCTCTTCCCTTCCTGCCCCATGGAGTGGCTGTCACAGGGTGGTGGCAAGGAGTCTTGGAGCACCCATCTGTACATGCACAGCCTGGGATTAACCCTGTGCATGGCAGCACATCAGCACTGCAGGACCAGCACTCACAGCACGACCTGCAGAGGTGGATCTCCTCGCAAAAACAGCAAATTGATGCAGAGACAATGCTCCCATTTCCACCACACTAGGTTTGCCAGCATTTCCTTGTTCTCCATGTGCTCTCTGCCCACTATGGTTATGGCCAGCCTCAACCCATCCAAGAGGAGAGGGCAGGAGCTGACAGACAGGAGTGAGACCCATGGGCACAGAGCTGGGACACCACATGGGACAAGAAGTGGGGAAGAGAACCGGCTGACCATGGCAGCAGCACATGGAACATTCGCTGAGGACAGGGTGATCAAGTTGGACACTATTAGTGGCTGACCAGCTCTTTTTTCTCCTGAGGCACAATATTTCTCTAAATTTGCATAGTGCAATGTACAGCTTACATTTTATTTTTGACACTGTTCCCCCACTTTTCATCTCTCAGTCCTTTCTCCCACCAGCCGCACCCTTCCAGGAATTCACATTGCACACATTTCTGCAAAGGGAATTAATGCTTCTCTTTAAAGCTATGGGAGAGGAATGCCCTTTCTATTAATGCTTATCGTTGTGTACTGCTTCAATAAAGATTTCTTGTAAACCCAAAAGAATGTCCTGAGCAGCGCTGGGGGCTGAATTGCCCAAGATGTTCAGTGGCCAGGGCCAGACGCCTGAACATGCACAATTTTAAAAACAAAGAGAACACGAAATATCAGCTCAAATATTCAGTTGGCTCAGGGCAGTGTTTTTTCCATGCTGCCCATTGTACAGCACTGGGGTTGTGATTTCTTTTTGTTTTCTTTGTAAATAAATCCTCGTCATGACTTTCCCGTATCTGATTCCAGCACAGCCGATGGCACAGGCGACAGAGATGATTCAGCATGGTGAGGTCCCTAGCCCGTGTCTGAAGCTTGTCTGTGCCAAGGGACCTCATGAAATGTCCCACAGGTCCCTTCTTTCCCAAGGAAATGGGGGAGACAGCCCATGCTCAGGTAGTTCCCAAGAAGGAGCCAGGACACAGCATCCAGAGAGCAGAGGGTGAGCACACACATAGCCAGGGCGCTTCTCTTCCATCACATCCTTTTGCTGAAAGCCATCCCTTTTCCCAAGGTGTCACCAGGCCAGCTGGCAGCATCACAACAGTGTATGGGATCCACACATCCCAAGCAGACATGGGATCTCTGTCACCAAAATGTGTGAGCTGTTGTCACCTGAGCTCTGGTAGCAGCTCCCTCAGCTGGTGTCAGCAGCAGCTTTCTGTCCTCCACACGCAAGAGGCCCTTGAGAGAGATACAAAGCCCAGTGCAGGTGCTTCAGAATGTCTGGGTTGATTGATGGAAGGTTTTTCTCTTTTGCAAAGTCAGTCTTCCATTCTTTGGACCGTGTTAATAGTATCTGATAATATATAGCGCAGGAAAGATGGAGCTTCCATATCCCAGACAACAGACTCCATAAATGCATTTCTAAAATAATTCAGTGAGAGATCATCTGTTACGTTTGTGCATGATGAGAGGGAATTTGTCCAAAATTTGTATTCTAATGGGGAAAAAATAATCCTTGGAAGCAGAGAGAGGGAATCTGCTGGCCAAGAGACCCCAGAAAGCTTTGAATGTTTCACAGGCTGTAACTGATACTGAGACTTTTGGGCAAATGGACAAAGGGATTCTTAAAGGCAGACCTCTCTCAAGCCCTCAAATGCACAATTTTTTTTATTTTGTGAAGAGACATCTATAACGTTCTGGTGGAGGAGGTTGCTGGCCTGTCAAAGTTTTGGGACGTTATTTAACTTCTTCCAGTCACAGTCCTGGACTTCATAGTCTTCTGTGTTTATTTCTAATGAATATCTGTCTCAGCTCTAAAATGTCTGGTTCCCATTCCAAGGATGTAATTTGACTTCTCCTGCAAGAAGTCTGACTACATCCATGGCTTTTCTGTAGCCAGGACTTACAGGCACTTCAACTTCTATTCAAAGGAACCTTTGGGCTCTATGTTACACGTTGGGGCCAAACTCCAGCAAAACCACGTGCCCTCAAGCCTTCACGAGGTCAGGCCCCTTGTAATTATGATGCTTATAAAGCCCAGATAATGAAGTGTTCTGCCTCTTTTATAAAACAAGAGCAAAAGGAGAAAAAGCTCTTAGTGCTCAGAACATCCTGAAATTATATGGAAATCAAAGTGTGCTTGTGCCACAGTCTAGAGGTTGAAAACACTGGGATGTCAAGGATGCCCATTTTCAGGATGGATGATGAGGTCCAGGGCTGGCCTTATAAATACCCTATTTATATCCCTTTTCTCAACTTATTCCCCTAATAGGAGAAGAGAATAATTTTCATTGTTTCTTTACCCCAGAAAGCTTCTCCCACAGCAATGCTCCCCTCCAACACCTCTACACCCCAACACTGTAATTGTGTCTCACTAGAGGAACATTTTGATGACTTCTCATCCCTAAATCCCTCTAGCTCTTGGAGTCACTCTAGGTTTTGCATCCCTCTGGATGAAGCTCTGAGCACTGCAAATCCTCATTTCCCTTGGTAGCCAGGGTTCATTCAGGTTCCATGGATCCTGTTCCATGAACAAGCCTTATTAGACCAGAGCTGTGCTGCTGCTTAACAAAAAAGGAGAGGAAGAAGGGACAGGACCAAACTCATGTACTTAAGCAGCAGAGCTGGGCTGAGAGATAAATAAACCCCTAAATCACAGTGTTGCACTGTTGCCAGAGTGATCTATCTCTCCTTTGAAAATTGTGTCTGCGAGGAAATGACGAATGATTTTCCACACGCAGACACACCGGAGCGAGTAACCTGGAGGACGTCAGGATTTTCGGTATTCCCGTCCTTCCAGAAAGCTGTAGCCAAATCCCCACTGAGCACAACGAAAACTGGAAACCTGACTGGGGACTCGGAGAGTAAACCATGAGTAAAGGGCCCAAAACGATGTGCAGATTCCAGCAGGATTCCAGCAGGATTCCAGCAGGATTCCAGCAGGATTCCAGCAGGACGTGGGCTCGCGCCTGGCCCGCAGCCACGTGGAGGTCACCAAGGGAAATAAATCAGTGGCCAGCGAGCTGTGCCGGTGGATTTGGCTGGGATTCCCACCCCAGGCTCAGTGTAGAGCCTCCAAGAGCCAGGGCTCCATTCATCAGCGCGACGGCGGAAATGCAAAATCCAGATCCTTATAATGGAGACCATGGAAAGGAGGCTCTCGGGAGGAACTCGGCAAAGGGAGTCATCAGCGCTTTGCAGCTGCATGTGTGTTGTCAGGGATGAGAAAACACGGGGAAAAATAAACAAATACCCACAAATCCTGCTTGAAGGTCTCAGATCAAATGAAGTCACTTCCAGAAAAACATTGTGGAGTGCTGTGCTCATGGAGCACGTGGTTCTGTGCTGTGATTAGAGCCTGCAGCAGGCTCCTCAGGGTCAGGAGAGCCTGGTGCCCTGCCCAGGGTGGGACAGGGGTGCAATGGTGTGGCAGAGTCCCTGCATGGTGTCTTCTCAGATCTCCCCAGGCTGAGCTTGGGGTGCTTGCTGAGGGTGGGATCCTGCTGCATTTCCCTACCTGGGAAACCTTTCCAACATGAGTTAAGAGATCTCTGGCTCTCAAAGGAGGTGCTCATTGCCTGTTGGACCAATTTGATCATTAGTCACAACTTTTTCCCACTAAGCTTTCCCAGTCCTTACTTTTCCCACATTTATTTTGCCCAACTTTCACACCCTGGCTTTCGCAGGCTCTCCACGATGTTCTTGATGCCTTCAAAAATTTCACTGTGGCAGATTGGGAGGTTTTATTGTGCAATTATTGCTGAATGCTAAACATAAGGTGTATTGGGGGGCTTTGTGCTCATCCTGAGAGGTAAACCAGGGCCTGTGGTTGTGCCTGGAAAACTAGCTACAAATTTAGATTTTAAGATGCTCTAAATAGAATAACCCAGGCAGATCTGGGGTTTTTTTGTTGTTTGTTTTTTTTTTTTTTAAAGCAGGAGGGCTGAGATCTGGCCATGGCTCTATCACCTCCTTGGTGCCTGTGGGGTTGTTTAGCCTGGAGAAAAGGAGGCTCAGGGGAGACCTTTTTCACTCTCCAAAACTCCCTGGCAGGATGGTGGAGCCAGGTGGGGGTCAGGCTCAGCTCCCAGGGAACAAGGGACAGAACAAGAAGAAATGGCCTCAGGTTGTACCAGGGGAGGTTCAGGTTGAACATGAAGAAGAATTTCTTCACTGAAAAGGTGTTCAGGCATTGGAAGGGGCTGCCCAGGTTGGTGGTGGAGTCCCACCCCTGGAAGTGTTCAGGGAACTCCTGGACATGGCACTCAGTGCTCTGGTGTGGTTGACAAGATGGAGATCAGTCAGAGGTTGGACTTGATGATCTTGGAGTTCTTTTCCAGCCTAAAGGATTCTGTGATTCCATGATTCTGTGACCAGGGAGCTGGCAGGAGCTGCCACCACTTGCTGTCAGATGCAGCCTGGGAAGCTGCTGGGCTCCCGGCAGTGGCCCATGTTGGGAAATAAAAGGACCATTTTTGTCAGGAATATTTCACAGGAAGGAGAGATGTTGGCTCAATGTCTATTATTTTCTTTTATGAGAACTGTTGTAAATTTCTGCAGAGACCATGGACATTCAGAATCCAATTTCCCCAAGATAAGCCCATTTTTGGCAGAGGATTTTGTCTCTCTATTCTCAGCATCAACAGTCATTATTCAGATTTTTTTAAGCCTTTGACCATTTTCATCCTTCTTTAGCTTCAGTTTTGCAGCTAGACCAGACTTCCCTCTTCCCACACCAAGCAAAATTCATGGGTGGGCTGAGAAGGACCATATAGTTTGTTGAGTTACATCCTTAAACCCCTTTTTGAAAACTTCAGTGAACCATGAGCAGGTACCTCACACAGAGCTAAACTTGGCAGAAAGCAAATGAAAGGCAGGCAGGAGGAGGGAGGCTGTCCCAGGGGGGTCAGTCCTACCAAAGCCTACTCTGGCTTGGCAAGGAGCACATCCTTATTAATGCTGGTTGTAATAACATCCTTCAGCTGGTCCATGCCTGCAGCAGGTGAAGCCTGCTGGACGGAGGCTTTGCCTTGGAAAGCTTCCTCTGTTGTTCCTTTATTTCAGTTCCCATTTGCAGGAAGGATGCAAAGCCTGCCCTCCTTCTCAAGCTCTCCTTCGGTGTTTCTGCTTCCTTCCCATGGCTTGCCCTGGGCTCCTGCTTGATAGCAAGATGTTAAGAATCATCATCAACAGAAAAACAGTGTGCTCTTTTATTTTATTTACACAGCTGCCATGAATTTTGTTATGCCTAAATCCTCTGTCTCTTCCTCTCTCAGTGGGCTGGAGAGAGAAGAATGGGCTTTCTAGCATTTGTGTTTACTTTTATTGCTGTTTAAAATGTTTTATGGCCTTTTAACAGAGTGGCACAATAATATCAAAATAACTTAAATAAAAGGAAATTTACAGAAAATGTATTAAAGCATCATATAAATGGATTTAACACTTCAAATACCCTTTCAAAGTGGCACCATGTCCTTACTTTGAAGCAAAGCAATAAATTCACTTTGTAATTATTTATTGGAGGTTTTATTGGAAATTAGAGTGCATGTACTAAACAAAATGTCAGCTTATCTACACACAAATATTTTCCTACAAGCTGGATGTAAGACAACATATTGTTCATTACAATGTGATTTAGATTACAGTAGCCAGCAGAGATTCAGTCATGGTCCAGCCCATGCTTAGTGTTTGTCAATCTGGATTAAAAGTCATTCTTACTCTCAAAAATATGCAGACAGATGGTATCAAATGGTAAAATAGAGATTTGCTTCAGGTTGTGCAGCAAGGCCGTGGCTGATGAGCATCCCCTGGGTACACCCAGCATCGTCCCCTGGCGTGGCAGAGCATTCCTCTCACAAGAGCCCAGCAGATTATCCCCAGCAAAAGTTGTGATAGCCTTATCTGGCTGGTGGCTGGAATTAAAACAATGCAGTGCACTAATGCAGGCCTTTATCAGGGAGCAGACAAAACAAGGGGGATCGAGGAGAGAGCTGCAGGCAGAGGGTTGGCAAATGGGAGGCATCCACCTCGGGGCAAGCGCAGGAAAGCAGAAGGTGGGTTCTTTGCTCTAAAAATAGCCACATATGCACTTTTTTACTGGTTTTGTGCTGAACGATGTCCTGAGGAGCAGTGGGAGCCACCAGCATCCCAGGGGACAAGGCCAGGCTGGGTACCCCAGAGTGCAGACTCTACACAGAGACTCTCATTCTTCCTCATCAGGGAGTAGAACCCAGACAAAGCCCTTGGCTTGCTCAGCACTGGTCATTTTCCTTCCCATCCCCTTTGCTTTTGCAAAACTCATTGAGAAACTGGTGAATTAAAAAGTGGGGAAGGATGACTATGCCAGCACATGTTGTTTCTGTGACATAAATAATCACTGTTCCAAAGGTCACTGCCATGGAGGAGTCACGGGTGGGATGAGAACAAATGGTAATTATGGCACTTGACAAGCTCCCAGCAGCCCAGAGAGATAAATCTGCTGCCTGCTCTTTCTTGAACTTACAGCATCCTGGATTTCAGGAGCTTCCACTGTCCTGCATGAACCAACAAACATCCTCTCAGGATCTCCGGTGAATAAATAACTCTTTGAAATGCGTCTTCTCTGTTGTGGCACCCATCCCGAGGAGCGCCTGCCTGTCCCTTTGGCATTGTGTAAACATGCACAGCGCAATCCAGAGCTGCTTTTTTCTCGACTAGCAGCATAATTACTTCTTCAAAGGGCCAACTCCCCGTGCCTGAGTTCATCAAGCTGTCACTCAAGAAAGTCAAATCTCCGGACGGGCGCTGCAGCCCTCTCATGGGCTCTGCAGCTTCCCGCAGTTTCTGGGCTCCAACAGGAGCTGTTTGACCCAGCTGGCTGCTGGGCTGCAGGAGGGCACTGTTTTGTGCCAATAAACAACCCTCTGTGCAAGGTCAGCTCCTCCACAGCCGCCCCTCAGCTCCCTTTGAAGCCTGGGGTGACAGCGAGCTCGGCATCGCTGTCCTGGGGTGAGAGGGAAAGGGGTTTATTGTGCTAAAGGGAGTTTCTCCTGGAACTTGTTTGCTGCAATCCTGTGATCCCAGAGCCTGGCTCTCAGGACAGAACAGGGTTTTGTTTAACTGCAACCAGAGGCAGGTTTTGCTTTGAAGGTGCCCTTCCAGTACGGATTAGAGCCAGGCTCCTCAGTGGTGTAAGTCAATTGTGCTTCTACAAAGTCATGTGTTACCAGTCAAAATCTGTCTGGTTCACCTCTCCGAGCATCTGTCCCTCTGGCCAGGATCAGAAACACTCAAAAAACACTGACTTTGTCCTACCACGCTGGCAATATCCAGATTAAGTTATAAATTTGGTAGTAAAAACCCATTGTCATGTTCAAGCCATGCAGGCTGAACACAACCTCACACTACAAGGTAGCAGAGGGAGATTAAATATTATAGCCAAATCAGTTACACATTTATTCCATAAACTTCTCGTGATTTCATTGTATTTTTCCCTCCTTTGATGAATGGATTTTCCCAAGTCTGACAGATTTATTTTTTGTGGTAGGTATTTTTTTTTCTGTTGCCACACTTTATACCAGTTTTCCATTAAATCCTAAGGAGCAAGATGAGGTGAGAAATAAATTTGCTTGTAGCTGCAATTTGATTTAGGTCCGTGTAGTTTATTTGAGAACTTCTTTTGAACAACACAAGGACTCTGTTTCCAAAGTCTTTGTGTGCCTGTTTGGAACCACTGGTGTTTTTAGCAAAGGGAAGAAATCTGAGAGAAATAACAGGATCTGCAAATGGCATTTTTTTAAATTGCTATTAAAATAAAAATAACCTGCTTCAAGAATCACCTTTAAATGGGAGATTTTCTGAAAGATTGTGGAATATTTACATGTAGTTAAAAAGGTGTTCTTGTAAAGACCTGTGGAGTATTTATTCATTAGCGAGAAGAATTTCACTCAATGTACTCAGGCAGCCTTTAGGTTTCCTCAGATTTCTTTGGAGATTTCCAAACCTATAAATGCTGTAAATATGATCAGACATTGCTTTGTCTGAATTCTGTTTCACTGACACTTTTTTTTTTCCTTAAAAAAGAAAAAATACAATCCACAGTTTATTTTACTTGACCCATATTTGATATTTAAGGAAATTAAACAAATCTCACGTTTAGCCTCCCAAAATAATACAGGGTGTCCATTAACACGTGTTAAAATTAATGAAAGCTTGGTGGTGAACATATAAATAGCACAGCTGCTGGGCTGTTTTGTAAAACTAGAGTTGAGCTCTCCCTGCTGTAAAGTGTTCAGAGCAAATTCTCAGAGATAATTCCTGTTGCTATTTCTTTTGTTGTTCCTGCTTTTTTGAGCTGTTTGTTACACACTGGAGCAGTGCTCCGTCAGTACCCTACAGCTCTGCAAAATTATTTGCAAGTTTCTCAGTGTTTCTACATTTACCCCTGTGAGGAAACACCAGGTCCTTGTGTCTCTGACCATTTGCACAACAATGTGTTGGTGATCCTCCTTGTGAGTCCCTTCCAACTCAGGGTATTTTATGGTTCTATGAATATCTTGCTGTAATTTCACTCTGTTGAGTAGGGAGAATTCCAGTAGACAGCCCAACTGGTGAGTTTAGGCATCAAGTTGAAGGGAAAAAAATAATAATCTAACACTTCTGAACATCCCAGGGATTTGGATCCTTGTTCCTTATCCCTCCTTTTTCCCCTGTTATTATTAGAGTTCCTAATTTCTTTTTCCCTAAGATAGCAGCTCTCTTCCATTCCCACCTCCACCAGTTTTTATGGACCTGACCATAATTACATGGCACCACGCTGTGGTTCCCCAGCAGCAGGTTTCTTACCCGTTGGCTTATGTCTGGTTTTCCTAGCAAAAATGACATCAGAACCTGGCCCTCTGCTTTTGTGTTGCTCTGTCCTTAAATGAAAAAACACGGCACCACCAACATGAGCTTAACAAAACCATCGAAAAGCAGCTTTACCCCTCATGCTGGCTCCAGATAATGCCACCTTAAAGCAAATCTGTGATTAAAAACTCTTGCAACCATGAGGTTCAGGACACCCAACTTCTCTCATCAACCTATGATGTTGAAGAGAGCCAAAGTTTTGATTCACTATCCAGATAAAAGATCCTTCTTCCCATCAGGAAGTTACTGGGGATATTAAAATATGAAATGTGATCTTACAGGCCAGGAAGTTAATACATCCCCCCCACTGAAGAAATTACACCTTATAAACAAACAACCAGCAGCAGTAAGTGTGAGTTTTCTGCAGAAAGCATCAGTGGAGCTCAAGCAAGGACATGCATCCCCACAACACAGAGGTGTTCAACTAAAATCATTTTCCTAACTAGTTCCCCCCCAACTCCAATTAAGCTTGAAGATTTTTTCCATCAGCCCTTACCAAAAAGCATCAAAAGCGTATTCCAAAATCCACTGACATCATAGGAAGCCTTTCCAAAGGTTAATGGGCTTTGGGATCGGGCCCTCAGTTTTTATTCCAAGCCTTCACAACACTGAGCTTAAATCAGTCCCTGCGCTTGTGAGCGCCCAAGAAGGTTTCCAAAATTACGTTTGCTTGGGACCAGGTTCTCCCCGTGTGGGGGACTTGATGTGAAGCCCATTTAAATCCCATCAGTCACTACAAAGAGGATGGGAGAAGGGCCAGGCCAGCTGAGCAGAGGTGGAATTCACCTTACAGCTGCTCTTATCAGCAGGGTTTAGAGGCAGGACACCATGCCAGGAAGCTGCCAAAGAAGCGGTGCCAGTGGCACCACGATAGGATGGAAATAGTGGTGAGGCTGAGAAGTTTGCATGGAAAAGAGTGGGAAAACCATGGAAGAAACATCACAGAGGGTCTCTGCTCTGCACAGCAGCTTTGCCACTATTCAGGTTGTGCACCAACAGTGTATCTGAATATTTCTGTGCCTGCTTTTTGTGGTAGTCATCCACCCAGTGTCAGACATTAATCTTTGCTTAATTGACCAGAAGGCCGCAGATCCACGGTATGTGAATGTGATCCTAATTAGCTCACTTCAGGTTGCACACTGGTTTTCTGCATGTTGCCTTTTGGAGCTGTGGAGCAGCTTGTTTTTTGAGGAGAACATAAAAGAGAGAGGGGCAGGGGGGGTGTTAGTTACAGCTATAAATTTTACAGTTCACTGGAAACCACATTAAATGGCAACATCAGTTTATGGATCAACTCTGCAACTGCTTGGTCGTTAAAGCGGTGGTGGCAGATTATTGTGTTGTAGCTTTGTAAAATATGGGCACTGCATTTGCTGGGAGAGGGCTTAAAAGGAACAATAAAAGTCTCCAATTTCTTTGATTCCTCATTTCTCTTGCACTGCAAGGCAACATGATCTGATCTGTGTGTGCTTTTCTGGGGGGAGCATCCGCCAGGCTTTTCTCTTATACTCAAGAACGCAAAGCTGGTGAGTCTTCTTGATTTAGGGTTACACCAACTCTGGATCACTCTTGGACTGGCCCAGAGGTGGAGGATATGGCCAGACCACTCTGAAGCTACTTCCAGGGGCAGCAATTTCCAAATTTCCAGCGCCACTGAGCAGTGCATCCAGCTGACAGCAGCGCCCATGCTTGGCTGACCCTTCTGAGACACAGAGCACCAGATGCCTCTTCCAGATCAGCCAGACCCAAGGACAAAATCCATGTGCAAAAATAAAACTTGGAAGTGATTAAAAAAATGGAATCTCTTCCCAGACAGTGCCTAATCACTGCCTGTCTTCTAAAAATGTAGACATTTATTTTGGACTATGAAGAGCTTCTTTCAAATGTTTGGCCACTGCTAAAGACACTGAGCTCGCTGGAAAATTCCAGCCACAATATGTTGCCTGGTGACCAATAAATTCTGCATTGATATTTTTCCTTCCTTATTGGAATTGGAGTGCTGTTTGCAGGACTGGTGAGCTGTGGAAGAATTAGGGTTAATCATCATGTTTGTATCTGCACGTGGCACAAAGTTTCTCCCAACCAAGGAACAGTAAGTTCTGCTTCACCCCAGGCCTGGTTGATCAGAAAGCTTTTCTTTAAAAATGGGAGAGTTCCAGCTTGAAAATGCAATATTCTCAGGGGCAATGAATTAGCCTTACTGCACAGTAGACAAATGGGAATTCTCTCACATAATCACTAAGAAGTTAATTGTGTGAAATGAAACATTTTACAGAATGCTACTGCTACCACTCACCACACTGTGCAGAATTTCTCTGGATGAAATCCCAGTGGCTTTGTGGAGGATAAGCCAGAGATGAGATGTGGCACATGGCTGTCACAAGCTGCTGTGGTAGGTCCAGTTGCAGATAGGAAACCAAACAGAACTCCCTGTGTTTTGTGTTTGCTGTTGATACAGGATTTAAGCTGGGTGGCTGTAAGGCTTTTGGCTGTCTTTTTTTTCCTTCTATAAAGGCTGGACCACTAAAGCCACTGGGAAAATTCACACTTCAGGAAGAAGAAGTGCTCAAATTAATTAAGTCCAACTTGGGGGTGATGGCAGCCCTGTCAACCTTTTTCTGTGGATGAGTCAATGGGATTGACCTTCCCAGTCACTTTCTTGGGACAAGTCAGCATTCTGGGGGTGTTTTTGGTGATTTCTGCAGAACTTACACGGCTGCATGCAAGACCTGAGTGCACTTTTGGCTCCAGAGCTACAAGAGCAGCAGAGAGCTGTCAAGGATGTGAGAAGGGACATCTTCTATCCTTTTCCTGTCAATAGCAAGAGCTTTTGTTGCCTTCATGTCAACAAGTGGTGCAGTCTTGTGGATGCCAAATCTACTTTAAAAATAACATAAACAGAATTTAATAAAAGTGAGCACATGGCGGTCCTGTCAAATTGTTTGGTTGCTTCCTAATGAACAGGATGGTGAAGGCTGTTGGCAACTCAGGCTCTGAGTAACACAGTTGTGATTTCCATCAGAATGAAAGGGAAAAGGAAAGCTTTGGTCTATGTAACACAAAGGGAAAGGGCAATGTGCCTCTGCTCAAGATGTGTGTACTAACATTATATAATCTGACTGCTCTGAAATAAAGAACTGGGCGTTTTCATTATTTTTAGGGCGTTTTGTGTTGTTTTTTTTTTTTTTTTTAATGCGAGGGAGTTTTCTTGGCCAAGGGGAGCGTGAAGACTGAAGATTTCCCCCTTCCACCCAGCTGCATCCTATTTACAGCACTCCAGCACATATTGCTGCCCTACCCCAGCCACAGATCCATTTTGATGCCACAGAAAATGCTGGTTTCTATAAGGCGTCACAATCGTGGTGCTGGGGAGAATCATGGTGGGAAAGTGAGTGTAGCATACCGTCAGTGCTGTGATATTCCAGCAGGGCATCCCCAGGGACCTTCTGCCAGTGGGACAAGGATGAAAGATCTGGCAGGGGCTTATCTCAGCCAGGGTGGTGGCACAGGTCAAGGCATGTTGTGTTGTCCTGCTGCAAGGAAAGCCATCCATGAGCAGCCCTCTGGAGACGAGCAGCTCTGTGTCTCTTTGATGACAAATGCTTAAGATCATCTTGCTCAATCTTGTCATCATTTGGGTGTTGTTCTGTTTACTGCCCTGCATTTAAAAATAAAGACCCAGTCAGGAAAAAGGTTGCAACACGCCCCGAGAATGACATTATTTTCAGCTTAAAATTTCCTATGTCCCCAGCTAAAAATGTGGGTTGGAGATAAAGCCTGACACGTTCTCACCATTTGTCTCTTTGGCAAAAGGAAAAGAGGGGTCATCCAGCCCTGGGTCTGACGTACAGGATGCCACTTGAGCCGTCACACTCGATAACTTCAACTTGAACTTGTCCACTTGTGTAAGTGGGGATGATTTACGACCTTGCCACACAGACCCTGTGTGATTTTCTGTGTGGTAAGAAGCTGCCCTGCTGTTGTGGCATTAAACAAGTTTTTTCTTGCCAGTTGCTCAGCACCAGGGACCAAGCTGTTCAGGTCTAGAGGGCCCTGAGGATGCACAAATTATGGTTCAGAGATGGCATCCCCGTGACAGAGGGAGCTGGATGGGGTTTGGTGCTGAATTGTAGTAAAACTCCTGATTCCTAGTATGGAAAAAAATTCCTTCCAAATCTAAAAAGAAAGTTGTAAAGTCAGATACTCAATTTACCTCTGCTATTAAAGTAATCATAAAGAGTTCTTTATTGAAAAAAAAATTTTAAAAACCCAGAAAATCAACAAACTTTGGTAGTTGGTGGCATCCCTGCCCAAAGCAGGAGTGTTGGAACTAAATGACATTTGAGGTCCCTTCCAACTCAAACCATTAAGGAAAAAAAAAAAAAAAAACACAATTGCTACTAAAATCTGAGTGAGTGCTGTCTAAACTCCAGTGTCTTGGGATCTTCGTGTGTTTCTTCTGACAGGTTCAGCAATAGTTGGGCCATTCATGTCTCTGTGCAGCTCAGTGAGAGCAGAAATGAGCAGGATAACCCAAATCACACTATCCAATGG
Organism: Taeniopygia guttata; assembly: GCF_048771995.1. Taxonomy (NCBI): domain Eukaryota; kingdom Metazoa; phylum Chordata; class Aves; order Passeriformes; family Estrildidae; genus Taeniopygia; species Taeniopygia guttata. Next base: position 4,358,396 of record NC_133033.1, on the reverse strand, counting down.
CTGGTTGGGAGCCCAGACTGGATCTGAGTTCCAAGGAAAGGGTTGTTCTGGCCATGGATAGGTGTATTATGATAAATCTCTGTGATCTTCCTCTCCCCATGAGACCAACACCTGCCAAGAGTGAGAGAGACATTTCCTCCAAACCTTCGTTCCACATCTCATGGCACAGAAGGCATCCAGGTTTTAGGCAGCAGGATTTCAAAGGCTGAGGCCAGTGGCAGGTGCTGGTGCTGGGAGTGCTCTGACAAAGCCTTTCTGTACGAGTCAGAGGAGAAATGTGTTGTTCACCCAAACCGCCCAAATTTTTGTTTGTTTGTTTGTTTTTTGCTTCATATATTACACATAATTTTATGTTACATGGCTGCAAAACAAAGTCCTTTCAACATTTATTTACTGAATATGAGATTGGCTGGGTTTGAGAGGGCACGAGGGAAAACAGATGAGATAAATGGAAAAAGCAGGAATTAGCTCTCATTCTTAAGATGAATCCAGCAAAAGTAACACATCCTGTGGGCTCCTGATATGTTTAAAGACTCAGGGTCAGTTCATGTCTTCACTGCCATACAGAGCCCATCCCACAACCGTGTTCCCACATGAAAATGAAGATTGAGGCAGGGCAAGGCTGGCTTTGAGGGACATGAGGTGGACAGTGAGTAGAAAGCAGTGAGCTATTCTGCAAGATGTGTCCTCATGGGCTTTATTCACCTCTGGCAGGATGTGCCACACACCAATTCATTCTGGTACTGAAAAACATCCCAGAGTGCAGAGAAACGTCCACTGAAAAAAAGAGCAGCCACCAAACTTCCTGCTTCCACAAGTTCCTTGACCATCCCACCCTGCTGAGGTCTGCTGCTAAAGCTAAAAAGTGCCTGTGTTTGTGATTGCTTGGGCTTTTGAAGGTGAAACAAGTGGCTGGCTGCACCAGCTTATGCACACAGATGGCTCTGGGCAGCCTGACAGGTTGTACATCTATGTTTGCAGTGCCAAGAGCTTGGCACTTACTTTTCTGGGACTCTGCTCAGTGGTTTGGAGCAGATGATGCTGGCCAGCACCCCATCCTTCCACCCCACACTGCACATGCAGCAGAGATACTGTCAGAGGTACACTTGGACATTCTACCCATTTACTTTATAGGGAAAATATGTTCTGAATTGTTTGAGTAAGGAGGGGGGAAAAAAACCCTCATCCATGCTTTCCTGGCTGGATTCTGCATCTTAGCTCCTTGTTTTGACTGTATTTTTCCCCCATCTTTCATTTGCCCCTTTCAACTAAGAACACATGCAGAGGTTATTTGGAATTGTTATGTGTGTCATATATCGGAGTGATTAATTATTCAGAAATGTTCTGTTTAAAATAAAACTCCCTTACAATGCTTGGACTGTATGAAGACAGCTTAGAGCTGGCACAAATGAGAGTTATTCCCATTTTTAAAGGCTATTAATAGTGCCAAAGAAATATAAAGGAGACCCGTAGCACCTATGTACTTATTATTCATCACATCCATGCTTATTATATAGGTATGCACGAGATAAATAGAAAGAGAGATTTGCTCAGCACAATGCTTAGGCTGTGCCAAAGAAATAAAATTCCCTCCCTGGAGAGCCCAACTGGGAAGGCAAAGAGGGGCTAGCAATGAAATCACTGATTACAATCACAGCTAATTGGCTTCTTTGAGCAAGGAGATGAGCTGGCCTGTTTTCCCTGGGAGGCTGCTCCTGATATGCATGACCTTATAAATAAAGAGGCATGAAGCAGATGCCAAGGATGTGAGCCAAAGCTGATGAAAGCCAGTGGGAGTCCTGCAGTGTCCCCAGGCTTGGGAGCAGGCCTGTGATGCCACCAGCTATCTGAAAGGAGCTGCTGCAGCCTGGCATCCCCAAACTCCTCTGGACACAGCTGTGAACTCATCCCCACAGAATATGGACACTTTGTGCATTGCCCTCAGCATCCTTCTATAAGTAAGCAGTGTCATTTCTGTGTTAACAACAGGCAGCACAGGTTAAGCAGGGTGGATTCTTCTTGTCTGGGGTGAAAAAGTCACCTGGGATGGTTAGCAGGAGTTGTGAGCCTGATTTCAGCTTGCTCTGGCCTGGGGACTCTGGAAGGAACCACTGTGTTAAAATAACCTCTGTGCAGTGTGGCTGGAAGAAAGTCATGCAGTGATTTCATTTCATATTTGTGTTGTAACTCCTAATGGTACAACGTGAGTATCTGAGGATCTGTTCTCCTCCGAAGTGTAAGCCAGACCACGCCTAGGGAAGGCAAAAATACTCCTTAGCATTCACCAGGTGGTAGTTTATATTAACCAGATCCACACTGAAATTCAACTGCCTCCACCTCATCACTTCCCAGGAAGTTGGTGAGCTATTAGATAAAGAGCTCATTTCAGAGACATATTAATTTTCAGTAGGGATTTTCTAATAAATTCCTTCCATGAGAAAGGCATAGTTTGTTAGAGACTGCAGCTCAAAACACTACTTGTGGGAGTAGGTAGCATTCCTTTCCTACTCATCCATGGAGATTTCCAGCCAAAAAACAGGGACACAACTAGCCAAAGTCAGGAGCTCACCCAAATAAAGTAATGTTGTGTCATTGGAAAACAGAGGAAAATGTTCTGGAAATACTCGTGTTCTCCAGCAGAAGAGTTTCTTCACAGAGGATGCTCCCACTGACAAAGAGCCCATGAACAAATCTTCCCTGCTGGTTCCACCTTTTCTCTTTCTGCTGTGAGCTCCAACTACCAAGGTGTGAGCTTCTGGAGTTAGAAAGATTAATAGAAATATATCTTAATTTTTGGGAAAAAAAAAAAAAATCACAGTCATTGCAAGAAGATTTTGCTCCCTCCAACATTGAGGTAAAACCATGACTGTTGAACCTGGATAATCACTTTTTAGTCAGTGGAACTCCCTGAATGTTTATGTAATTATGGATACAGATTATATTCCATCCTTTTTGTGCCACATTTGGTCTTTAAATTAAAGCAGCGTTTTCGTCCTTTCCGCCACTCTCCTCCAATGTATTTATAGACAAGGGTTGTGTTCATCCTACAGGTCATTTGGTAGGCTAGAGGTAGCATGGGTTTTGAGTTTCATTTTGCAAGAAGGTCACATATTCCCTGGTGTTTCTGGCTGTTCTTTCCCCTCACTTTTGCTGGCTGGGATTTCCCTTCCCTGGAAAGTGCCCAGCAGTGCTGGGCTCTTATCGACACCTCTCCCAAGAGCTTCCCTGCTCCTCATGTCTGCTCAATCCCCTTTCCCAGCATCAGATCTGCTCTTCCCAACAAAAGCTGGTGCTCTGGAGTCACCCTGTGATTAATTAACACAGCTGGCTCTTTTCCTCCTTTTGCATTTCCTTCTGGTGACCAAACTCCACCAGGCTGCCTGGCTCTCTGCTGCGGAAGCACAGCTCCAGTTTGGGCTCAATTCTTGCCTTTCTGGAGCCTCTGGGAACCCAGCATGACCCAGGCTGCTCCACAGGAAAATTTGGTTCCCATAGGAGCGGTAGGAAAGCAGGGACTTGTCCTGCACTTCCCCAGAGCTCCCTGAAACAGATGCAGTTCTGGAAAACAGTTGAGCCTGACAGATCTCCAGGCTGAGACAAAAAGCCATTTGGTCAGGGTATGATCATCCAGCTGTATTCAGGACACAGCTTGCTGATTTTATGGATACACATATATCTTTTAGGACCAGAAATCAGCCTTGTTTTTCTCTTTGTGTCTAATGTTTGACATATGATGTAAATTTACTTTTACAACGTACAGACATAAAAGCTACTGTGGCTTGGATGTAGAATTTATTGATTGTAGAAAACTGACTACCAGGTTTGTTGATTAAGATTTTATTTAAACAATGGGAAAGAAAGAAAGAATCAAAGTATATGAGGGCGAATTTTGTATTAGACAGAAGTTATTCAGTCTCTTAAAATTTCACTGCTTTACCTAAACAATGGATTTGTTTTAGCACAGATCTCTCCTGTAATTTTTAAGGTGTCCTCAGTAACCATCTACCTATCCATAGACTTTGTTCAATTAATAAAATTTCCTAACTAGAATTATACTTGCCCAAGTGCTAAATTTTGAATTTAGAATTATAAAGCAAAGTTTGTCCCTTCTCTAGTACAATAAGGCCATAAAATTTCTTCACAAGAACCTGTGCAAAAATGCAATGGCGAACTCTAAAATCAGCAAGAAAACAGAATGATTAGGAGCTACGGCCTGATGCTTTTAGATGGGTTTGTGCTCTCACAAACTGCAGGTCTGCTTTGCTGTGTGCCCATCACTTTTGCAGGTAATGGCACCTATTTTGTTCCCAGGAGAGACTGGAACAACACAAAATCCCTCTGCTTTCTTTTTTCTTTTGTTGGTTTTTGTCTTTGGCTCAAACGTGTTGATCTTTTCTAGCAGAACTTCATAAATGCTGTCTGTGTGTAAGATGTGCAATGGACAGAGCCTGGCCTCTGGTTGTTACCACGGCCTGGTTCATATAAAATTTTCTAGCCTGGCTTTGTAATTGAAACCATTTTCATGCTGCAAACACACAAAGCTACGGAGGAAGCCACGCGTGCAGCTGAGAGAACGCGTTCTGCTCCAAAGCATCATTAAAGCAATTTCCCAAAATGTCTGGCAGCGAGTAGGTTTCTTCTAATGATTTTATTAAAAAGTGAATTAAAGGCCAAAGGTTGCCTTCCTACAGCCCTTAATTTCCTGTTGCAGTGCCAAACGCTGTGCAGGAGCTGTGGGGAGTGGGGGACAAGGGGAGCCTTCCCCTGGGACCAGCCCTTGGAGCTTTGCTGTGGCAGATCTGCTCCCACAGTGCCAGCAGAAAACACAGTGACACGAGCAGACAGCGAGAATTTCTGACCCTGGGGAAGGGAAAACACTCCAAACAAGGCTCAGGAGATCCAGGCAATACCTAGAATATGAATTTCCATTGATCCTATTGATGCATAATTCCAGGGAGGGCAACCCACAGGAAAACTGGCTCATGGATCCTGCCCTTTGGGCTAGTGGCATGAGTCTGTGTTTTCATGGAGTGTTTATGCAGCCTGGATGCTGCTAATCTTTTATTTCTGCTTTTCAGGTGGGTAAACTTGTGGAGCTCTTCCATTTGAGGAGCACCCGTGGAGAAACAGGGTCCTCTGTGACAAAGCAAACAAACCAATGCAAAAAGAATAAACTTATAAAATAATAAGGGCACCAACAGGCCCCAGCCTGCTCCTCCTTGGATCTAACCACCTCTCTTGTGCTTGTGAGAGAGAAAATGCAACAGCCCAATGCAGATAATGGGGTTAAACACCAGAGGTTTGGAGTCTGATGAGACTTGCTTCCTGTGGTGTCCCATTATTTGGAAAATGAAACCTAAATTCCCTCCTGGTGTGCAGAAGGACTCTGTGAGAGGCAACTTGCAGCTCACAGCATACATGGGTTTGGCCAACTATAGGAACAAGATGTTGGTAAAACTCCAATCTTTAAAATACTTTAATAAAACAACTATAATTTACCCCACTGCAAGAGCTATAAACTGTAATTTAATAATGTGCTTGTTGGGGACAGCTTTTTAAAATCATTTTTAAAAAAGAGTTTTAGTATTATTAAAGAAACTTAGCATATAAAAAATGTCTAATTGCTAAGGAAACAGTATTATTATTTTCAGTTACTTAGAATGAGAAAATCATTCTAAGCAAGGGAGCTGTGTTTTTATGGTGGAGTCTTGCTGTACGAGTCTCATTAGGTTTTCAAGGAATAATGTTCCGAATGTTTACCGTGCTTCCAAATTATGTTAAACTGCTGAGCTTTCATCCTGCTCCAGCAGTGGGTTCTCAAGCATAGATGACATTTCTTGCTTGGGATTTATGCATCTTTCAAATAAAAGAAGTTTATTTCTTACAGGACAAAGCTTCACACTTTGGGCTCTTGTATTTCCAGGTTCAGTTCCCATCAAGTACCCCCAAAACATCAGTTTTAAGATCAACACCTGGAGTGGTTTGAACTGTCTGAAAGCTCAGCTCAGGGCAAGTTTAGCCATGCAAAAACATGCAATTTCTGCTCCATCTTGGTTGCAGTCATCTGCTCTGACACAAAATAGGATTAAGAATCATATAACTGCTTCCAGCTAATAGATTTAGGCTGTGGTTCCAGGATTATTAATACCAGATCTGTGCACTGCCAGCTCACCCAGGACTATAAATCTAATGTGGATCAGGCATGGACACATGATTGTGTTTTGTCAAATTAGCCAAGGGACATGATATGGAATTTATACCAGCTTTATCCTCCTGTGCTAGCTGCACTCCTGCTGGGGAAAGGCAGGAGATTGCTGGTCCAACATGAAGTTAAAAAATACTGATACACCAAAATCCTGCTGTTATAAAGGGGGTTTTTTGGTTGTTGTTGTTTTGACAAATGTGAGCCATTGACTGGAGTTTTTTTATGCTCTAGCAGTGTGTTGCTCATCTGGCACATGGCACTGGTGGTGTGATACCACAAATCTTACAGCTGGCTGCAAACCACAGCCTTAAGGATTAGCACTTGAGCTCTTGTCACGTAGCTGCCCCTGGAAATCTCTTACCAGGGCAGTAACCATTGTTTCCTTATCACATTTTATTGGGAGCAAGAGGTTTTTATGATAGCCACTTGTATGCCTGTGACACGCCTTTTCTCTTGAAAAACCAATTTCCTGAGGATTCTCATGCATGTTTGCTGCAATGCAGGCGATGCTGGTTTCAATAGTGAGCTTTAAAATCCTAAAAGAAGGAGTCCACATTTCCCCATTGCTCTGAAGATAGGTTAAACATTAATTCTTGGTGTGATTGATGGATTTGGATTGGAAACTTACCTTGCCAAAAGCAAAAAGTGAAGGTCTCCTTAGTTCCAAGGCTATCAAACAGCAGTTAAGGGACTACAAATAATCATATTTTTCTCTTTTACATGATTTTGTTTGTTTGGGTTTTTTGTTTGTTTGTTTGTTTTGGGAATAGTTTATTGTTTTTCTTTTTTTTTTTTTTGGGGGTGGGAGTTGTTGTTGTTGTGGTGGTGGTGGTGGTGTGAGATGAAGCTCTCACATAAAGCTCAGATGGGGAGAGGACATTAGGTAAAATCAGGAGGCTGGAAGACAGAATATCACCATGTAGCCCATCCATGCTGGCTGAGCCAGTGTGGAAGCTTGGCCTGTACAATACCAACTGGAAAAGGGGCAAAAGGATCTTCACTCTTCATTTTAGGCATAAATCTCTGCTTGCAAAATGGATCCTGCTGAAGGGACCAATTTATTCTGGGGACTGAGCAATGAAATTGGGAAATGGGAGGTGATGTGTTCTGAAGAGGAGCTGCCACAATAAATGAACAAGTTCAGCCTGGGATTTTTCAGAAGGACATGGTCCCACTCTACAGAACACTTTTTTCATGACAAACCTCAGCAGGAAGATGCAAAGCAGGGGAAGATCTGCTCCAGGGAAGATGCAGCAATGTGCTTGAGCACCTTCATAATTCCCAAGAATTGCTGATGAATGTTTCACGCTAACCCAACTCGCCTCACTGCAAGTCACTTCTGTGCTCAGCCCTCCTCTCACCTTCACAAAAATGATTGTGATTCAACACTGTCCCACTTAAAACACACCAGCAGCACTTCTGAGCACTGCTTTGGATATTTTTTCACGCTGGAAATCAGGACCAAGTGAAATCTGGAGGGCCCTACGTGCTGGATGAGCCTGCAGATCAGGACAGACACTGCAGTGTAACTGGAGGCAGGCTTTGACCCTTAACTTGGAAACACAAAGCTGAATTTTCCCCTCATTTTCCCCCCTTCCAAACCCTCCCTGGTTCCCTACATGGCTGCTCTGTATTATGATCCCTTTAAATAAGCAGCCTGTCATTAGCTTTTATCCCAGTGCTTGCTCAGCCGGACTAAAGTCTAGATCTCTTTGTTTTTAAGACTTGCTTGGTGTGTAAGTGCCAGATGTTTCCCATCTCTTGGCTCTTGGTGAAATAAACACGAACTGCCATAACCTTCACCTTTCAACTCTTACATTACCTATTCCTAAAGTACAAAAAATGGATGTGTGTTTATGCAGCAAGGCTTTGAACTACCTTCCAGGTTTATGTCAAAAGTCGGATTCTCCAGGCAAAGATAACAGATGAGAAGGGATTTTGGTGCTGCTATAAAATCCACCTCCTGCACCAATGGAGCAGTAGTCTTCATAGAGCAGAGTAATCTGTGGGGATTAGAGACCCTGTAAAACTGATCTGACTTTCAGGCCGAATCACTCAGCTCTGGATTTGGCACTCCTGGAAAGCAGAGTGCTCTGTGGGTGACAGGACAGTTATTTGATATAAAAGCAGCATAAATGTGCAGAGTCCATGGGGATTTTTCTGATGTGTCACAGCTTTTAGCACTAAAGATAAATATAAAGATAAAGATAAATTAGAAATAGAAATAGAAATAGAAATAGAAATAGAAATAGAAATAGAAATAGAAATAGAAATAGAAATAGAAATAGAAATATAAATATAAATATAAATAGAAATAGAAATAGAAATAGAAATAGAAATAGAAATAGAAATAGAAATAGAAATAGAAATAGAAATAGAAATACCTTTAATGCATTTCCCTTATAGAAAAATAGAAATATTTGGGTTGGAAGGTATCTTAAAGATCATCCACTTCCAAATCCCACTGACACGAGCAGAAACACCTTTCACTATCTTTACAACTTTCCCCTTCCTGCCACAGCAGCAGCAAAGCTGCAGTGGGGTTAATAAAGGAATTTCCCTCATTAAGAACAGCTCATCTAAATTCATCCTGGAGTTATTTTTCTTCCTGCCCTTCTTTTGCCCCACATTTTTATAAAATCTTCCTTGAAGGCACCTGGGTGATTTGGCTTTTGGTGGGGCATAGAGGGCTTCTCCAAGTTTATATCCTCATGTCCTAAGGAGGAAGAGAGGATACATGGCCCCAGGAGCTGGGACCAGCTGCTTGATGACACACACTCAAGGCTTCCCAGGAACAGCTCAGCCAGGCTTAGGTGTCCCTTATGAAAGTCATACAGCAGCTTTTCCTTTTTAACTTACTCAATAAGTGGGGAACAAGTGGTGTCATTAAGATTGCAAAAGCATTTCAATTAGAATTCCAAGTGAATTGCGCAAATATAATTTTAATTTGTGCTAATTCCTCTCTTCCCAGGGAAATGAGGTCTTCCTCTGAGGATGGCTTTTATTTGTCATAGAGTCCCTTGAAAAGTGAATTAGCAAGAATGAGCAGTGAAATACTTCAGCCACAATTCACTCATACATACTGAAAATAATGTATTTTCCCCACTGTAAACACATTAGTTGCTACATCTTTACCCTCTGCAGACAGCTAAAAAACAGCTTCATTGCAAAACAGGGAAATTCTTGCAGACAATAATTATCACCAAACTTCCTCTTGTGTTTGGAGATCATCAGAATATTCTCGCTGAGTTTTGTTGCAGTCCTGAAGCCAAACATTCAGAGGCCATCTATTCTAAAGAGTGGTACCCATCTGCAGGGTGACTGTGCTGTCCATGGGGATAGGAGAGGAAGGGAAGGAAGGCAGAGCCCTGGGGTGGCTTTTCACAGGCACTGAGGGTCCCCGCAGAGTTACAGAGGGCCTGGCCTCTTTTATGACCTCTCAGTGCATATTTCCTTAACCAAGCTGACTCAGGATGCTGGGGTCACTGAAACACAAGTTGTTTCAAAGGCTGGACCAAAGTGTACATGCCATGATCTTCTATAAATCCAAATTGAAGCCCAGCCCCCAGATCAGGGGTGGTTACGGAGGTCTCGGGGGGCTAATGAGAAAATGGCAGACGGTGACAGGAATGGATTTCTGGCCTCTCCATAACTTCTGCAGTTCAGCTCAAATTTATGCACAGTGACACTGAGCATTTGCTCAGGCCATTCATCCATTCAAGCACTTATTGATGATGCACTGAGGCAAACTCAGATTTCGCACACACCCAGGTGCCTTCATCATTTCCTCACCCTTCACAGTGCCTTTCTGTCCAAGCCCCAACCTAGAAACATATATGTGGGTTTAGAAACTGAGTTTTTTTCTATAAATTAACCTTGACCAAAGGCCAGTGCATTTTGGTGACATTCTAAAAATTCAAGGAAAAAAATTAACATCCAATTACACTATATATAAATGAATTGAATTGAATTGAATGCCAAACTGCTCATTATTAAGCATGAACCTTATTAGAACTTACTGCAATTTAGGAAAGAGATCTCTGTTTTATGTATATGTATATGTGTACATATATATATGTATATATGTGTATGTATACGTATGTATATGTATATGTATATGTATATGTATATGTATATGTATATGTATATGTATATGTATATGTATATGTATATGTATATGTATCATCTCCATCTATATCTCCATATATATTTATAAAATAATTATAATTATAAATATATTTATTTCTATATATTTATATCTCCATATATCTATATCTATATCTATATTATATATCTATATCCACAAATATATGGTTTAAGGCACTTATACAATAATTTATATGTATCCTTAGATTTTGATGACTCCACTCCTCTTAGAAAGTGCTTCACTTCACATGTGGTTTCCACTGAAGCAAAATATTTCTAAATATCCTGCTATGCAAGTGTGTGTCTAAACATAAATTTTTTGAGTTTAAATAGTCAGTGAGATAATCTGGGAAATACATAGAAAAGGGTCTCCCCAAAACTTCTCTGGGCAACCTGGTCCAGTGTTCAAACATCCTCACTCCACAAAAGGTTTTTATTTTTTACATACAAATGGAATTTTCTGTATTGCCTCTGGCTTTGTCACTGGGTGCCATGGAGAAGAGCCTGGCTCAGCCTCCTCCAGGCTGCCCCATCAGGTGTTTATCCACATTCATAAGGCAAAAATGGTATTCAAATTCATTCTTGGCACCTTCCTGTCACACTGCAAGAGCAATGTACATTGAAGCACATTCTAGGTTGCTTTTTCTGTTACCTGGAGGCAGTAAATCAGAGGGTTACAGAGGTTACCTTGGTTAGAAATAAAGCCATCACCTTTAGCATTGGTTTCAGTAAAAACACAAACACTTCTGCAGTCAAATGGCAAAGTTTTATGGCTGTGGCTCTTTGAAACAACTAATAAATATTTGTTTGCCATTTCTCTCTGGGGCAACTGTCCACTTGCTAATTTACACATCACCAAGAGGCCACTGAACCTTTTCCTGGAGGTATTAACCCTATCCACTCCTGTGCCACTGAAATATAAACTGCCTGGAGGTTGAGATGTTTGCAATAGGAGCAGCTCAGCCCACAGCAGGGCATCCTAAAGAGAGCTTGGGATCCCCCAAGAGCCTTGTGTTTCCTGATGGGACTCCATGGCAGAGTTTCAGCCCTGAGGAGTGTGTGTAATCCTGCACAGAGCTTTTCCACAGCTGTCACTGTCCTTTGGAGAGGATGGAGCTGCTTCTTCTTGTATTCCTCCAGCTTTTCTTTGCTGTTCCCTTCTGACATCACACCCACACCAGCAGCAGTGAATTCACTATATTGTCTGACTTCTCCAAATTTGTACATGTCCAAAATACCTCCCCAGCCATTTACAGATTTTACCTGTGTAGGTCAAACCTTCAGACTCTTCTTCAAGCTCATAACCCTCAGCCTGGGAACTGTGTGCCCAGTTCTTCCCTGGGCTTATTTATAAACACACATCTCAGGGTTTTATGTGTTTGTGTTTTTTGAAAACTTCATCTGTTTCCCTGAAGATTTCTGCTTCATCAGTTCCTGTCTGTGGGTCCGTGGTTGATAACCTGACTTCTAAAAGCACTGACTGCAATTGTTTATTTGTTTTCCTTCCTGTTTGGCTTGAAAAACCTGCTCTCTCTAACGTTTGCTATTAAAAACTTTAAGAGAAATGCTCTTGTGTAATTTATTTTTGTTGTTGTTAATTACAGTTCTCCAGGTTTTTCCTCTCTGACCTGGTGCACAGCACTGCGCTGGAGTTAACAGCTATTTATTTCTGCTCCTTTGCTTGGGGACAGGATAAGTGCCATGCTCACCACAGAGCTCCTGGGCAGCTTGGACTGTGAATAGCCTGGGGATATTTTGCTCTGCTTTATATTGTGGATTTCCCAAGCCTGTGGCTGCTACATGGAGCAGGATTTGGAACAAGGCTGGAGAGTCACACAGCTTAGAGCTGGTAATGGAACTGCCACTGGTTTTTTCATTCTTTATGTAAAGGTGGCAAAGCCTGGAGAGCAAGCAGCACTTGGAAGATGTCATCATAGAATCAGAGAATGGTTGGCTTGAAGGGACCTTACAAAACATCTCATTCCACCTCCTGCCATGGCAGGGACACCTCCCACCATCTCAGGTTACTCCAAGCCCTCTCCAGCCTGGCCTTGGACACTTCCAGGGATGGGGCAGCCACAGCTTCTCTGGGCAACCTCTGCCAGGGCCTCCCCACCCTCACAGGGAACAATTTCTGCCTAAACCCTCATCTAAACCTGTCACTCCGTGTCCCTGTAAACAGTTTCTATCCAACTTTCTTGGAGAATCACTCTTTAGGCAGCACAAAACAAAAAAAAGTCTAAAAACCAACAAAACCTAAACAAACAAAGAAATAATTGTGTAGGTTTTAGCATAGTTGAAAGGTTTCACGAGTTCATCTGGAAGTGAATATAAATGAAAGGAAGCAGCAAATCTAAAACTCCTGCATGACCTACCCATGCTCTTGCTGATGGGAGGTGCAGGTTAGGAAGGTCTCACCGTCACCTGAGGAGCACCCTGAAGTCTCCAGGAATGCCAGTGGCAATGACCAACACACGAGGTGGGTTGATGTCCTTGGCAATGGCTGCGTGGCCATGAGCAGAGCTGCAGATAAGCCTGCTTCAATAACATCTCAGCCTGACAAGTGCTTTTCCCACCTCTCTCAAGGACTGCTTGGACTCTGGCCTCTTGCTCCTGCTCAGACATTGCAGAGCACTCACTGCAAAACACTTGAAAGGTGACATTAATTATGGCTTAAGTCTGCCCCTTGTGCCACTGAGTTATGAATGCACCTAGAAGGACACAGGATGTATTTTTCCCAAAGGACAAAGCCTATTTACACATGAGGAGCCATCTGAGCACCAGCACTTTGCAACTGAGCCATCTCTATTGCCCACCAGCAGCCTTTGAGCTGCAGATCAGCTTTTGTCAAAAAACGCCCACACAGAGCTGACCCAAAAATAAAGAAACCTTCCTCGTGATATTTTTCTTTTATAGCTCCCAACTACTGTAAACTGTGGAGGAGCAGAGCTGCAAAGCTGGCCATTAAACTGTCTGCTCTTTCCTGTTTGAACAGGACCTCTCCAGGGTTTTTGCTGCCTCAACCACCATGGGTCAACATCCAGGAAGGAAGACGTTTCTAAGGAAACCACGAAGGCTTTCCACCAAGGTGGTTGCATGAAAGCACTGAGACTGGTGAGAGTGACAAAAAGCAGTTCATTGGATATTGTAGAAAAAGGTAAAAAGTTATTGCATGCAGGCTGTTTTTATAATGAGGCCATTCAGGCATAAAATCACTTTAAATAGGTAGTTTGTTTCCACATTGCAGAATTATTTTCGTCCCGCTCTTTCAAGGAGGAGTTTATCTAGGCACAGTGGTGTATAAATAATAAATAGGCCCGGGGGCAAGGCATTTTTACTTTTTTCTCCCCCTGCTTCGTATCCTGTTGCAGTTGGTCTTGGGCTGCAAAATGAATTTTGTTTTCTGAAATAATATTATTTACTTTGAGCACAGTCCTCTGCGAGAGGCCAGGAATTCTGTTCTGCAGTTGCAATGTCCCAAAGCAGACAGGAGCTTTACAGTCCAGCATTTGCATTAAAAATTACTTTTCTGTGGGTTACAGAGCCAGTTTGCTCTGGGGACAGGTCCAGCCACATTAGCTCAGGGACCTCCAGGAAAGCTCTGTGTGTGCATCCAGTGTTTGGACTGTGCCTTGGCATGTCAATGGTTTGGGAATAACCCATGGACAGAAGGGCAGGATCACCCTGAAGGTGGCCAGAGGAGGAGGTGACAGCCACCACGCTGGAGATGCACAACTGTGAGACACTGGACAGGCACAGCAGGTTCATTTCTTCTGTTTTCTGCCACACTGAGCACCTCTGGATGTATCTGGAATAAAAACCACATCGGATCTCCCAGCCAGCAAGCCCAGGAGGTCACACCAACACCAGCACTTCTCTCACAAGGTTTCATTCTGCCCTCCCTGAGCTGGGATGAGCCTGCCACCAGTTTAGGGTCTGGACCCCGGATGGGTGCAGGGGGTGCCCAGCAGCCCTGCAGAGACCCCTCTGCAGCTTGACCATTATCTCTGCTACTTCTGTGATGGTGCTCTGCCTTGTTTAGTTTTCAATCAAATTCCACTTACTTCCTGTGGCTACTTTCAGGACTGAACTTTTCCTTTCTGCTTATGTATTACGTCTGGTGTGGTAGAGATGACACCATTCAAATATAAATAGTTTTCACAATATTGTAAAAAGGGCTCCAAAATATGCCTATATTTTAAACTCTGTGCTTTCTCAGTCTGCATGTGACCATCATGTCACAAAGAATGAGGCAGCTTTCATAGACAGTAATTCTCCTATCATTCCTCATCACAGATCTGAACGCAGAATGATCATCTAACAAGGTTTAGCTGCTCCCTAAGTGATGAGGAGACAGAAACCACATTAGATAACAAAGTTAGCAAGGCAGAGCACCATCATAAAGCAGCACAGATAATGGATAATGGTGGAGCTGCTGTTCACCTCATGGGACAGGAGGGAGGCTGGAGCAGCCATGGGGGTGAGCAGCCCTGCTCACCACTGCTCCCATGCAACTTTTGGAGGCAGTTTGGACATATTACCAATGACTGCCCACAATTTAGTCCCGAGGTCTCTTGGTTTGAATGTCAGTCTTTCTCTGACCTCTGCCATTTTCTCCTGACACAGCCCTGTTTGTTGCTCCCCTGCACCACAGTCCCTGCAGGGAGCCCTTGTTCAGTAGAGCAGAACTGGACTGAGCAAACAACAAATATTTAGGGGCCTCAGAGCATGACAAAATAAAGGAGTTTCCCTTCTTTTTGCTTGTAGCCTCAGGCTTTCCCTATAGGCTTGATAGGAAACAGGAGAGTGCTGCTGCTTCTCACCTCTCCTTTGCATTGCCACCTGTGCATCATCAAGGATGAATGTTGATAGTGAAACAGGCAAAAAAATCAGGATTTTTAGTATGAGAGACACAGGGCTCAGCAGGGAGTTCCCAGAAGGGTGAAAAGCACAGTAGGTGTTTCATGGATGGGGAAGGGTTGGGCTCGATGGGCTTGAGCAAAGAGCCTCCATCACACATGCCAGAGAGGTCCAGAAGTTTGAACCTGGGGGAAATAAATGGAAAATGTTAAGGAAGGATCAGCCTGAAATGATCCAGACACACAATAAAGTCCCAGGTTGCTGGAGGGGGAGGGAGGGAAATTCCTGCTCTCCTCAAAGAGCCTGAGTGATTAGCTCTAGAAGCCATGTGCCAATGCTCCTCCTGCTCAAGATAAAATAACAGGTCATCATCCAGGGCCTTCCAGGCTGAAGTCTCATTCCTGTGCTCCAGGGGCTGAAGTGCTGGTTCAGAGGTGAGCAAGGACCAAGCTCATTTTCACTGCTAGCAGAGCCCTCAGGGCAGGACCCTGCACTCAGTCCCTCACACAAGGTTTGGAGATCAACAGTCTGGAACTGGTGGTGCCAGAGCAGGTGCTGGTGAGAAGGGGATTTATCTTCACTCATAGCAGAAAAGCTTGCAGTGAAGACCTGCAAAATAAACCTAGCCTGAGGGAAACCCCCATGGTCCATTTCCTTGCACCAAGACAGTGTCTGCATGCAGGAGCTGTTTTATTCCTTCCCTAAACTGTGCCTTCACCTGCACACCTGCGTGATCTTTGTCCCAGCTAAAGATGCAGAATGTTTGCAGACAAGTGTAGGTCTCGACAAGCTCTTCACCAACACATAAAAGGTAGGGAAAAAACCACAAAATCCTCTCTTCCTCTCTTTAAAATGGAAAGATTCATATTTGTGTTTTGAAAGGACCTTTCAGTTGCTTGCCCCTGGTTTCCTGTCAGTGGAACAGTAATAGTTAATGGGTTTGGAAGGTGAAACAGCACCTGAAGCACAGAAAACAGCCACTGGGTGCTGGGCACAGTGATGTCCCCTTGTCCTTGTCCTTGCTGGGCCTGTACCTGGAGCTATAAAAGTGAAAAAGCACGTGCTGCTAGCCTAGAAAGTAGAATTTCCTTTAATTTTTTCCTTTTCCTCAGACAGTGCAGAACACAAGTGCAATAAAATGAGAACCCTTTTATCAGCCAGGTAATTCACAGGGAGAACCTCTCCTCAATCCAGCACAGCGCTTGTGTTAGAGGGACGCTAGATAAAAGGAACTCGGGGAAAATCAACTAACCAGGATGTCGATGTTTTATACAATATTTTAGTCCACATCTCACCTGAGCCATGAATTTCCACCCTATTCTCTTCACTTATACACTTTTTTTTTTTTTTTTTTTTTTTTTTTTTTTTATTGTAACAAATCCTGTATTTGCAGCCCTTTATTGCCCTCGGAAAAACCACTGCCCCTCCTCAGGAAGAAACAACCCACAAACCCCAAGAATCAACTACATCACAACTGGAACACAAAAGCTCTCAGGGGCTTGTTGAGGTGCCCTGCGAGCCATTCTAGGTTTTAATGTTTATTCATTATAAGCCAGAGCAGCTTTTTTCCATTACAAAGTGATCTATTTCACAGCTTTCAGCCCAGAGTGTCAAGCAATCAAGCAGCAGTTATACCTTAACAATTGCTAATATATTTCAGCACCTAATGAATCCATGCAAAAAAGGAAGGTAAAGCCTAAAAAAAACCCTACAGTTAACTCCTGCCCTCCCCCTGCAAGGATTTTTACCCCCTGCCTCCCAATCTTATGTTTTTACTGCGTGGCAATTAATTAAAAAGATCAAGATAGGAGAAAGATGGAAACCTTATTACTGGTGTTGTATTTCCATGCTAGTTTTGCCCAGGAAAAACGTTTCCCAGGAGATTAGCTAATAGTTAAGCTATTAAAATCTTCTAAACTGAAAAGGTTATTTGCAAGGTCAGGCAACTTTACTAAGCTGGTAGTTTCAAAATTATCCCGGGTTCCTTTACTAATTCATCGATCAAAATAACACGTTTTAAATTACAGATGAAAATGGGACAGATTTAAGTTCCCGTCGTGTAAGCCCTGCATGAAAACTGCACATTACAAGGCTCTGACCGTGGTAATTTTTAAGTGAGAATGAAACATTTGTTCTTATTACGAAGTGCTGATTTACTACAAATTCACAAAGAGCTGAACCAGCCTTCACGCTGAAAACAGGTTCATCTGACCGGCTTCTCCCAAGGGCTTTTAGCAGTTAACACACATTACTCTCCCACTAACATTAGCTATCCTTCCAGTTCCCAGTTAAAAGCAGGGATGCATTTCACAGGAAGGAGAGATAAAGGCGAGCACTTCTCATGGATTCACTAATTTAACCCAAAATTTCTATGTGGCAATCCTAAGCTGTCTCAGGACAATATTAAACCCCACAAGGCAGGTCATGGGATGTCCAGGTATGAAAGCCGTTTCCACTGGTGTACCAGGAGAAATTCCCTGGATCAGTGGCTGGGGTCAAAGGTTTGTTATTACCCTTCTGCTTTGAATTTTGAAGTCCTCCATCCACATCAGTACTTGGATCATCCAGATGCCACCCTACTAGGGTGGGAGTATGGGATTTCCAGGCTAGCTCTGTCAATCTGTCATTGTAACTATTCCTAACACTAGGACCCCCATTTGTGGATAATTTCAGGTTGGGCACTGCAGAAGTAGCATTTGAAAAATCTTGCTCTGGAGAGATTGAGCTTCTCTTTGTTTTTTTGGTTTTGCTTTTTTTTTTTTGGCTTTTTTTTTGTTTTGTTTTGTTTTTTTTTTCTTGTGAAAATAAAATAGGGAAGGAGTTGGGGAGGGGTTAAATGAACCTGTAAAGCGTTAGCAGGCAGACAGGTCCAATCCTCCAAAATCAGCACAGAGGATTGAGATGTCCAAGGCTTTAAAAAAATCCAACTTCCAGCCTCACAGGGAATGCTGGGGAGGCCCAGACTGGCAGACCTCGAGGCTTTTGCACGCTGTGCACAGCACTTGGTGATCAACAGAGCCATGTCCGTTCCTAAGCCATATTTTTAAGGATGGCTCTCTGCTCAAACTATCCCTGTTCAGGGGCAGCAGTGGCAGAACTGCTTTTCTCTCCATCTGGGCCCTCTGAGTCCTCCAGCAAAGGAGTCAGCACTTGTGGCTACAGCTGCAGCAAACCCCAGATGTGGAAGCTTGGATCATTTTCTCTCCCAGCCAAGGCATCCAGCCCCGTGGCTTGTTCAGCTAATAGCTTTGCTGGCAGTGCTGCGAGCAGCTCTGGAGCTAAATAGTCATGGAGAGGCTTGGGGAGGAGCTCACCTGTCCTACAGGGCACTTTTCATTCTTTGCTTTGAAAGGATGTGACTCACTGACATAAATTTCGCAGACTACAGAGAAAAACGCTACTGGATAATAATGATCGCCTTTCAAAGTCTCTGCTATCGGATCTCCTCTTACTCCAAGAATTGTTCCTGTCAAGGTAATGTGTTTGTAAGTTGTTTTTTTTCATTGTGAACCAGTTGAAAAGTATTCAGGCAGCAGGACATATGGAAATCATATGAGGTTTGAGTGCACTACACTTGGAAGTGATCTCTTCAGGAACGCGGGGCTTGAGAGTTGCAGGGCATTGTTCAGTGCCAGACTGCTGAGGCATCACCCATGGCAGGAAGGGAACCTGAAACTCCTCAGCCTTTCATCTTTGGGGGGATCACAGAGCTCTCTGCGTTGAAAGTGTCTTTGGTGCTGCTCAAAAATCTCCCAGTAAACTTTTTTCCAGGGACAACATGGGGTTTGGTTACGTCAACACCATCTGTGTTCTCAGAACATTTGGTTTTTTCTACTGGAAACTGAAACCCCCACTGGTGAGCAGCCCAGTTCTCCCATCCAACACCTGACAAGGGGATTTGGAACGGTGATGAGCACAGCATCACCCACCCTGGTGATGTTTACCTGAGCTGGCACCTCCCTGCTGCCAGAGTGCTGAAAATGAGGTTGGAATGTAGTGCTGGGATATGGGAGAATGGCTTTAGACTGGAACAGAGTAGATTTAGGATGGATATTAAGAAGAAATTCTTCCCTGTGAGGGTGAGGACGCCCTGGCACAAGTTGCACAGAGAAGCTGTGGCAGCCCCATCCCTGGAAATAACTAAGGCCAGGTTGGATGGATCTTTGAGCAGCCAGGTGAAAGGTGTCCCTGCTTGGAACTGGATGATCCTTAAGGTCCCTTCCATCCAAAATAATTCTATGATTGTGTGATTCCATGAACGATGACATGAGCAGATTTCAGGAGTGGGACTTTCTGGCTGTGACTGTTTCCACATCTCATTTCTTGCCTGGCACATCCCTGGCTGCACAAATGACTTCTTATCAAGCTCTGACCCTGCGCTTTGCCACTTTTTTCTAGATGGACTCCACCCTCAGTATCCTTATGGGCTAACAGACCTTAAATTGTGTATGGAACACCAGCTGCAGAACCTGCCCCTGGCTCTGATTGTTGCTTACATGTATCTCCAGAGCAGTGTGCAAACAAGCATTGCACAAAGCCTGCTCACACTTGTGTTTTAACTCTGCCTTTGCAGTTCCAAGGTGATTGAACCCTTGCAGCCCTGCAGAATTCCAGAGGCAGGAAACTGCAGCAGCTGAGCTGATAGAAAAGCTCCCAGATCTATGTGGGCAGAAAATAAATTTGCTTTGCAGAAGGCCTGGAGCAGAGAATATGGCTTGGCAATTACAGTGTGACCATCAGGCTTCTTTTGCCTCTTATTCAAGTCACTGTATCATTAAAACTTCCCTCACTTGCAATTCTTTGGTGGGTAAATTGCATATTTTTATATTAATAGGATGCACTCTACACTGGCACCTCTCTTAATTTCACCTCTGGGGTTGGCTGGTTCAGCTTCTGGAACAAGAAATGGCTGAGCAAACCTAGGTATTCTAAACTGAACATCATGAAACCTGTAGTTTTCTTTAGGGGACAGCATGTGGGTTATTATTAAACCAGAAAACATATGTGAGTAATTGAGGAGAGCAATCCAACATTTAGGTTAGAAAATGTGAAGTCAGCTTGCTGTGAATAACATATCTCTGCATTTTGACCTGTTGCTGACAAAGAATATATTTCACTATTACCTGGATAGAAATGATTGGGGATTTTTCCTCCTCTAAATGAAAGCCAGTTGAGAGAAGCTGGCAACAGACAAATGATGCTCATTCCTCCCCTGCTTTTACTTAATGGCTGATATCGAGATGCTCAACATTCACTGGTGACATTGCTATTAAAAACATATTTCTTATCTGGCTCTTTTATTCCTACAAATCAAGCATGGAAATAAATCTGTGTTGATGGAGCAGTGAGCAAGCAGTCATGGGAAGAGAAAAGAGGAGAGGAGAGGAGAGGAGAGGAGAGGAGAGGAGAGGAGAGGAGAGGAGAGGAGGGGAGGGGAGGGGAGGGGAGGGGAGGGGAGGGGAGGGGAGGGGAGGGGAGGGGAGGGGAGGGGAGGGGAGGGGAGGGGAGGGGAGGGGAGGGGAGGGGAGGGGAGGGGAGGGGAGGGGAGGGGAGGGGAGGGGAGGGGAGGGGGAGAGGGAGAGGGAGAGGGAGAGGGAGAGGGAGAGGGAGAGGGAGAGGGAGAGGGAGAGGGAGAGGGAGAGGGAGAGGGAGAGGGAGAGGGAGAGGGAGAGGGAGAGGGAGAGGGAGAGGAGAGGAGGGGAGGGGAGGGGAGGGGAGGGGAGGGGAGGGGAGGGGAGGGGAGGGGAGGGGAGGGGAGGGGAGGGGAGGGGAGGGGAGGGGAGGGGAGGGGAGGGGAGGGGAGGGGGAGGGGAGGGGAGGGGAGGGGAGGGGAGGGGAGGGGAGGGGAGGGGGAGGGGGAGAGGGAGGGGAGGGGAGGGGAGGGGAGGGGAGGGGGAGGGGGAGAGGGAGAGGGAGAGGGAGAGGGAGAGGGAGAGGGAGAGGGAGAGGGAGAGGGAGAGGGAGAGGGAGAGGGAGAGGGAGAGGGAGAGGGAGAGGGAGAGGGAGAGGGAGAGGGAGAGGGAGAGGGAGAGGGAGAGGGAGAGGAGAGGAGAGGAGAGGAGAGGAGAGGAGAGAAAAGCTGGCCTCCAGCCCAGGGCCACTGAGCTGTGCACCTGCACCTGCCTGGGCTGAGCTTGCCATGCAGCATTTTCAAATAGGGAACCTCAAAACTCCAACCTTCAAGGAGCCAAAAATGTGCTGGACTCAAGAGAGGGGATGTAAAACCGAAAGGAGACCCCAGTGCAGCCACTCAGCCCAGCACTGATGCTTTATGGGGAGGGCTGGGACACCAGAATCTGTGTGGAATTCTTCCTGTAGCAATCCCAGGTGGAGGAGCAGCAGCATAACATGCTGATCCACCATGCAGAGCACTCTGCTCTTGGCAGGAGTTCATCCTATTAATCCCATAAATAAGTATATTAATATGTGGATGGAACACATTGCCGAGTGCAAAATAATCCCTGGCAAGAGATGTGTGTGGTGTGTGTGTGATACATGATATACAAACACCATCCTACCCAGATGAGGTTTCCAGGGTTAAAAATACATGATGAATTAAAATTTCATATGAAATTCTAGCTTTGGTGAGTACTGGAAAACATTACTTTCCCCCTTCAACACCATAAAGGCTTTTATTGGGGAAGACGAGTACATGTTTCACAGCATTTTCCACAATGGAAGGGAGTGTTTTAATCACAAGTGTTACTGGGAAGAAATAAAATTACCTTACCAGATTGCTTTAAGGTACTAAAAAAATCCCTGCAATGGTTCTTAATGTCATGAAGGCAAGGTAGGACAGCACACGGACTCAACTGAAATGTAATAGGAGTAAAAAATGTCATCTTTATTTACCTTAACCAAACGTGAGTTTGAGGTGATGTTTTGCCTCCAGTTTGTCTGAATTTCTCTGTTTATTTTATTGTCTGTCCTTGGGGTGTGGATAAAGCTTTACAAGATTATCTGAAGCCAGCAAAGACATAACTTCAGGCTTTTTAAGATCTACAGATGGGCTTCCTTGGAGTGCTGGCAGTGTGTGCAGACAGGATCAGGTGTCTGCCCTGAGGGATCCAGGTGTCTGGTGACAGGGAAAACCCCACTCTTTCCTTGTAATGGCATCACCTATTGGAATGGAAAAAAATAAAAAAACCCAAAAAAAACCAGAGGGCTGAAAAAAAAAGAGAGGGCACTTGGTGCCTCCGTATTTCCTACCAGCTCAGATTTGGCCACATCTCAGTAATTTTCTTGCTGCAAAGTTCTTTTAGGAACATGCTCTTAAAAGTAGTTTGCACCAAAGAAGAATCCCATCACTCCTGTGAGAGGCCAAAACCCACTGAGCTCTCCTGGGGAGGCTCTGAGCTGCACTTCTCACTCTTGAATTTCAGTGCAAAAGGGAGCTCTTGGTGCCTCAGGAGCCAGGCTCTTGGTGCAGTTTTTGTTTGTGATATTTTTCCGTTGTGTCTGAATATAGTTTTAATTTTGTGTCAAAATAAATCTGAGGCGGATAATTTTTATGGTTGTTTTACTGAGAAAAGACAGTAAAGTACTTGCTTTGGCTGCACTTCCTACCCTGCAGAAATTATTAATCCAAATACAGCAGCAAAGTGGATGAGGGGAAGATTTTATTTTTTAAAAAAAGGCAGCTGCCCACAAAATTCTTTAATCCCTTGCAAAAATTGGATTAAGATTCAAGAGTGGGCAAAAAGTGCTTGTCATGTTCCCTATTTCAAAGGAAATTTTTAGAGAGCAACGTGAAAAAGCTGCAAAGTTTGGGTAAAATCCCTCTCCCGTGGTTTGTAGTGCCAGAGCAGGTAGCAGAGAGGAGGAGACGGGTCTCAAAGCTGCTCTGCCTTTACCTCAAAGGGATGTAAATCCCAAAGAACCGTTTGCTTCCTTGACTCCATGAAAATAAAGTGCTTGGGAAAATCTGGGTGAGCAGCAGCACCCATGGGGAGGATGGGAGGAGGAGCAGGGGGAAGAAAAAGCTGTTTTTCTGCAGTTTCTGCCACCAGCTACTCTTTTTATGTTTAAGAGAAGAGTAGCATCTTTCCCAGCTCTGAATCGTGGGGGGCTTTGCTGAGCCCTAGGACATGCACAGGGAGGTTCCACATGAGAAAAATAAAGAGGGTATTTAATATTTTTCATATTAAATTTTTCAAGCTACAGAAAAAGAGTGACCTAGGAGAGAAACATAAGAAAATGTGTAGTCTGAGAGCTTCCTGTAGCTCCAGTCAGGCTGCATCAACACCTTGGGCTGACTTCTTCCTCCAGAACCTTTTCACTTTGGCGCAGCTGGGCAGGCTGGAAAACAGCCTGGTATAAAATGATATTTGCAGAGTAACCAGAGAAAGAAGAGGTCACACCATTTGTGAAAGCAATCTGAGCAGGCTGCACAGGCAGGCAGCTCAAGCTCATCAAGACCTAATGTTAATTAACCAGAAGTGGAGGAAAGGAGATAAGCCCTGGCACAGCTGTTGGTAGGATGGGGGTTTCTGGCTTCAGTGTGGAATACAGCCATCCCAAAACCCAACCTATCTCTCCTTGATTTAGGCAATCACCCCCCAGTCTTAGCTCCAATAAAAATTCAGCTGGTGCTGTACATTGTTATTTATTTGTGCCTCCTGGCACTGCTGAGAGACCCTGCAGGAACTTGAGCAAGCAGCAAGACATTTCCACCTCTGGTGCAGGCAGAGGAAATGACACCATCCTGGGGGAACCCATGGATCAAGGAGATGAGGCAAATGGGATTTTCAGAATCACTCTGAGCTGAACAAGGTCAGATCTCAGTGAGGTTAATTGGAAGAACATCATTAGTGGGGCAGTCCTAGCCAGTGATCAGGCAGCGCTCCCTGGATGGATGCGATGGGAAGCGTTGTCTCCTGGATCACCTCCCGAGGAATCTGGCCTTGATTCAGCTGGAAAAGCAAGTTCTCAGGAGTGACATTGCTGGTGACCTCCCCAGGACATCAGAGGCAGACCTGCAGCTCTCCTCACCCTCTGGGAAATGTCTCAGAGGACAAAACCTGCAAATGAAAAAGCTGAGAAGTGGAGAGGAACACCTCTGGACAGGAAAGTGGGGGATCTCTGGGATAAGAAGGGCTGGTATTTTGTACAATAAAATTCCAGAATGACTCCAGATTCCCCTGATGGACACAGGGTTTGTTTACTGTTACTTCCATGTAAGTCAGCTGTTAGGTTGCTTCTTTCATTTGTGTGTTCCTGTGGCTACTGAATGAAGCTTTCCCACTAAGTCCTCTCTTGAAAAGTAGGAATTTAGACAAGTTTGAATTGTCTTTGAGGGGTAAAAAAATAAAAGCTGAGTGGATCTGGCTTCTCCTCTGATCAGACACCATAGACATGCTGTTGGTTTCCATACCGGGAGGTGATTAGAACCAGAGGTGAGACCCATGGGTTAACTAGAAAACATTATTATGGTCATCCCACGTGACCTTTCCTCACCAAAAGGGTGAATAGGAATTCAAGCAGCCTCAGATTGCTGGCAGATGTCAGGATGAGGAGAAGAAGAAGCTCATTTCCGTCAGTGAAGGAAAGGTCACCGAGGAGCACAGCTGATGGCAGTGTGGATGTGCCACTGACCGTGACAGCAGCCTGCTGCCAGGGGCATTTTCTGTGCAGGCAGCACATTCCACAACTCCAGCTCCAGTTAGGGTGAGGATAGGTGTAAATCCAGGCTCAACTTCAGACACCCACTGCTGTCCAAGCTGTTTTTAAAGTCGTTTTCACCCTGATATTTCCAAAGAGCAATTCCTTGAGGTAGGCGATTTCCAAAGAGGCTGATTGTACAAATGAGTGGTGGTGGATGGTTGGACTGGGAAAACCTGCAGCTGGAGGAGTGGTGGGGCTGGATATTTGCAGTGTTTGGGCTGTTTGTGAGCATGGCCTGACTCAGCTGTCTGCGTTTTCTCCCACACAAGGATGGATATTTCATGCAAACTTTGCCATCCTGTTCTTGTTTCCTGTGTATGAGGAGTGACCCAAAGGCAGAGGAGGAGATAATGCAGAAAATCATGATGCATGAGGGGTACATATAAGCCAGGAGCATTTTAAAAGGAAACTTTTCAGTATCTGAATTATTTAGCAGCAGAAGAGTTGGAAAAGAGGAGGGACTTGCTGGCTGATGGTAAAAACAGGCGGCTGCCCTCTGGAGATATAGTTGTCACTGACACATAGTGAGGAAGAGGAAGACAAAGACTTTCTGCCTGACAGGTTTTGGTGGGAACCACTCCAGGGATGGGACGTGTCTGGAGAAGGGTGAAGAGCTGGTAAGTAGCTTGAGACATGTGAGGAGATGTTTCTGTCCCATCACCACAGATGTATGCTGGGCACCCCATCCCTGGGAGTGTCCAAGGCCAGGATGGATGGAGTTTTGGATAATCTGGTCTAGTGCAAGGTGTCCCTGCCCATGGCAGGGGGTGGAACTGGATGAGTTTTAAGGTCTCTTTCCACCCAAACCATTGTATGATTCCACGATTTTATGATCTTTATTTATAACACTGCTACTTATGATACTGATATTTTTACCCCTTCTCCTTCCATTGCCAGTAGGTATCCTTTAAGAATCCAGCAATTTCAACCAAATGTGAATCCTACTTTTTTTTTTTTTTTTTTTTTTTTTTTTTTTAAGCAAAACCCCTTTAAAAAACCTGTACAATGTACAACACTCTGCTAATTACCTTTGCTTGAAGCTCTTCCCTGAAAATCAGCTCAGCTTTTTTGGGGTCTGACTATTCACAAGCACAGCCTGAGCCTGAACCAGTCAAAGCTCAACACCTCAGAAAAGTCAGCCTGGGCTCCTCAGGGAACCAGGAGCTGAACAGGCCACGTGAGAGCTGCCAGGGGATGCCAAGCTGGTGTCTGGCTCACACTATCTGGACCATCCTGATGGAGGCTTGCAAATCCTCACCATCCACACTGAATTTCAGCTGAGGGTTCTCTTCTGGCTCAGAGAATTATCCCCATCAGTGACTCTCTCAGTACTTTTCCCCTTCCTGGTGTATGTGCCTCTTTGAAGACTGCCATGGATTGGGAATTCATCTCCAGATGAACAGTGCTTGCCCAGAGTCTGTCACTGCTCTGTGGTCACCAGCAGAAAAAATGCCTGAAAACATTCATCATCATTATGATAATTATGACTGTGATTGCTGCACATTCCCAGGAAAACAAGAAGAGTTTTCTCACACAGGAGTCCCTGATAAACCAGCAGCAAATATTTTATTTTAACTATTTCTAACAGGAAAAACACTTCTCTCTCCTTTAGGGCATCTGTGGGTACCAACACCAGGCTCTGTGTAACCCAAGTGAAAACAGAAAAAGGTAAATGGGAAAGAGATGTCAAGAGTGCTTTTAATAATCTCAGGCCTCCTTTGACACATGTTTTTAATTGCTTAAAGGGGGGAAAAAAGAAAAAAAAAAGAAATAAATGCAGTTATGAATAATCTAATAAGCTTCCCAACCACCTGTGAAATGTGGCTCCCCAGCTGCCCAGAATCAAACACAGGAATAGAAAACAGAGCATTCTCCGAGGCAACACACATCCACATTAGATGCATGTTATTCCAAAGCCACAGAAGAAAAATGCATTAATGCCATTTTTGGGCTCATGGCATTCGTGCCACTCCATGAAAAATTGTCTCAGAGGAGTGTTTACTTAAGGAGCACCAAGAATCTGCTTTAAAGTCAAAAGGTAGAGGGGGAAGATGGAAGAGGGAGACCTGCTCCTTGGCATCCTTTCAAACGAAAAGAACAACATCATCAGGAAAATCCCACATAGCATTTATTTGAGGAATTGCAGTCCAGCAGGCAAAATTACTCAGGAATAATTAAGCATGTTTCCCTGATATAAAGATATCCAGGAGTGAGTATCCAAGCAAAGTTAAAATGCAGAGCTGTATAGGCACGGCTTTATTCCAGAAGCAATTTGTTTTCCTGGTATGAAAAGAGTGTTATTTTCACTGCACTGTGGAGCCACCCAGCAAATGTCCTCAAGAAGCTGTTTTTCATGGGAGAGAGCTGCTACATGGAGGGGGAAAAGGTAACATCCTGACATGGAGGAGGGGAAAAAGGGAGCCGTACTTTCAAGGCTGTTTTGACATGTTTTTCTTCTACACTGAACCAGACTTCAAATACAGCTTCTTAACCACGACAGCTCAATGACCCACCCAGAGAACTCTTTTTCCACAAACAATATAGCGTCAGGAGAAGGAGCCTGAGAGGAAAAGCAAACACTCCTTAAAGCAACTGCTTTATTTGGATAGTTCTGAACCACTGGCATTGGGGGCAGGTTTTAAGTTGGTGGGCATGAGGAGAGGAAAGCTCATGGTTTTGATTTGAAGTAGCCACATCAAAACCTGTTTTAGAGAAGGGAATGGCAGTATTTTGAAAAATACATCCTTCTTAAGGGGATGTTAGGGAAAACAATTCCGTGGCCTGTTGAATGATAAAAGCCAACACGCTGGCTGAGGGGGAAAAAAAATTTGCCTTTAAGTGCCTTGGATAAATGCATGATATACCTTGCTTGGCTGCAGCAGTGCCTTTAGGTGAAGGAAATTGTCATTCACACGTGTTGCTTGTGGGCACAGAAGGGTCAGCCAGCAGAACTGGTATCAAAATGTTGTCCTTTCTTCCCCACCAATCTGCAGTCATGCAGAGTGCTGGAAAGAAGTTAAAAACAGCCTGTCCCACCCTGAAGAGACACATGGATACCCCTACCCACCCTAGCTGGGTGCCTCCTACGAGCCAGGAGTCCCCAAGCCACTGATGGGTGGCACTCAAACCTACCTGCTGGCAGCTGAGGGATGGTGTTGGATAGAAACACAGGGAAATCAGGACATCCCTTGTACACTTGCCCAGCCTTTAGCTTTGCCCTTCACATGCACTTTTATTTGGTGACAGTATTTCACATCTTCTGATACCACAAAACTGCCCCTCTGCCAGATGGCTGCTCACACATCCAAAGAACATTTCCTACTTTTTGTGAACCACGTTTTACATTTCTACAGGTGAGGAAAAGCAAGTCAGCTCCTCTGCATTTCCAGAGCCGTCAGGGCAGATGGGGAGAAGCACAAGCAGCAGCAGGTGGGTGACATCCCCACCCAAGTCCAAGGGTGGGGTGGGGTGGCCGTGGCATGGCTGGGCTAACAAAGGATTTAATGCCAGCCCCTTTCCTGATGGGCCAAGAAGTCTCTGGTTGAGGCAGCCAGAGATCTGCAGTGCACTTCCACAAAGGTCTTTGAGGTCCGGAAATGTGTTTTCATTCTGGTCTGGAAAAAGAACCAAATTTATCAAACATTTCCCCAAAATGTTTTTTGTTGTTGTTGCCATTGAAACATCTGGTTTCAGACTGAGAAGATTGGGGTTCTCATTTAAATTCTTCTCTGCTTTTAAATTGACCTCAGAAAAGCTGAACATTTTCCCATGGAAATGTTATTAATGGGACTATTTCACTGCAAGATGTTCTGGTTTGGAAGAAGTGGCGTTTTCTGACACCAATGACAACAAATCTCATTAAAATGTTTGAGTAGCTCCAGTCTCCAAAAGCACTGAGTGGCTTTTGGAGCATCTTCAGATGCTGCAGCCTGAAACATGCAACAGCAATGTAACATCATTGTCACCCATCAGATAGGCAATAATTTGGAATTCACTTTGCATATCTGTAATGGACCCACATCAATGGAGCTTTGTTTGCAAGAAGTCTCTTACAAAAATGGAAAAAGGAAAATGCCATGAAATACCTCCAGCCTCTCAATGCCATTCAGCAAGGATCCATTTTGGTCATTAATCATCCACATTTAGGCAAGCAGTTAGAAAAGCCCAGCTGTTCCAGGCCACAATGCTTTCCTTTATTGCATTAACGCCTCCCTACTAACAAGACAACTGCAACACACGATCCCCAAGAAGGGCCAGGATGCCTTATTCCCAACGTGGTCATTGTGGCATTGTTTTAGATTGAAAAGTTCACAGAGTTAATGCCTTTTTAAAAAATCCCAGTTGAGCCTAATTATCTTGTGGAGAGTTCTGTGCAGGCGATATCTGATTTCAAACCAGTGTTTACCCAGCAGCTCCCAGGACAGTGACGGGTCTCTGGGGACTCTGAACCTCAGCTCGTGTCTTCCTCTAAAAACCTGGGAGCAATTTTGGACACCACCCCTGCAGAGTGCAGGTTTGGGATGGGGCTGGGTATGAAACAAGCTCTGGTTTCCAACAGGTGGGAGCTGCCTGATGCATTTAACCTGTGCTTAGAGTTTCACATCCTGTTGAAGCACTGACCAAGTGACACCTCAATCCTCCCCCTTCCAGAGATGTTGCAGCATTTCCTCTGCCCGTCTCCAATGCAGGAGCTTTTTTTTCTCCCATGAATCAGACATCCTGCTCCCAGCCTTCCTTTCCCTGGTACTCACACCCACTTCTCCAGCAGTGTGGCCCTTTTGCTTCCCACCGCTTGCCCTCCTACTCACTGGTGTCCAACCATTCCTGGAGCTCCCAAGCCTGGGCTTTCCCAGGGGATTCAGTGCTGGCAGGGATTCAGGCACTGCTGAGCCACACCAGGCTGCTGAGCACTTCCAGGTAAAGCTCCAGGGATATTTCCCTGCATCCAGCCATTGCACATCTTCCTGCACAGGGCCTTGATTCCTCATTTTCACCCCAGGACTGGGACTGCTTGCAGCCACCCCCTCTTCTGGCAGTACCTCTCCCCATCCATGCCTTCCAGGGACTAAATCCACCACTGTTCAAACCCACAGCTTTGGAGTGGGTTTAAAATTTCCCAGGGCACATTCCTACAGCCTCTAGTTTCCAAACACTCAGGAATTTGCCACACAAATATATTCCTTCCCTTTATTTGTTTCTTCCAAGTAATTAGAGGGGGGATTGTTTGCTACCTGTCATACCTTGGTTTAAGCCATTTGGGAACAAAGTGAGAAAAGAAAAAAAAAAAGAAAAAAGGAGGGACTTGCAGTGGATTAAGACTGCTGATTGTAGTAACAAGAGGAGGTATTTTAATGACAGGTTTAAGACTTGCTAAGTAACTGCCACGAGGATTATGAATATATTTTGTAACAGGGTAAGATTAAGAGATAATCCTTAAAAAAAAAAAATTAAATGCGGCCAATGGATTTTAGGTGAAAAATAAACTACAAAAAACATCAAAAACCTTTGGAAATTCTGCACAGGAAAAATTTTCCCTAGGAATGTTGACTTTGTTAAATATTTTCAAGTCAGTGTCCTCAGCAGGATAAAGTTGGTGTGTCTTAATGTGAGTGAAATGGCGTTGATTTATATCTCGTTTAACTTGGGCATTTTTAAAATGAACTAACAAGCTCCTTGCCAAGCAGCAGCCTGGCATCCCCAGCCACAGGGAGAGTGGTCTGAAAGGAGCAAGCTGCCTTCCTTAGAAAATGAGCTCTTGCTCCCAGACAATGCCGTTATTGATACCTAAATGTCATATGGAAATTTTGAGGACACTTGGGGCCTTTCTCTTTCCTGACTCCACAAGACTTGATCTTAACCCTCACCCAGCTGAATCTCTGACCAGCCATTAGCTTTTGGGTTTGACCCTTTCATTCTGTATTCATCACGAGGAAGACAGGAAAGGCTGTATTTTCACTCTTTATCAGCTGTGGGAATGGATGTGGCACCCTCTTGGCTGCACGTGCGTGGTTTTGTATCCACAAATCCATGCAGATCCCTGCTGATAATGAAGCAGATTCTGAGCAAGGTTTGGGGCCCTGCAAGACCAGCTGAAGACTTGAATTCTTGTGTTTGGTGAGGGACTACATCTGCCAGCTGTAACACAAACCAAGCACTGACAGGAAGAACTTTGCCTTTCTGCTGGCCAGAAGAAACTGGGACTCTTTTCCTCACTATCTTTTTTGAAATGACACTTATTCCAGTACAAAGAGGAGTACAAATTTAGAAATGAGTTAAAAGCGTTTTCAGGAAGTGTTATAGGCCCTTTCAGTCAACTTGAAGCTGAGCTTCACCAGGTCTGTTTTCCAGCTGAAAAATCAGCTGCAGGACTTGGAGCCCATAGTGGCAATCTCTGGTCTAAAGCATATCTGAGCTTTGTCTTTACAAGTAACACAATATTTTTTCCAATAGAGATGCATTGATATTACCCATGAATGATACACCTCAGGAGCCTTTCACTTAAAGGGAGTAGAGGGAAAAGCAGTCAGTGGAAATAAAAATAAGAATTAATGGGTCGTTTTTGGTCAGAAGCATCCTATTAGCTTTTTACAGTCTATTAGGAGTAAGAGGTGATAATCACTGCCTGCCACACTGTGGGATAAATCCCAGCTGCCAAAGGCTGCACCCATGGATGGATTTTGCCCCATTTCATACCGAGGCAAGACTCAAACTTAAGTTGCTGCTGTGACATTACATTGCATTTTGGGGCTGCAGAAGGGCTTTATGAGATGACAGAGAGAGACATTACGGAAAACTGATGTAAGTGAAGGATAATGTAGCTCAGAAGGACAAAGTAGTTGGGACATAGCCTTCCTCAAGACCCTCTGGAGTCAGTGCAAGCCACTTCATGAATCAGGACAGGTTTTTAAGCTTGTGGTTAAGTGTCCAGTTAAGGTCTTTGTTTGGTCCATGGCCAGAGAGAAGCAAAAACCTCCTTTTTCTCCCAGAGAAACAGCTTCTTGCCAAGAATCCCCACACAAAGAAAACAAACACAGGAGAAGGCACCATCACAGATACCTAGGGAGATAAGCTGCAAAAACATGTGCTCTGGGCAAAAGTGCAAGGTGCAGAATGTGAGTTCATGGTCTACATGTGTTCTCCACTCTGCTTTGTTTGTTTTTGCTCGGTTTTGATGTGTTAAATTAAGGGATAGTTCATGGCCATAAGTCATCTTCTTGCTGTTGGAAGCCAAATAGCGGGAAGCAGGTATCTTGCACATCAGAGACCAGCTGTTTCATAGGGAGACTTCAAATGCCAGAGCGAGAACACGAGCAGTTGTTCCCTGGCTTTACGATGTTGAAGTAACTCCAAAGTTTCAGGAACAAAAATTGCCCTAGGTCTCAACTGCAAATTAGAAAGGGATGAAAATACCTGCTTGTCCAAGGGGTTCAGTTATTGAGATCATTAGATACCAGGGGTGAGACTGAGTTTCTGTGATCCTGTGTGGTGCAGTTGCTGCTCCAAAGGCTTTGCTTGGACCAGGACCAGCCTGTGCAGCACATGAGGTGGTAAATCTGAAAGGGTAATTCTGCCCCCACAGTTCAGGAGGAGGGACAGAAAGATGATTTTCCTTCACCTGCCTCTTCCACACAGGGAGCAGGGACATGCATGAGGCCAGCTGTGCCCCCTCACGATGGCTGTGGTGGTCCTCTCTCCTCCTGCCACCAAAAGGGGAAGGCTCCTGTCTCCAAATCCTTTTCCTTCCTCCCCTATTCTATGCTTCCATCTGGAATAGCCCACATTTTTTTTCCTATTCTGCTTTCATCTGCTCCTTCATTAGCAATTTTTTGTGATCAGATTGGGCTGGATGGGGCCTGAGCAGCCTGCTCTGGTTGAATTTGTCCCTGCTCACTGTGACAGAGTTGTTCTAAGTGATCTTTAAAGCCCCTTCCAATCCAAACCACTCTATGGCTGTTTAATTTTCATCCAAGGTGAGGCCACATATTTGCTGCTAAATGTGGTCTGGCTGCTGAAACACTGTGTGCAACACACAGAGGTGAGAAATCTTGTAAAGGCACAAGCAAAGAAATCACATAATTTGGAGAAGAGATTAATGCTCTCAACAGGTACAAAGAGACAGCTAAATATTTTTCTTCCCATTGTCAGAGAACCACAGAGTAATTTGGGCTGGGAGGGATCTTTAAAGGCCATCTAGTCCAATCCCCCTGCAATAAGCAGGACATCTTCAACTAGATCAGGTTTCTCAGTCCAAACTGGCTCCATGCAAACTGACCTTGAATGTTTCCAGGGCTCGGGCAGCCACCACCCCTCTGTGCAACCTGTGCCAGTGTTTGACCACCCTCATTGTGAAAACTTTCTTCTTTATATCCAGTCTCAGTTCACCCTATTTTAGTTTAAAACCATCACTCTTTGTCCTGGTCACAACAGGTCCTGCTGAAAAATTTGCCCTCTAAAATGTTTGTTCCCTTTAAGTACTGAAAGGCTGTAATGACATCGACCTGGAGCCTTCACTTCTCCAGGCTGAAAAACCCCAACTCTCAGCCCATCTCTGTGGAAGGGATGCTCCATCCCTCTAACAAGAAGAACTTGGGCAAAGAAAGACAAAGAAAAATCCAACTTTCTACAGAATTTTCCCTTGCCAAAACCCCGACTTACAAGTGTTAACATTTAGAGAACGCATCCTAAAAGTGTAGTGCAGCAGTAAAATCTCAGGGTTGTCCCAACCTTGCTACTTGTGCATCTGGCAAGTATGCTGTCAAGCACCAGGCTAAAAGCAGCAGCAACCAAAGCTGGAGGATGATCAGATATTTCTGGTTTGTGTTTCATTGTGATCACCATTTTTATCTTTTTGTTTCATAACAGAACATTTCGGGAGACAGTGTGGAAACTGCTGGAAGCCAAAATCACGTCACTCTGCTGGTCTGCACAGACTGTGGCTGGGAACCCAAATATTGTCTGTCAGACTGGGAGGGTTGGATCAAATAATAAAGAGAAATATAATTTTTTTTCCTCCCCCACAAACACACAGTGAAGTTCTCAGTTTTTTATTTATGGGTTTCATAGCTTCAAATAGTCTCTGGAAGTGTTTCCAAGAGGTCCACGGAAATTTTACCATGAAGATAGCTTTCCTCATAAAATTCCAGAATTGAGATATTCATTCCTGGTTGCTCAATATTCAGCTCCCCGAGCAAGAAACAGAGGGTTTAAATCATCAGTGGCACACTGGGGCTTCAGAGAAATTAAACTAAGCAGTTTTTTAACACGCCTCAGTCGCCAGAAGAGTTTGCATAAAATGCATGCCAATAAAGAAGGCTTTCATAGACTCATCCATCACTGCACACAGGGATTGGATACATCTGGTAATTTATTTCCAATGGATAACCCAATCTGTTCAGAACTAAAGGAAGGTCTGAGCCATTGAGTATCTCCCTTTTATATCCGTCACAACTCATTGGTACCTGTGATGCTAATGAAGCCACCAACTAATGCACAGCTTGGCATCAAGGTTGTAGCTCTCCTGTGTGTTTTCCTAAATCCAATCTAAAGTCATAATGTACCCTATTAGCTGCAGACAGAATATTTAAATTCAAAATATTTGTTTTTTAAGTTTCATCTTTTGAAATGCCAATTGGTGATATTCAAGCCACATGTTAGCTACTTGTTTTTAGGGTAGAGGGTGTACCTTAGTACAAACCTTTCTCTGTTTCTTGAAAAAACAACAATAAAACACCCCTTGCCTTTTATCCACATCTGGCTGCAGCAAAAACAGTGACCCATGGAACTCAAAATTTCATACTTCACTGCTGCAGGCAAAGTCCAGAGGTTACTCTTGCTGTGTTTGTGAAAGATGTAGCGCTGTCAGGAGAAGAGCTTATTGAAAAAAACACGTGGGGGTTCTGTTTCCAAATGTTACAGAACTGGTTGGTGATAAAGAGACCTTTTAATGCCCTCTAGCCATTCGTGGGACCTGACAGGGAATGGTTCTGTTAATTGCAAGACAACTGCAAGAGCAAGGAGTCAATGTGAGATCTTGAAGAGTGCCACCACCACAGCTCAGCTGCTCTGAGTTGCAGAAGTAGTATCTCTACAAAGGTCTCCAATTCCAAGGAATTAGGCATAAATAATAAAATAAGAGTAACCTTGGATCCCACCTTATGCTGAAGATGTCACAATGCCGTGATGACTCAAGCTTCCCGCAAATTCAGGGAGGGAAGGAGTTATCAGGAAGAGGAGGAGGATGAATTGAAGTCATTTTCCCAATTTGCAAATCAGCCTTTTGCATTCCCAGGGATCATGAAGCAGAACTAAAATTTGGTCAGAATTGAGAAACTGTGAGCTCTACTCCAATCCACATTCATCAAAGCAGCTGCCATTGATACTGCAGACCCTACCTGAGAGAGGTATGAGCCCAAAGACCACCACTATCCTTTTATCATCCCTTTAGCTCTTTCCTGAGGGTCTCAGACTCTTCCCTCAAATTACTGACCTCTTTTGAAAGGAGGTCCCATCTTGCTGGGCATTTTTTTGGGGGTGAGAAAGTACAGCTGGGTGAACACAACTCTGTGGAAATAGAGGTGTGAGAAGCCTCTGCCAGCCTCACCATTCCCAAATGAATTTTTCCTCATGAGGAATGTAGATGGATGATGGAGCAGTGAAGAAGGCAGCTCTCAGGATCATGTCCTACATGAGAGGCCATGCCCAGGGAGAAGGAGGGAGCAATGCTAGCACATGGAAATCCTCCCACCTTTGTCAGCAGGGAACAGGTATTCTGGAGCATCCTGAAGAGAGGCCACTGTGGTGGGATTTACAGGGAATTCTGTGCTGTAATGAGACCTCTGTGGAGCAGGGATAGGTCAGGAAATGTTCTTCTAGACAGTAAATGCAGGTTTTTGGAGACAGTTCCAACCAAACCCCTCCTCCATTGATTTTGCACTACTTGTGTGGGAAGAGGCAGCAAAGCAGTGGCCTGGAGTGGCCCTGTGTCCCAGGGCTGGCCTGTCTCTGTGATGGGATCCCTGCACAGAGATGCCAGCGGGTCCTGGGGCACAGCAGCACAACAAAAGGTCATAAAACGCTGCCCAACATGACCAGGCCTTTGCTGTGCTTTCCCCCACCACATCTACTGGAAGATCCATGTGCTGCTCCTTCGAAGGGAAATGTCCAGATCCCAAATCTGGCTTTGTCTGGGATGCAAATCCCCTCATCTTTCATGTGTGTGTAGGGAGGGGGGTGGGGGATGACTTTACAACTTTAATGCCTGCAGAAAGATATTCATCTGCCGGTAGGACCTTTAGGAAGCACATTTCCTTCTGCCGTGCACGTGACTCGGGAAAACATTTGGTTGACATCTTTCTTTGAAGTTCCCCAATCATCCTATGTATCTACAAACCCCGAGCAGCAAACCATTGGCAGAACCACAGTTTCACAATATTTTGATTAAGGAACAACTCGTCCCTTCTGCTTTGATGCTGCCTGGTCCGTGTTTCCTGGGGGCAGGATTTCAGCACTGAGAAGGCCACTGGGCCTCATCTGTTTAAAGGGAAGGTGGTTCCCCTTTTGTGGTACAGACTTAAAGATGTTTGAGTGCTCTCCTGACTTATCAGCTTCAAGTTTCAGCACATGCCATAATAACTCCTCTGAACATGCCTGAAATAGATGCAGGATGAGGAGAGCTGCCTGCTTATGCTCATACATATGTGCTTACAAATCATCATGCACAGCAATAATTCAAACATTGACAAATGGGAAAAAAAACGCCAGCCTAACAAGTATGAAAATCACTTTATATATATAGTGCCATTATCTATGCCTGTTAGGAGGAAGATCTGGGTAATAAAATCCTTATTATTTCTTTTCAACCCTAAGCTGAGTAATTCACTCTCCCATTTTAACCATATGGGAGCTGTGGTAGAAATATTTCTTCCCATTTGGATCACCTAAGAGTTAAGCTAGGAGAAACACGAAGCACACTAATGACACCAAGCCCATGTAGATAAACATCATATGCTTTCCAACTCCATCACATGGTTTATATCAACAGTGCTAAATTCCTCCATAATTCCCAAAATTGCATTCCAACTGGTTGACATCCACATTAGCTGGATGTTAATCCAGTTAAAAATAAATGCAAATTTTGAGGAGAAAATGAACTCATATGTGCTTGGAAAACAAACCATTCCCAGTTTGCTGTCTTTTGGGAGACATCAGCAGCCTTTCTGCCCTGATCATTTCAAGACCATTTTGAGAGGGTTGCTTGAAAAAGGATGTCTTAAAAGGCCGAAGGGAAAGGCAAGAGGGGGGCTAACTCCCCAGATTCTCTGAAGGTGACCTTCATCCTCACCTCAGATCCTGTGGTTTGCCTAGCAAGCCAAAGGGAACGGCCCTGCCACCCATCCAGGTCTCCATCCCACATGATGGATTTCCTACGGTGTTGTTCGAGTTGCAGGGAGGTGTGATTCATTAGAACAGCTTTTAAAAAGAAATGTAATCAAACTGCTGTTCCTGCTTTCCTTCTTCCCCCCAGACCTGCTGGCCCATCCATCCATCCATCCATCCATCCATCCATCCATCCATCCATCCATCCATCCATCCAGCCATCCATCCACCCATCCATCCACCCATCCATCCCTCCTGTTCCAGGGTTATCCAAAGCAGCACCATCTGCTGAGTCCCAGTGTTACTACAAGCTCCTTAAGAAGGCTTTGAACAGGGAGGAAGCCCCAGAGCTGGAAG
The DNA here is from genome assembly GCF_048771995.1 of Taeniopygia guttata. Taxonomy (NCBI): domain Eukaryota; kingdom Metazoa; phylum Chordata; class Aves; order Passeriformes; family Estrildidae; genus Taeniopygia; species Taeniopygia guttata. The sequence continues at coordinate 4,320,790 of NC_133033.1, read as the reverse complement.
GGATGTCTACTCCCACATGGAGAAGCTCCTGGAGATGACATCTGAGCCTGGCCCATGCAGCTCTTGCCCCCAGCCTCATTTACCTGCCCGGTTTTCTCCCCAGAGCTCCCAGGCTTCCCATGCAATAACACACAGCAGCATTCCCATAAGCCTGGGAGGGGGCTGGCCCATGCTGGGATGGAGTCTGTGTCCCTGATTACAAGTGCTTTAATGTCCATTTCCCCACTCCTTTGATCCTGCCCATGGCATGCAGAAGAAAGGAAAATCTGGCTTTTGTCTGAAGCACATTTAACCCCGCTGCCCAGAAATGGGACCTTGTCAGTCAGTGGATTTCATGGGTGGATGAATGGGATCACAGCAGTCCTCAGTTCATTAAAATAAAAGGCTGCCCTAGCTCTTACTTTAGATCTATTAGGAAATTAATGCATTTAATGTCAGACCTTAATGGCAACAGAACACGGCATTATTACTTTTATAAGACAAATACAAGCAGTAGCTAAATAGCTCATCAGCTCCCGAGCTGCAGTGGATTTCAGACAAGCTCCTGCTGCCCAGCTGGTACAAAATCCCCAGTAATAGACCACAGATGGTACCAGTGTAGCCAGGGGTCGAGCAGGCATGCTGCTAAATTGGTCTGCAAACAGCAGCCTGGACCATGGGATTGCATGTCCCTGTCTCCAGCCAGGATTTTCAGAGGAGTTTGATGTTGGGAACCAAGCCTGGCCACTTTTTTTTTTTTGTTTGTTTTTTTTTTTTTTTTTTTTTTTGATTGGGGTTTTGTTTTTGTTTTTTGAGTTTTTTTAAATTTTATTTTTTCTTTAGTAACTCCAGCCTGATTTCAAGCCTTCTGTATACACTTCTTCCTTAAAGAACTGAAGCATTTTTCAGAGAAATGCCCATGTCTCTGCATCTTTTTTATATCAGATGCTGATCAAAGTGTGAGAGAGAGTCCCAGTAAACCAGTGGTGTTAGTGAGCTGCAGGCTGGTGCATTTAACTACAGTCCTCCAAAAACCTTCTTTGGTGTTTGCTACTGGGAGAGTCTGCAGGACAGTGTACTCTCCTGAGAGGAAATGGTGCCAGAAGTGGGATGGATGGGATAAAATTGAGCCCTCTGGACTTTTAGTTCCAAGATTCAGGAGAAGAAGATTCGTGTGCACACAGTTTGGAGGGATGGATAGGTCCAGCTGCCTCTAAAATACACCCTTGGGTGTCTAAATTGCTGCATAGCCTTGTTTACCCACTGCCAGAGACATGAAAGGTGATGCTGATTTCAAAACAACACCAGGGACGTTTTTGGGCCTAAGAAGTTTTCCATTCAGGTCCCACCAAAGTCACCACAGCACAGGTTTGGAGAGCACCAGCCCCTCTCCCTGCACTTGGTGGTGCACTGCCAGTTAACATTGCATTCAAACAGCCACCAAAATAAAATAAATCCCTCAACAGCAGTCAGAACCAAGTGTTATTCCCTTGCTCATGCCAGGATCATGCACAGCAAGGATGGAATTTCCCTGAACCAAACTCATTGCCAAGGTGTAATGAGCAAACAGCTTGCTACCAGGAGGAAATCTGGGGAAAACTGAAAAAGCCTTTATGGTTTGCCTGTCATAAAGAGGCTGGAATAATCTCTAGATTATTATTATAACACAGAACATTATTATAACAGCCCTCTGAAATTTCCTGACTTGATCACTGCTTGCTGTGTGCACCCACGGGGGGATAAACATCTTCTTCCTGATCTGTTCACTGATAAAGTCACTTATCAGATCAAGAGAACCCCAGGTGTATCCAGCAGACAGAGTTAAAGCTCTTCCAGCCATAAAACAGGCACGTTTTGAGCTGTAATTATCCACTGGGGCTGTCCCAAGGGATGTGGTTGACTCTCATCAAAGGTTTCCAACCAGGATGGGGAGTCAGTCCCAGAGCATCATTCTGCTCCTGCACGTGGGCTCCACACTGCAGGAGGTGCAGGCAGCCAAGAGCAACCCCTTGTGATCTTAAAGCAGGCAGCTCTAGGAGGGATCTGGTCTCTGAGCTCAAGTGCTGATGTGTCAGCACTGAGTTAAGCTGGAGTTCAAACCTTCCCAGCAAATCCAGCAAGCGTTAACATTTATTGATGTTAATGAAGACACTGAAAGAAAGGCTGTGGTTGTACAGCAGGGCTCAGCATGGCACTGTCCAGGATTAAAAGGTGATGCCTAGTTCTTCCTGTAGCCCTACCTGGCAATGTGGAGGTGAGGGGAAGGTGTCTGTCAGCACTTCCTTCCTGCCTGTAGATCTTGCAGTGACAGAGAGACAGACTCGCATCTCGCCTGTGTGCTTTAATTGCAAATTGCTAAAACATCTGATTCATGCTTAGCCTAATTATGTTAATCCTAAAACAAATAATCCCAGCTCTTATGATGCCAGGCTGTAATTTTGCTGTTATTTCAAAATCAGAGAAAATGGAGCTGGAAGGGAGTTTGTGAGTTTACGTGGTGCCAAAAGCTCTCTGAGCCATGCCTGGGAGGTGGAGGTGCCCTGTTTGGATTTGCAGCAGTGGCAAATGCACAGTCTGCCTACAAAATCCATGCCAGAGCATCCCTAAGTCTCTTTTAGAGATTTTAGCCTAAGACTCTTTTGCTGCCTATGATTAGGTCTATGATTTCTTTCCTTGTTGCTCAGTGGACACAAAACCAATTTATGAATTTCCTCTCTATCTAAATAGATAAATATCATAAATATCTAAATGTTGTGTCTTCACCTTCCAGCCTCCCTGCTCAGGACATCATGAGCTTGGTTCTTGTCATCTTCCTGCAGAAATCACACTTTCAAGACTTCTCACCATTCTCTGCCTCCTGCAGATTTCCACTTTCTTTCCCCAGCTGTCCTAGAGAAGTGCTAGAGTCTACCTTTTTCCACAAAAAAAAAAAAAAATCCCAGTCTTTTTATTTCTGATGAAACCTCACTTTGTTCAGGTTGTGCCTCTAATTTTGTCCACAGAAAGGTTTACAGCACCTCTTGCCTTGTCACCACCTAAGCGTTGTTGTTTGAAATTACACACAGTACGAGGGAAATTTATTTTGTTTTGTTGTTATTGTTGGATTTTATTAATAAACCAGCAATGAGAAAACCCAAATAACCCCCTTCTGGCTTTCCAAACCACCTCCAGTATTCAGTGTCGACAGTGACATGGGGAGATTTTCCCAAAACTTACCCAGCACCTCCAGGCTTTGGCTTCCTCTGATCATTCTCTGAGAAAATGTCCTTTTATTTCAAGCCTGGGCTCACCCTGAGGAACTGGGGCTGTTGCAACCTCCCTGGATGAGTGTGAGGGTGAAGGAGGGCTTCCCACTGCTGGTTCCAAACGAGTCCCACGTGTGCCCAGCCTGACAATAGTCCCTGGCTATCCCAGCACAAACCACCCAACCCCCTGAGAGCTGCCAAACCCTGACCAAACACCTCGTCCACACTGCCAAACCATCTGGGGCTCTGAATAAATTCCCTTTAGCTCTTCTGCAGCCACAAGGGCGCTAAGGTTGAGGGGAACCTCACAGAGAGGAGAATAATTTTTGAAAACCTGCTTTTGAAACAAAATCAGGTCTGTTTGTGAAAGGGGTCGTGGGCCAGCACGCAGTGGGCATTTCAACCTTGTGACCCAGCAGAAGTAGAATTAGAGCAGCATCTGGCAAGAGAAAAAAATGGAGGGGAAAAAAGTAAATAATGTAATAGTACGCTTGTGAATCACTGATACGCTGTGGGAGTAAATACACAGAGGAGTAAATATTACACAATATTGCATTTGGGATGAACTCTTCCAAAACAAAAGAACCTAGTCTGCCGCTGGAGATCCTCAGAGTTGGGTCCCCTGTGTCCACAGCACTGAGTGGCTGCAGTGTCTCAGCCTCTGTCACGAGTGTTATTAACCCAAACTGGAGCATGTCCCAGCCAAACTCTCCTGCTTTCATGGCTACAAGCACCTCCCAGAGCCCAGCAGGCCCTAACCATGGTTTTGATGTACAGCCATAGCCTAGGTTCCCCTGGTTTGCAAATCACAGTGAACTCCAAGCTGTACTTGGATGAGTCTCTTGTTTCCCACCACCCAACAATAACAGTAAATCCACTTTAAAAGCTTCACTCTTTACCACACACAAACAAAAATCATCCCCTTGATTTTGTTTTTTTTTATCCCTTTGTGCAATAGTAGTATATCCCAGAGCTAAAAGCCATGCTTGCTTCCAGGAAACAGCAACAACAAAAATTCTTAATTGAATTTATTAATTCCATGTGCATATCTGGAAGGACATTCATCTCAGCAGCTGATTGATGTGCTGCTCAGTGAAACCTGCTGTGGGCACAGCCTTCTGGGCTGGGGCTTCTCCTGGCTGCTCCCTGTGCCTTAGGCACCATGAGTGCTGCTGGGGCATGTCAGAAAGGAGATTCTGAGTCCTGGAAACATGGACATGGGAGGGAAAGCCCTGCTGAGGCCCTCAAGTGCACAGCTGCTGCCCTGCCTGGCCGAGCAGGCAGCACAAGGAAGTGCCTGGAAAGTGAATCTGAGTTTTGGGATTCACCAAGGTGAGATGCTTTGAGGATGATGAGAAAGGCTGATGCACACATGGAGGCATGCATGAGGATAAAGATTACACCTGTATCAAGTGAGAGGAAAATGCCAGGCAAAGAGCCAAAATCAAGACAAAAAGATGCTTCTCTGAGGTATAACATGTGCAATTAGGTCTGTGTCAAGGGTAGCAGGTGAGGCTCTATCTTGCTATGAAACACAAAGAAACCCTAAAAGCCCAGTAAACCATTCCCATATGACAGCCCCTAAATTCCAAGACATGACCCACATTCTGTCTTCAAAGATACATCTGTGGCGTGCACGAGCCTTTCTTCCCTGTCACCATCCCTGAAAAATCCGTGTCAAGCCAGCCACGAGGCTCCCGTCGGGGACGTGTTTGCGTGCTGTGCTCTCACATGGGACAAGAGCTTTTTTGGGAGGCCAGGGCAGAACACAGGATGGGAACAGTCCAAGAGCAGAAGTCATGAACCCACCTTACTCCACCACTAAATAATCTGTGCTGCTGGCGATTGGCTTTGCCACAAACCAGCTCCTGATTAAAGCAGCTGAGCCCTGCTCTGATTTCAGGCCTGCCTCAGCCCCAGCCCAATCCTGCTCCCTCAGACATCCATGCCATTCATTTCAGCAGCAGGATTGGACCACAAACATCCACCTCCAACATGTGGGGGGGTTAAAGCTGCTCTGCCTCTGGTTTTGCTCTTTCCCTTCCTCCTCCAGGAGGCCAAAAAGTCACACCTGAAATGCCAGCGAGAGCCGCTGCACGTGCCACGCACAGCCCTCAGCACACAAACATGGAAGGGCATTTTAAGGAGGGTTTAATGAGTATAATGAGGGGTTTCCAGCATTAATAACATGGCGAAGGTTTCAGATGGAACCAGCAGCGTGCTGCATTTTCCAGCAACGAGCTCCTCGGAAAACCAGCCCGAGCCCAAACTCTGCCGCCCTGGCTTTGATGTGGATGATCAGTGTGCCCACAATTCCTCCTGCCTTGGCCATCCAGCACTACAGCAGCAGCATTCACAGATGTCCTCTTTACTTCTCCCTGCTCTGTGTTTTAAGGAATCTCTCTGGTTTCAGGTGGCAGCAAGTGAATGCTTGGCACAAGGGATGATGCCAAAAGCTCTGACCTTGGTCTTCGGGCCCCCATGTCTCAATCCAAACCACTTTGCTGCTCCTTGGCACCTTGCAATGTCAGTTTACTCTCTTCTCTTCTCTTCTCTTCTCTTCTCTTCTCTTCTCTTCTCTTCTCTTCTCTTCTCTTCTCTTCTCTTCTCTTCTCTTCTCTTCTCTTCTCTTCTCTTCTCTTCTCTTCTCTTCTCTTCTCTTCTCTTCTCTTCTCTTCTCTTCTCTTCTCTTCTCTTCTCTTCTCTTCTCTTCTCTTCTCTTCTCTTCTCTTCTCTTCTCTTCTCTTCTCTCTAAATATAGTAATATTTCTAGAATTTGGTTTACTGAGCAAAACCATTCATTTTCCTACTTCTGGTCTTCCACAGGAGGACATGAATGGAGGGGGGGTGTCTGCACAGCTGCAGCCAGATCTGCTGAATTGTCTTTCATTTCCAACCCCATCATGAAACAATAAAATGGGTTTGTTGAAAGATTAGAATCCAACAATCTCCACGAAGGCAGCTCGTTAGGGCCAACTCTCCTTTCTCAGAGGCATTGACACAGAGCAGCTTGAGAAAAGTCAAATTGGGGTGAATTGGTGTGAATTCTGTGTGACTGTTGAAAAAATTGACTTGAAATGTGTGGTTCTCTTCTGCCTTCAAATGGCATTTTTTCCCGTCTCTAAAATCACTTTTGCCACAACCTCCCACTGAAACATGCTTGGTGTTTGATTGTAGATATATTGAGTTTTTGAAAGCAGCTGATTAGTTAAATTAGTTCTATTGAGATTTAGCAAGTTTATAACAAGTATCTCATTACTTTCTTGCTGAATTTAAATGAAACCAAGGGTGCTGTATTCTCTGCCCTGTTATGATGGCAGGAAAAGGGAATAAACACAGCCAGAATCAGGCCCAAAGGTTTCTGATATATTTTAGACACTTTCTGGCTAGATTTTCCTTCAATGTCACCTGGTTTTTGAATCCCAGTAAAGAAAAGTCTTTATACAAGAGAAGCAGATCAAGGCTGGGCTAAAGAACCAGATGCCATTTACTCCCAGTCTGGCAAATGACCCCAGAGTACATGGCAAAAAGTGTGAATAAAACGACACAGACCTCCTCACCAGAGACCAGTGAGTCTGTTTATTTATTCAGCTCATACAGTCCTTGTTTTATACTTGGATGCATATGAATAACAACACAATTTTAAGCCTGTGCCAGCTGGTTTGTTTAAGACTGTAACTGCTTCTGCAGCCAGGGCATGTTGAAAGGAGGGGAAACGCCTTCCCACGATGAAACCAACCCACCCACCAGTCCCCACCAGAGAGCCTTTGCTCCTCTTTCCCTACCCTCGTTCTTAATGAACACTCCTCACTCTTTCAGGCACTTTACAGATGATGTTAAGGTACTTGGAGAGCTTTACACAAATTGCCAAATATATTTCAATGATTTCCTTGTGTTTTTTAAACAATACTTCCAATAGATCTATGAACTGAACCATTTTGTCTCCATGGTTTTGCTCCTTCCTTGTACATTTTTTCCACTGCACACTCATTCAGCTGGACCCATCTCCTTGTCCTCTTCCTCCTGTTCTCTGTATCTGTCTCAGTACAGAACACTCCTGTCATCTGTTGCCCCCAGACATTTCTTTTTCAATGCCAAGCCCAGGATCCCAGTAATTTTTCCCAGCAGGAAAAAATAATGACCTTTTCTATTTGGAAATTAAGAAGTCTTAGGAGGTCTACAGATACAGGAAAGGTCCAATTATCAATAGCTTTTTACTTTTGTCAGCCTTTATGCATTCATTCCACCCACAGAAGCACACATCCTTTTCCATCTCAGCCTTTCATGCCTCTAAACAAGGCAAGAGCCTTGATACCACTTTTTTTTTCAATGTACTATATAGGCAACGTTGCCTTCCCAGCTTTCAGCAGTTTGAGATGCAGGGATTTGACCTGGACCAACCATTTCATTGCACAGATGTGTTTTTCGGGCAGCTTTTCCTGGCAATCCCAGCAGCAGCCCAAAGCCCCAGGCCTGTCTGTAGACATTCTCTGTTCTCCTGGTCCTTGGGGTGACAGGCACCATCTGCCCTCACAGCACAGCCCATTGTGGCTTTTCTGCATCCTCTGATGGGACCAACAGGACAAGGGAGAGCAGAAGAACCAGCTGGGCACAACCCAACCTGTTGTCTCCCATCCCCACCACGGGGGACTGACCCTGGCAAGATCATTTGGCTGAACTTGCAAGCAAAACTCTTGGATTGGGATTGTTCAGTAGAGCAACACAAACAAAAACTGCCCTTTTTCAGGAGGTTGCACCCAACCTGACATCAGAGGAATTTGTATTCACCAATGCTCATGGCCAGGAAAAAAAAAAAAGGCTGGATCAGAACTTTTTGTTCCCGCTTATCCCTCACTTACCGATGCAGAATTTCTAGGGTTTATAATGTCCTGCTGCACTATTCCACATTAGGCTAAGCTCATAATGAACATGGTGTAAGATGTACATGCTGCAGCACATTATGAGCAGCTCTGATTGACGGTGCCGTGCAGTGATGACAGCTCTGTGTTTTGCTTTCATTTTTGGAGACTAAGTGGCTTACATGTGGTCCCATTTAAAGGATGTCTGGGTGGCAGCTGCATTCTCCTCTGTGCTCATGAGAGGGAAATGAGCTTTTCAGTCCCAAAATACTGCAAAAAGGGGTTATGTAAAAAAGCTGCATGCAGCTATTGAAGGGGGAAAATATCCTCTCCAGACAAAGTGACTTCCTGTTTACAAAACACAAATGTTTTGGACGTCGCTCTGAAATGCCATGCAAGATTTTTGATGTTTTCCAGAGCAATGTCCAGCTTGGGATCAGGGTGGTTTTTTGAGAGTGCTCTCCTTGAAGAATGAGGCTACTTTGAGGTTGTACTTCTGGAATTGACAGCCTGTTCTGCAAATTTCAACCCCCCTCTTTAAACACCTCATGTTTAGGGAGGCTGTGCCCATGGCAGCACCCGTCCAGTGATGGGGCAGCCCTTTGTCCTTGTCTGACAGGCAGCCATGTACCTGTGACTTCTTTCTTTTCCATTTCCAGACACTGCACTTTGGAAACAGTGCAGCACTGAAAAAGGTCAAACCCATGTAAGAGTTAGGATGGGAAAAAGCAATTTGAATTTTAAATGCAGGAAAAGAGATGAGATGGCTCCGTTTCTGGACAAAAAGAGAGGAACAACACTCATCTGGGAAATTCTGTGAGCAGTTGTGGTTCGAATTGTGCCAGGGGAGGATTAGATTGGATATTAGGAAAAATTTCTTCACTGAAAGGGTAGTCAGGCATTGGAACAGACTGCCCAGGGAAGTGGGGGAGTTGCCACCCCTGGAAGTGTTCAACAGGCGTGTGGATATGATATCTGGGGACATGGTTTAGTGGTGGACATGGCAGTGCCGGGGGAATGAAGAGAATGGACGATCTTGGGGGGGTCTTTTCCAACTTTAATGATTCTGTGTTCCATAAAATGTCTCTCTTCATCAGGGCCAAAGGATATTTATCCTTATTACTGTGTGAGGGTTTCTGAAACCCCACGTGGAAGCCAGTGGTGGGAGCCATAAACACCTCCTTCAGCCCTCCCCATGGACCATATTTGAGTAGGACCTGACAGCACAGAACTCCTCCCTTTCCTTGGACACGGGCAACCAACATTTTTATCCCTTTTCCTTTTGGTGTGGACTGTCCCCACAACTCAGCATTCCTTTGCAGAGGGGAAGCCAAGGGCAATTGAGGGGCTCTTGGTGTGCTTTGGCACCAAGCAGCAGGGCTGAGGAGGGAGTGAATAAGCAAACGAGTCCTGCCAAGACAAGATGGTCACTGTGAGTAGAGTTGTGGCCTGCCGTGACAGAAGTACAAGGAGTTTGCCAACAGAGGGCTGACCCAGCAAAATGTTGGTTTATTTATATATTTCAGCATATGCCGAATGCGTGCACTGTGCTGTATTCCCCAGGAGGGGAGGAGAGGAGGCTGGGAGGACAGAGGGCAAACCATGTGATGAAAAATATACCCTGCAAAATACACATGCTAGGGCTGCACATGTGAGACACGGACAGAGAATTCCAGGGAGAAAATCCCCCAGGGGATGCCCAGAGGTTCCACTTCCCACTTAAGAATCAGAGCCTGACAGTTCTGAGTTGGTGCAGAGAGTATTGATTATGTCTGGTACTCAGAAGGAAAATTAGATCCGTACTCCTTACTCCTTACTCCTTGCATCCATCCCTGGATGTGAATGTTAAATGCCTGTCTTGGTTTGAAAAGACAGGTGTTTGCTAAGGAAAGCAAATGGAAAATGTAAATGCCCTCCCTCTGAATTATTATAATTTTGAAATTAAGGGGGTCTCAGGCAAAGATGTGGGAATAGGAATAACAGTTCTTTACTAGGAAAATTTAACAAAATACAAATGCAATTGTACAAAAAAGAAAACAAACCACTGCCAGAGTCAGAGCAGGCCCTGGCAGGCTGTGGGTCAGGGAGGTGGCAGCAGTCCCATCCCAGGGTGGCTCAGCCCTCCTGCAGTGCCAGCTGTGCTTCTGCTGGAGCAGGGATCCTGGACAAGGGGGAAGTTTTCCTCTGGAGCTCCAGGGCTGGGGGAGATGGGCCTGGGCTCCTCTGGGAATGCAGTGGGGAAGAAAGCTGCTCCTCTGGGAATGCAGTGGGCAAAGGCTGCTGTGCTGTTCCCAGGTCAGATTGTATCCAGGTAGGAATGCTTGGCTCCTCCCCTGGGCAGAGCATCTCCCCATGGGATGATGGAATTTTCTCAGCCATGCAGGGACACTCACTGGCCCATGAACCGAAGAGAATTAATAATTAGTGGCCTATATTAATAGAGGATATCTCCTGGAGGGAGGATTGATTGTGGCAGAGAAAAAGAAAACTGCCCCACGAACAGAAGATAACTGTCCCAGCTCTGACAGACGGTGATAGAACACACACCCCCATTTCTAACCTAAGACAATGTCCGTCCTGCACCCACCTCCATCACTCAGGACAGCCCTGATGGACTGCAAATTCTCTTCCCTGCAACCCTAAAGCTGAGAAGTTCTACTGAATCTCTGTCATTAAAGGGTCCTCATATTTGGGATAAAATTCCTTCTCCTTTCAGCCACTTCTGTCATACAAAGGGGAGGAGATGGGGAAGGAGATTTGGTGGCCCTGCTGTGAAACCCACACCAGTTTGGATCCTGCTTCTCACACGTCTAAAAGGATAAAGCAGACATAGCTCGTTTGGGATTTTTGTTTGCAGTGTTGCTTTTGCTTGTTGTTGGCCTGGGTGCTCTGATAAGCTGTGTCTGTGAAGGAATTAACCATGAGAATTTTTCTTCGGCTGGCACAAGTTGGGGTCATTCTTATCATACACACAATGTACCTCAAACGCTCCTTAGATAGACAGAAAAGTGTCCACATGAGTTAATGTGCCTTCTTTTCTTTTTTTTTTTTTTTGTCTGTGGGGTTTTTGTCAGTGCTTGAAAGCAGGCATAGAGGGGAGGAGGTCTCTCTCAGGCTCCTTGCTTCTGTCTGCTCCCTAAACAACACATTAATCACCCAGACAATGTAACTGAACTCCAGGCTGCTGCCTTCTGCCTTGAAAAATGCACTTTTCTCTCTGAAATAACAGTATCTGTGAAGAAAGGCTGTTGTTGTTGTGTTTTTTTGAAATCTGACATAGTCTGGGGAGTTTCTCCTCTTGGGAGCTCTGGCTGGGTCCAAAGGCTTGTCTGAGGAATGAATAAAATCTTCTTTGCTGATAAGCTGAGGAGGAGTGCAGTGCTCCATTCTCCAGCACACCTAACCTGGATGAACCTTGTGTTATGATATAAACAAGCCCTGCTTTTGTTCAAAGCAACTGTTTTTATTGTTTAATTTGGCTTTTGACATTTTTCACCCCGACCCCGTTGCATTGCTGCCCGCAGCACCATTAAGGGGTTATCTAATTCCACTCGAGGCCGTGTGGGTTTCCCAAAGTGCAGAAAGTGTCAGGCAGAGATGGATCACAAATGCTCCAAACTGAGTATTAAGTTGTGTGTGAGGGAAACATCCTTCTCCTGACAAACCCCAGAGCCACTCCAGCAAGGTTATTGACAGCAAAGTCAAACCAAAGTACGGACAGTGCTGCATGGGGGATCTCAGGAGGGTACAAGAGTGAGGGGAGGACAGGCATGGCCTCAGAGTATCCTGAGGAACTCTGGTGGCCACAGGCTGGTTGCAGGATGATCAGGGAACCTGTCCTTCTCTCAAAAGAATCAAGAAAAAAACTGAAAATTCATCCTAAAAAAAAAGAGTTTTCATCCAGGTCTCAGAAAAAAATAAGTTGGGGAGGGGAAATTGCATCCAAAAGCACTGCCTTGCTAAAGGTCTGCTGGGGTCAAGAAAAGCACGTGTCTGTGTGGTGTCAGGGTGCAATGTGTGGTGAGAAAGGGAGATAAGGGGCGAAAGGGAGAAGGAGGAGGCAGGCATGGGACTCTCAGAGGTCCTGCTGCTTGCTCAGGATGATGCAGAAAGTCACTCAGCTCTCACCTTCCATCTCCCAGGCCTGCAGGCCTCCATGTAAGGTGCCAGCTGAAAAGCTGAAATTGCTTCCTCTGGCCTGACAAACCCACTCAGCTCCAGGGCTGGAGACTGAGACGTTTTTCAGGGAATTGTCACTTACTGTCAATGAGGCTGCTGGGGTGAGAGATGGCTGATTTAGCCTGGTGACCTTTTGCAGAAGCAAAGAATAAAAAACACCAATAACAACATGGTGTCTGTAATCAAAGGAGGCAAATGGAAATCTGGAAGATGTTGAGTGGGTTTTCTTTGGATAATTGCTTCCCCGTGGATGCTCCTGCAGCAAAGCATGTTGCCAAGTGCCAGGTGAACGGAGTCCTTTTGTCCTTTAGAAGTGGCAGGGGATGTAAGGCAGGATTCCTTGAAATCTGGGTGACTCTGACACCTTCCTGGTGTACTGAGGGGACAGCAGGGAGGTGTGCAAGGAAAGCTCAGAGTTCAGTGCACAAACATACACTTGTCTGTTGTCACAAGTCATGAAAAGTCTGCTCCTCAACCCCACCAAAGCTGCCTCAATCAGCTTTCACTGGGCTCTGAGCATGGAAAGATGGCTCAGCAGGGTTTCACTGTGGCAATGCCATCATTCCTAATGATGTGCTCTTGAAAATCCCCCCTTCAGCCTTCCCTCTTTATGCCTAAATGCCTGGCTGGGCATTGCTGATTTTCACACTACCAGGCTGGGAAGGCTGAGCAGAGATCAGCACACTTGGAGGGAGTTGGGAACAGATTTTCCTCACCATTTCTTTCTTTTAACACTAAAAACGTGGTAATGCCTCCATGCTCACTGCTTCCTGCAGCCAGGTCTGTGTTTGTGGTTAGTGCTGAAATTCACCCTGCTGAGCAATTCCACTTTGTTATTTTTAAATTCAAATACCAAAGGAAAAAAAATCAAAATAATAAAAAAAAAATTAATAGAGATAATTATATAGAGTAGAGAATAAGCCAATCCTTTCCACATTTGATGAAAATGACTCTTCCTCTACCAGAAGTTATGACTGTGATGCTGACGCTGCTGATTGAAGCTGGATGATCCATGTCGAGCAGGTGGCTGCACTCTAGGCTCCTTCTGCCCCAAAACTGGATTCATAACCCTTTAAAAATATTATTTTTTAAAATGTGCATTATAAGAAGCTGAAATGAGCTGAAATGAACTGGGGGAAGTGCCCAGGGAGCATTCACATCCCTATGGGATTGTGCAGTATTAAACTGGCAGCATTTATTGCTTCAGAGCAATATCTGTGGTGCTGACTGGCTGTGGACCCCTTGCTGCCTCGCTGGCCACTGCTTCCCTGCTGTTTTCCCATCTGCTGCACACAGGCAGACAGGAATTGTTCATTCCCTTGTTGCCAGCAAGGCCCTGCTGGCTGTGTGACATTCCCCTGGTGCAGAGGGGCTGCAGAGCCACCTGAACCCCCCTTTGGTGTATGTGGGCATGGGCACCCCTGCATTTAATTCTGTGATTTGTGCAGCCTGAGTGCTTCTCTGATTGGGCAGCTTTTGCTTAGGGTGTCAAAAAGCCCCATTAAAATGTGGTGTTACCTAACATGAGGCTGTGAGCTGCTTGTTCAGAGCAGAGCTGACTGCTCCAACTTCCAGGGAAGTGCACTGCCAGCAGAGTCACTCAGCTGTGAAGGGTGCTGGGATCCCCAGCAGCACAAGAAAGGGAAAGGATGGCACTTGCTGCTGTCCCAAGGCCTGACACTGCTTGTCCAATTTGTGTCAGCATCCTTTGGTTCTTCACCCAAGTTTCAGCAAAGAGAAATACCTCACATACCAGTTAGTATCACCATTTTAAATTTCTGGTTTGGGCTAAAAAGAAATGTTGAAGTTTTCCCTCGGCTGAGTCACAAGATGCTGGAAAAGTGCAGCTTTTATAATAGGCAAATATGCAAAAATTAACAGTCTCCTCTTTTCTTAGACATTCTATTTTTCACAAAACTGGTGTGGCTCAAGCCAAATTTGCCAGGGGAGAATACATCCAGCTCCCAGAGGCTGGAATGGCAATGTTCCCCTGAGCTCTGAGTCAGAGCCCTTGATAACAGGGAACCAGTGATTTCTTTGGAGCTGCACAATCCAGAGGCCAAACAGCAGCTGGATTTCCCAGCCCCAGAGAAATCACTGGTTCCAAAGGGCAGCTCAGAGCTCTGGGCAGACCACAGGCTCCTTGTGGAGCGAGCCTGCTGTTGTACAGGGCAGATCAAATGGAGGCAGAAAGTTTCCAGGGGCTGCTCCAGATGCCTTCTCCATGGCTTCACCTTCCCTGTGAGGGTGGTGAGGGCCTGGCACAGGGTGCCCAGAGAAGCTGTGGATGTCCCTGGATCCCTGGAAGTGTCCAGGACATGGCTTGTGATAGCGGAAGGTGTCCCTGCCCATGGCAGGGGGTGGAATGAGATAAACCTTTAACTCCCTTCCAACCCAAACCAAGCTGTGATTTCAGGACTTTATGATCCTGTCCAGGACATCTCAGCTGATTCCATGCCAATAAAGGACACAGGACCAGAGCCAAGCATCCCACAGATGCCTGTGCCAGTCTGTATTTTTACACTGCTCACATCCTGCTGCTCTGCCACCACAGGGGCTGCCCAGAGCTTCTGCAGGGAGTTCAGCAGGGCAGAAGAAAACACAAATCATTGAGAGTGTGGCTGTTGTCAGGCTCAACGAGGCCAAGGGCTGGATCCTGCACTTGAGTCACAACAAGTCCCTGCACAGCACTTTTTAACTTTCCACTTATGTAATGGCACCTTATTACACCTAATTTGCTCTGATATGCAGGGGAATCTATTAAATCCAGCCCAGAACCCAAGAAGACACCCCTTAATACACAACTAAAGCTGCTTAGGCAGTCTCCAGGGGCTTGGTGGGATTTGCTATCCACAGCCCAGACCAGCCACAGGAGAGTTCATTCCTTTGAGGCTCTTTGGCTGGAGGCTCTGACAAATGCCTGGATGGTAAGGAAATGTAAACCAGTCCCAGGTGCTGCCAGGGCTTTGCCAAGGCTCATCTGTTCCCCTCCAGGAATTCTGCACTGTGGTGCTCAGAGCCAGCCAGGAGCAGATCCAAGGGGCACCCTCGAGGCTGTCTCAGCTCTCGGTGTTACCCAGCACCTTCCCTCCAAACCACAAATGCCCAGGGTGCTTTTCCTGCCCTTCTTTTATTTCCCTTTCTTCCTGTTTCAGCGTGGATGACAAATAATGTTTTAAGCTCATCGAGGAAATGACCTCATATTTTAAGTTCTTTCCTGGGGCAGCTTTTAAGATTTAAATATATGTGTGTGCTTTTCTGCTCCTTTCTTCTTTCCTACACATCCGATAAACAGTTTCCCCTCCAGAAAGGAGCAGAGGGTGATATCACAGCTCCCTGAATGCACTTGTTGCTCCAGCCCTCCTTGTGTTTCTGAGGGCTCACTCAAATTTCACTGAAGCTGGCTCTATTTCAAAGCTCTGGATGATGGATCACTGGGTTTTCCTCTTGCTTTTGCCATTCCAGAGGTATACAAGGCAGGAAAATTAATAATGCTGTGATTTTAGTGGGGAATGTTACACATTACCAATCATGCACTCTTGGATGTTGGTATTTACCATGACCACCTTGGTGGAAGGAAGGAAGGAAGGAAGGAAGGAAGGAAGGAAGGAAGGAAGGAAGGAAGGAAGGAAGGAAGGAAGGAAGGAAGGAAGGAAGGAAGGAAGGAAGGAAGGAAGGAAGGAAGGAAGGAAGGAAGGAAGGAAGGAAGGAAGGAAGGAATTCCACCTCCATGGTGCACATTGTAGATTTTCATAACTTTAGAATTATCACAGAGTCATAGAATGGGGTGGGTTGGAAGGGGGGACCTTAAAGATCATCTCTGTCATGGTCAGGGGCACCTTTCACCAGACCAGGTTGCTCAGAGCTCCATCCCACCTGACCTTTAACACTTCCTGAGGTTATCCACAGCTTATCAGGGCCACCTGTGTCAGTGCCTCACCACCCTCATAATAAAGAAATTTTCCTAGTATCAAATCTAACCCTGCCCTCTTCCAGTTTGAAGCCATTCCCCCTCATCCTGTCACCACAAGCTCCTGTAAGTAGTCCTTCTTCTCACTGAGTACAGATGTAGTTGGAGCACAGTGAGATGAAATCTGCCCCAGCTGCCTTAACTGAGAGCCTACATCAGCAGTTTATGGGATGAAAAAGAATTAAACCATCCTCTCCCACACCTCTGAGCTCCATGGTCACAGCCCCAGAGTTCCAACCTTCAGTCCCATCCAGAGCTCAGCCAAGAGCAGTTCCTTGCAGAGCAGAGACTGGGGTGTTGTGCACCACGGGAACAGCGGGACTCAGCAGTTCACTGGGCAGACAAAGGGCTTTCCAAGAAAAGATAATTTCCAGCAAAACATATTTCAGGGTTGATTATTATCATGGCTACTTCTATACTAAGTCTCTTCTGCTGCATAAAGTAGGGAATATTATGCAGTTTTGCAGTCTTTCATTAGCAATATCCCTCCCAGGATAGCAAGCCAATGTTTTATTAAAGGACACGTGGCACTTTTAAAATGCCAGTTATCACAAACCACTGGATTTCTTCTGATCCTGTCCTTCTATAAAACTGAAGATTATTAAAAATCTCATTTAATAGAGCCTGACACTTACAGTTTTTCTTTTTGGGGGAGAGAAGGAAGGAGATTTACATTCCATTATAGCTTCCTAACATCCCATCACTGGAAATATTCAAGGTCAGGCTGGATGGGGTTGGGACTGGATGGTCTTTAAGGTCTCTTCCAACCCAAACCATTCTAGGGTTCTGTGATCTACAACACCAAAGGAAAAAGAGGGAGACCCATAGTGCTTGGTGATCTTTGTCTCAGGGATGCTGATTCAATCTGCATCTTATAAACTAACTTAATTTCTCTAAACTTTCAGAGCACTCGACACAAAATAAGTCAGAATAACTCTTTTTAAGAGAGACTCTGAAGGAGATGAATCCTCAGGAACTCCAAGGAGAGTTAGGTATCAGGTTTGCATCCAAACCTCAGCCAGTGGAAAAAGGATGACATCTCTGTGATTATGTTTCTCCAGCTCTTTTATTAATTCCTTTGCCACCTGGATGTAAACTGCTACTTCCTCCCCCCTCTAGAGAATTCAGTCATCTGGTTTGTGCACCAGTGGTGATAAAAAAAATCTACCATTCAAGTAAGGCTCAGGATGAAGATATTTAAAGGCAGGCAGACGGGCTGAGGCAAAGGCAGCTGGTTCTGGGAGACTGCTAAAGGCCCACAGGTGAGACAGCCTCGAGCTGTGGTGTGAGTAATGTTTCAGGGTTTGCTTGCTGGAGATAATTTTTTGAATGGCTCAAATGCATTTTTTGTATGTCCAGGCAGCTTTTTGCTCAATCCCTCTGGTGCACAAGCTGCACCCATTAGGCAGCACTTTGAGGCTACTGGGATTTAAGAACTAATTTCTCATCAAAACCATAACTGAAGAAGCTTCATAGCCAAATGATTGCAGCTGACTCTATTTGGCCATTGGGATCAGGATGACATTTGGTCCAGGATGATGAGAGTGGATAAATGTGGAGACTCATAAACTAGAGAAAAGCTGTGCCTAGAGTGACACTGTGCTATGGCAAGTCTCACTTAGCACACACTTTCATTAATTGAGAAAAGGAAGCAATATGCCTGAAAACTCAAAAAAAATGCAGAGTTTCCAGCTTGCATCCGGAGATGTTGGTTATTTCTGCACAATTTCAGAATTGTTTAGTAGGGGACGAGTCCTACATCCGAAGGCACACACCTGAGACTTTCTTCTAGCACAGTTTTGATGAACTGCTCATGTCATCAAGGAAGAAACCAACCAAGCGGAAAGGCCAGCCAAGGAACTCTCAGCCAGGGCAGAGCAGCAGAGTCATAACTCAATAAAAATGGAGCAGCAGACATCAAAGTAAGGATGAGGTGATTTTCCACACACCTGGATGTCACTTCCCCCCCAGCTCACCATCCGTGTTCCGTGTCAGCAGAAATATGTTGGACCCCTCAAGTGCAACAGCAAGGACTTGGGAACAGATCCAGAGTGCAGTGAGAGCTTTCAGTAACCTCACTGATCATGAGCTCAGTGTGATAGACTATCAGTTTGCTCATTTGGGTTTTGTTTCTCAGGTAAAACTTTTCACCTCCTCGTTCGGCGAGAACAAGTCATTAGACATTTTTTTTTTTTTTTTTTTAGGATCTTGATTTGCTTGTGTGTGAGTTGACAGCCCGAGAGTATTTGCCAAAAGTTGGTAAAGTGCCAAGTTTTCATTAAACCTCTTGTAAACCCCAAACTGCCGTCCTGCGAGGCTACATCTGGCAGGGAAGCCATCTGTGATTCGTATAGTCTTGCTCCAACAAAACGACAACAGTGTGAAAAACTCTTTTCTCTGGTCGGCAGTGAACTGTAAAAGTAACATTAGTAATAGCTTCTGCAGGCTCAGTAATGACATAATTGACATTGGCTGAAAGCAAAAGCCCCAGCAGCGAGGTCTTGCCAAGGCTCTGGGTTGATTCATATCATCCTTCAAAAATACAGGTCATAGTCAAGAGCCCTCTTGGATGCTGCTTCTCATGTGAGTGGTGAGGCTGCTCCTCCTGAGCAGAGACTGCAGCACAATTTCACTGAGTAGGAGCCTCCTGACCCCAACCCTTGCAAAAAAAAAAAAACCAAAAACCCCACAAAAAACTCAAATAAGTGCTGCTCTGCTCAACTGAAGCCATTTATTTGATCCATAAACAAGGTCTGTATTTGCAATTGTTTAAAAACCTGCAGCTTCACAGCAAAGTGCACATTGCACCCAGTAATCTCTTATATCTATAGCAACATGACCTGGTGCATTTTATTTAATGCAGAGCCCTAGAAAGGAGACTGGGCTCCAAGCCATCTGCACATATGTTTCTTGGATGCCTGATATTTTCATTTTGCTTCAGATGAGCTGCACTGTTAGGGGGCTCCCATTTATAGCATCCGGGATTTTTTCCAGTATATGTTGTGCTCACCCTGTCTGCAAACCTCTCTTTTGCCCTCAACCTCCTTCACCCCCATGACTCAAAAAATACAAACCCCAGCAGATGTCCATTAAAAAAAAAAAAAAAAAAAAAAGAGAGAGAGACAAAAAACACTGATTTGCTCAAATCTTTTGGTAAAGAAACCATACCCCAGCTCCCTTTGTATTTAAAAGCTTGAGGCCCCTGTTTTAGAGAAATCCTAGAAATACAATTTAAAGACCTCGGTGGGACTGTGCAGCGCTGAGAGACTGTGTGCTTACTGATGGGGAATGTTTAGAAAAACAACACCTAATGCCACCAAGGTTTCCATTTGCACCTCTGCTGCTCTACACCTTTCATGGAGCGCCTGGCCTGCAAAGCAGGAGCTTTTCCTGCATTATTTAGACAAGTAAGTGACAAAAAACACTGGACTGCAGCCTGACCTCTTTACTAAATCTTTAGACCTTCCTGATTCAGGCAGAAAGTAAGTGGGGGTTTAGCCAGCTGAGGGAAGACCAAGAGAAGATGAAAAGGAAGAAAGAGAACAAAGAACTACAGGGTAGCACAAACTGAGTGCCTGATTCTGACCCTCTCTTGCAGAAGGAGGGAATCCACATTTGTGGAGATCAGAGGTGGCTCTGTGCTGAGTGGTGGGCTGCAGGAGAGGGGCAAAACACCACTGATAACATCATTTTTGTTTTGGAACATATCAGGGCCAAGGGACCAAATCCAGAGCTGGTGTCAAGGGGAGTTCCTCTCTCGAACTCCCTCCTGCTCAGCGTGCCTGGGAGTTTGGTGTGGGAAAAGATGTAAAAATCAAAGCCCACAGCTGAGCTGAGGTGTGATGGGCCAGCTGTTGTTCTGGGAGGTGATATTAATAAGGGCTGGGCTGGCTGGTGACACATCTCCCTGTGCTGCTTGTTGTCCTCGTGAGGTCACTTCTGCTCCCTCTCTGCATCCATCCCTTTGTCCCTGAGCTTGCGAGACTCCCAGGGCTAGGCTGGAAAAGGGATTTCTTTCTCTGAGCTGCATTTCTCCCGCTGCTCCCTCCTCCTCCAGCCCTGATGCCAGAGGCAGAGCCCACACAGGCTGCCAGACTGTGTCCAGCCCAAGGCTGGGATGCTGGGAACAGACTCCAAATTTGCCCTTCTATGGCTGCAACATCCGCTGGCTCTTCCCTCCAGCGTGGCTGCAGTCCCCATGGGCCGTGGGCTGTGGTCTCTTTTTTGTTCCACATTGACTCCTCTGCAGGAGCCTTCGGGGTCTGTCCATGGCTGGCTCGTTGGGTGGGAGGCAGGGAATTCACAATCCTGCCAGGACCTGCCTGCCAGAGCTCCCAGCTGGCAGGGCAGCACTGCTCCTCAAAGGGAAGGTCACGCTCCATTGTCGACACCGAGGAGGGTTGTGCAAGCCCAGCATGAGGCCGGGAGGTGTCCCCAACATGGATTTGTGACATGGATATGCCGGGACAATGCTTTCCAAAAATAAAGCCATCCTCTCCCCCAGCAGGGCTTGAAAGGCTCCAGCAGCTCCTGTGCTGCTGGCTCTGCTGGACATGTCTCTGCTGCTGAGGAGGAGCCAGGGGCACCAGGAATGCCAGACATTCTCCATGTCACAGGGACATCCCAAGGACAGCATTTCTTTGTGTGCCCAGGAGAGCCCAGTGCTTTGGGACTTGAGGCTGGCTATCCCAGAGCTGGTTCCTGGTTCACAGCAGACCTTGCTGAGGCTTTCAGCTCGATGGCACCCTGCAAACCACTCCCCAGGGCCCCTCCAGAAGCCATTCCCACGGGCTGGATGAGCATTAACTCATTGGCCCCGCTCAAGCGAGGTCGCAGCTGATTGCAAAAGGGAAAATGTGCAATGCAGGCAGGGAAACAGGCAACATGAGCAGAAACCTGGTCAAGGGTGGTCACTTCCTCCGTTTGTATGAGGATTCAGGAAGTCCATTACAAAGCACTCCATCACTGTCACTTAATTCCAGCTAGATTACAGAAGATTAATAGTTCTGCTCCTTCTCCCCCCTGCCTGCATGTGCAGAGAGTGGTGTTACCCCTCTGTGCACGCCAGGCAGAGTCCCTGGGACTTTGAAGAGCTCTTTTTTGCTTTATAATTCCTTAATAACCTGAGCCAAATCATCCCAGGAGCCATCAGTGTCCAGAGGAGATGCAAGGTGGGAACAGCAGACGAGCAGGGATGTGTCTTTGGGCAGCAGGGATGAGGCTGTGGTGCCTTGGTGTGACCTTGCTGCCTGGAGCAGGGACCCTCTTTTACTGTGCTGTCCCTCAAGCTGGTGTTCCTGTCACTGCACATCATGGGGAACTCTGGGATACAGCACTGAGGGGATGAGCAAGGCCATCAAATGCTGCATTCCTGCCTTTGGCCCCAGCCTCGTGGTCCCGAGGAATCCAACCTGATCTCCAGATGATTTACAGATTCTTCTTTTGCTTTCTCCAAACCTTTTCCCATGTAACCTGACTTTGATGTGAGTAGGGAAGTCATGTGAGCAACCACAAGAAAAATGAATATTTGCCAGTGTCTTACACTTCCTCCACCTGTTTTACACACCTTGGACCCAAGCACCAGGTAGACTGGTGTCATTAGCTGAGCGTGGTGTTACTATTCTCATGGCCCCCATAATTTCAGCAGCTCCTCCCCTTTCCACTAGGAATATGATGCACGTGGCTGCTCACCATGCAAAATTCGGGGGGTGTCTGTGTGGGGTGTTGGTCCACAACAGGGATGCAGGGCTGACCCAAAGCTCCTCAGCCACATCTTCTCCTGAAGAAGTTCTACCATAAGTTCATCTCTCCAAATGAAGCTTTGGGAAGAGAAAAAAAATCAGTGAGTGGATTCAAATCTGGTGAGTAGCTCCTGTGAAAAGAGAGAGTCATGGTAAAGCATCTCTACTTTTCTATCAGTGTTTCTTAAATGCAAAGGTTGGCCATGGAAATGCTGCAATGTTTCATTTTGTTGTTTTTTTTTCTGAGTGCTCACCTGTTTCAGATCTGCTTTTCATCATGCTTCAGTTTCAGAAATTAACTTGAACTGAAGGAGAAGGTTATCCAAAAAGATTATATGGCCCCCAAATGAAGTCAGAAGTATTATCTCACGTCTAGCCAAAAATTTCATTTTGACCCACTAATGAAAGTTTCTAGGATTGTTTCTTCCATTTCAGTCCTAAAACAAGTAAGGTATTATCATTGGGCTGGACACAAACTCATAGTCCCTCCCCAGCAGGACTGTAAGAACTACAGTGGAAGAAATATTAGACAAGGTGATTAATTATTAGTATAATTATCAATATTGCAGCTGTAATAACTTTTTACATGGACAAATCTTGGTGATAAAGGTGGTCAGACCTCCCTGACCTGGGATTCACTGGCATGGACCTATTTTCCTTCAGGGAATGTGGCTGGGCATGCCAAAATAGCTGGTGACCCCTCTACTCCATCTGCTTGGCTCCTTCACAGGACAGCAAGCAGACAGATCATGAAAAAAAAAGGAGAACAGAATGTCAGACCAAATGTCTTGGACAGAAATGTGCAGGTTGTTCTGATCAACCCCTCTGAGAAATTGTCTGCTGAAAGACTTGGGCGCTTCTGTACCTCATAGTTCACACATCATAATTTATGTGCCTTGTCCAGCATTTTTTCCCTGTCGTAATCGTAGAAAGGGTCTTAGTTCACCGGTAGATCTGGATTCTGTGGTCACAGAAAATTCAAGGATAAGCCCTGTGCCTTAACAGAAGAAAAGCGTGGTCCGAGAGCCATTTTTCCCATATGATTCTTCAGAGCTGGCCCTCAGCTCACCACTGGCCAAAAAAACCCCACAAAGGCTGGTTTCTTTCTTCTTCCAGAGTTTCTTATTCCACTAAGGACGTGTTATTATTTTAAACTTAACGGGAATTTAATCAGAAAGGAGTGACGCAGCGACTAGTCACCAGCTGAGCCCTGCAGAGCTCTGAGGGATGGGGCCAAGCCCCAGTCCAGCCTGCCAGGGCTCTCTTTTGGGTTTGGAAATCATTACTGCTGCCTCCCACAGACGCTCCGTGGTCGTGGCAGCTGATTGAATGAAAACCCTTCACCTGCTGTGGCTCTCGCTCAGCTTCCCTCCCTGCCAAGTCCTGGCCTTGCTGGTAGCAGCCTGAAAAGGCCCAAAGTGGCTTAAAACTGTGGCAGATGTTTTGTTTTAACAGGGGGGAGGAGAGGGGGAGGAAAGGGAATCGGTGACAGGCGGTGAAGAAGAAAGGTGGGAGGAAAAATAACAAAATGGAACCATCTCATCTGCCTCTATCCCTCCATTAGCTGTCACAGCAAGCAAGGGTGGTTCAGACTGGTTTATCTCCGAGGGATGCTGTGCTGCTGAATGGAAAACAAGCTGGAGGTGTTCACTGAGTACTTCCCACTTTGAGTTAGAGCACGCAAACAAAAAAAAAAAAAAAAATCCAGAAAAAGCCAAAATTTGACCTCAAACTAAACTCTGACCAGTTTTGTGCCTCATTAATATAAACTCCATTTTCTATCCTGTTCTCATGCCTCTGAGTTCAGCCTGAGATTTTGTTTTAAATGTGTCTGAAATGCGCAGTTGTTCAGGTCAAGGGTTTTGCTTTGGCACTCAATTAACTATTCCTGGCTGTTCCTGTGCTACGGGAGGTCTGAGAGTATTTCCAGGTTTATCAGCAGCTTTTATTCTGGAGGTTGCTCCTCTAACCCTGCATTTTTGTGTGTGTTGCTGATAACCCATGTCTGAAATAATGGTGTGGCTCTGTGCCTCGTTGGGATCCACCTGGGTGTGGAAAAAAGGATTTGCCAGAGGGGTGCAGTTTTGCCATCTCTGTTCCTACTGAGGAGACTTCTGAGCTCCTGAAGATCTTTAGATGTAATGAAGCAAATCCTCAGTGAAACACCAGTGAGATTCAGACCCCCAGTCCTGCAGTGGGGATTATTTTGTTGAGCATTTTCCCCCCTTTCTCCTATATTCTGCATTTCTCTGGTGTCTTTAAATCAAAATCCAAACTGCTTCTTCTCCCCCAGCCCCACCAACAATCCCTGAAGGTGTCCCCTGTTTTTGCTTCAGCTGTGACACTGCCAAGCCAACAGCAACATCAAAGAAATCTGCAGAGCTTCCCAAGTTAGTAGCAGTGGAAAGGAAAGGCGGGATGCCAAGGTTGCTGTGGTACAGTAGGAAAGCAGGAAAGTTTTCTCCATCTGCTCAAAGGAACTGTAGACAAATACAGCTAACACAGGCACCAAAAAGCACTTCCAAGAGATCCCCAGCTCACAAGACTCTTTTAGTAGCCACACTGATTGTGGAATTTTTTTAAAGAGTAAACAGGGATGCAGCCTTCTTGTTCTGGTGCAAAAGAAGAAAGTTGCTGTTGAGAAACCCCACCTGCTTTCCATTTTTAGGACATTTTTCCATTCTTGGGAAAGACTGTGGACAATTGTCTAACTATATAAAGGATGTTTTATTTCCCTTTGATTAGAAAAAAAATCATATGCAGGACTTGCAACTGTTCTAAGGACAAAATGTGTGACAAGAACGAATGGCTCTTTTTTTCATTAATATGTATGTCTTTGAGCTAAGCTTTTAGTGGAAAAACTGCTCTAGAGAAGCCTAAATGTGACTTGAAGTCTGATCCTCTGTTAACTTGGCAAATACCTGAGGATGAAGTATGGAGAAGAGCTAACCTATAAAGTATCCTGTATTTTAACAGCCTGTTTCTCCATTAGGAATTTTTAGACATCAATAGAACAAATTGTCCTGTATTGTATGTTACATGTCTGTGTGCTGTAAAAGCATTAAGGGTTTTGTCAGCTTTCTGCCTTAACCCTTAAAGACATCCCTGATGTCTGGTGCTCCAGCAAAGTCCTTGTCCTCAGGCTTTTTTTGGGGGCTGCTGTTGGTTTTATGGCTGTGCAGGCACATCATGGTTTGTTTTCACCCTCGAGGAGATCCAGATGCTGCTGGTGGATTTATCACCATTCCTGTTCTTATTTGCTTGTGAGCTCCTCCATGGACCACGCTAGTCTCAGATGAAGGAATAAATAAATATTAAGCAAGGACACATCTTCTGATGTGTCAGAAGGTGTTCAGATTACAGAATCTGAAAAGATTCTGTAATTCCAGCCTCATTTGTAAGACAGGGACACCCTGCCAGGGTGAGCTCCAGACGGGTATTGCTCAGCTCATGTCTCTCCCTGTTGACAAGAGCTGGTTGCTCTGACCAGACTTTGAACCTTCTCTCCAGGCTTTCTGGCGCCATCTTCACTCCTTCCTGCTTTGTTCTGGGACAGGGTGGCTCCCTGTGTGTCCTGCCTGACCTGGGAAGCTCTGATAGCCCCACCAGCAGCTCCCACCTAGACAAAGTTCACGTCGTCCTGGTTGTTTCCTGCACGCCTGACCTTGAGATAACCACTGTCCACTCTCTCCTTCCACGGGTACAGCCTCTCCAACAGGCTCCCACCAGGCAGAGACAGCCCCAATTTGTAATGGACTAACTGTCCATGTCCTCACCTTCATCCACAATAAATGTGAGGGGACTCCAGTGTCACTGAGTCGTGAGAACCCCCAAGTGCCATCGCTGTTACCCCAGGATGACATTTGTGCAGGACTGCCACACTGGACAGCACCTCCAGTTCAATCCTGCAAAAATATAGATCTATTTCTCCTGAAATACCTATTTTTGATTATGTTATCATGGTGGCCCTGCCTGCAAACAGAACCAAAGTAACAAACTCCTTCCTGCCCTTTCCTGGGTCTGAGGGCTTGCCAGTTCTCCCAACTGAATGTTAGGCTGTGGAGAAATTGCCCCCACTGAAATTAATTCTTTCTCCCTCTAAAATATTGTTTATAGCCCAGATCACCTCCAAGATCTGACTCACACCTTGGCTGTGCAGTGTGGGCACCATTGTGAAGATGCAGAAGGTGTTTCAGCTGTTCTTGTGTTACAACAAATTACTCACTTTAATGATTCAATCAGTCACGACAACCTGCTGGGGGGAGCACAAGAGCACTTGGCTGGGTCTAACCACCGACCCCACAGTCCTCAGGCTTCAGCTGTGGACCACCAGGGCCGTAAGACCCGGAGAGGAGGGCTGTGAAATGATTGACGACTTTCCTGCCTATGGTGGACAACCAAACACAAAATCCTCGCCAGGTATTCGTTCTCAGGAGTGCAGGGAAAAAAAACAACCAACCAGTAAAACAGTGCAACAAGTGAGTGTGCATCCTAGCTGTATTTTTCTAGTTTTCTTAAAAAAAAAAAACAAACCAAGGGAAAAAAAAAATGGTGATGGCACATGGATAGTAGACTCAGGGTGCTCCTCAAAAAAAAAAAAAAAAAAAAAAAAAAAAAAAAAAAAAGGCTCTGTGGACTTCAGTTAAAAAAAAATGTTGAGGCAACCTGAAGAACTCCAATATTTATGCCAAGCTTTTAATAAGCGAGGGGTAGCAGCTGCAGGACTGGGAAATCACCGAGGAGCCGGGGCTTGACCAGCTTGAGGAAGGTGTTTGTGAGGAACTGGTGACTGAGCCCCGTGACGTAGGTGGTCCCTTCCAGCCCTGCGTGCCTGGGAATGGCCGTGGCTCCCTCCCAAGCCATCGGCACGGATGTATTTACCTTCCCTGCCGTGGTATGCGGAGCAGCTCTGCTGGAACCAGCAGGTTTTCTACCTGGAAGTCCCACAGGCAACTCCCACACAAGTCTGAAGGGTTCACCCAAGCACTGAGATGATGACAGAGCCAGCAAGGGCTGCAAACTTACCCAAGGGGAGGAATCCAGCAGCACAGCACCCCAACAACTCACATCCCCCTCTCCCTTGCCCCTTCTTTTTAGTGCCTTACTCTTGAACAGCAACTGACAGAACCAGAGCACACAGTCTCAAGCTGCATCAAGGGAAATATAGGTTGGATATTAGGAAAGTTTTTTTACAGAAAGAGTGATAAAGCACTGGAATGGCCTGCCCAGGGAGGTGGTGGAGTCACCATCCCTGGATGTGTTTAAAAAAAGCCTGGATGTGGTGCTCGGTGCCATGGTTTAGATGTTCTGGGGCATGAGTTGGATTCAATCATCTTTAAGGTCTCTTCCAACCTGGTCATTCTGTGAATTCTGTGAACACGAGGAAATCTCGCTGTCTGCTGAGGGAGCATTTAGCAGAAGAATAAACAGGTCCTCCTTTCTGTCTCTTTGTGTTCCAACACGGGAGTTCACATCCTCTGCCTCTTCCTCTCCACTCCTGGCCCTCTGGAAGAGCAAAGCACACCCCAGGGACGGCACAACAAACAGCACCGAGGGGCAGCCAAGGAGAACAAAGAGCCCTTCAGCCCTGGAAAAGCTCATCCTGGAAAAGGGAGTCGATCCCAAGGCAGTGCCGGTGGGGGGATTAAAAAAAGCACCAGGAAAGTAGAACAAAAGCAAAGATAACGAGGCTTCAGTGGTCCTCTCGTGCATGTCTTGGGCTCCATGCCTACGTGGGTTTCCATACATGTTTTGCCAGAAGGGAAACATGAGCCTTGTTTATAAAAATTACAGGCTTGCATCCGAGTTTAACCCCTACCCTTTGAACAGCAGCCTAAGCTCAGGAATTGCTCTGTGCAGGTCGAGCTGTTCCTGCAGCCTTGAAAGGGGTGAACAATTGAAGATTTTCTCACTTAGCTGCCATCTGCTTTTGTCTCCTGGGATTCCAGAGAAAGGTGAGAGCTTTGCAAAGAGCTGCAGGACTCTGATTGCATCATTTCCATCCTAGCATCCAAAACCAGGCTCCTTTTCCTGTGCCCTTCATGCTCCCAGGGCCGAGAGCCTCGAACCTACAAGTGCAAGCTTACCCTTGCACTTGTGCCTCTTGTAGCTTCCCTTGTAAATCCCTCTTGTAGCTATTTTTTTGTAATTGCTTCGGGTTGTCCTTGTACCTGCAGCTCTTGCTGGCTGTAGGCAGATTATATGATGCCTATGATAAATGTATTTATGTCTAAATGCATTTAGCCATGCTGTGTAAATATATCTGTGTATGTTGTATACATATATATATATTAGTTAAACATCTAACTCTTCCATTCGTTCACAATGAGTGTTTTGAGCATGCAGAAAATACACAGTGGCAGACAGAAATTCTACCCCAAGGAGAACTTTCCAATACCATAGAATTTCACGGGCAAAGCACAGATTGGAGGAGATGGGAAGGAGCTGCCCATGGGGATGTCCTTGTCATATCCTGGGCAAACACAACTGTTTTAGGCAGAAGAGAAGATTAAGGACTATGTGGACCTATGGACCTTTTGCCTCCTGTTCTGAGGATAAACAGTGCCAAATTGGGTTATTTTTAATAGCTGAGATGTTACATTCATGGTGTGAGCATTCAAATTCCTCATTTACACTTAATCTTTGGATATCACAAGGCAATGTAAATTAACACCATATTATGCCTGGGATGGGAGCTCTCACCCAGGAACTTTGCTCTGGTACCCACCAACGGGAGTTCATCCTGGGCTTAAGGAGGTACAATACCATTAAAATCCATCAAAACTCCCAAAGGATAGAAATTGGGTGCTGAAGCACTGATCATTACCCTTCTCCCAGGCAAAACTCCTGCTGGGAGCACCCAAAGGTTTGCCCAATCTTGTACTGCTGCATCAGAGCACCCAGTATAGAAGACTCACCAGACAGTTGCATAAATGTGAATTTTCTTGCCCTGGATCTGTTGCCACAGTTCTCATGATTCATTGAGCGATTCCATCAGAGCCAGTAAATAACTCCCCCCCCGCCATTATTACCCTAATAATTCTCCTGAGATTGAAAATGTGTTTATTTTTACTCAGAGATTGTAAAACCACAGGAATAAAACAAGTTT
This sequence comes from Taeniopygia guttata, assembly GCF_048771995.1. Lineage (NCBI taxonomy): Eukaryota > Metazoa > Chordata > Aves > Passeriformes > Estrildidae > Taeniopygia > Taeniopygia guttata. The sequence goes on along the minus strand of NC_133033.1, from coordinate 4,291,709 downwards.
AGGCTGCCAGCACTTTATTTAATTTCTTGTTCTCTTGCCGAAGCTCTGAGAATAACTTCTGTTTCCTGCTGAAGAAGGAAACAGTGTTTTCCTTGACTTATGTCAATACGACTTCCCCACTTGTGCATTTTCCCACTGCTGGAAATAGGCTGGAATCTTCCCAGTGCCTCAAGTTTGCAGCCCATGTGTAAGATTTTGCTCTCCACCCAGTTCACCCTGGGCTGGCTTGGGGTGGGGGTTGGAGTTTCCTGGGATGGAGGTTAAATCCTGAGGGATTCTGACCTCAAGGCAACGCTCCTGCATGGTTTTTTTTTTTGTTTTGTTTTTTGGGTTTTGTTTTTTGTTTTTTTTTTTTTTTTATGATTTAAGTCACTTGGCCAAGCATATAATCAAGACTTCCCTTACCAAGAAGGGTTTCAGCAAGAACAGAGGGAGTAAAATATAGGCTTGGCATGTAATGGGAGCGTGTGAATGTGGGATGGGAAGTGCAAAGGGAAGGACAGGGAGGCAGGGACACGGTGCAAAAGCTGCACGGACACAGGGAGCCTTTCCTCTGGCATGTGTATAATCACAGGATAATACCCAGTTGGGAGAACGTGGGGCAGCATTTCCAACAAAGCAGACAGCCAGTGCCTGGAGCTCCTCTGCACATTTATTACATCACCATAATGATATAGAGAAATAAAAGAGAGGCAGAGGTTGGCCTCACGAGCGTGTGAGCGTCGCTGCTCCTGTTGGAGCTGCTGGGAACGTGCCTGGCTCAGCTGGGCTTTGGAGAGGACATCAGTAAATTATTGAGGGTTTAGGAAAGCATGCCTGGAAAAAGATGTTTGAAAACAAAAAAGTGAGCATCTCAGACCCACTGAGTGCCCAAGGAGGGCGAGAGGTGTCTCCATCACAGCTGGGTGGTGCTCACAGAAGGAAAGGGCTGCTGGTGAAAAGGCAAATCTGCCTTTCCCTGAGCCATCAGAAACGGTGCCAGGGCTGGAAGCTGAGCCCAGATAAAATCAGTGCGAATGGGAGGTGGAAATGGCAAAGTCTGACCCCTTCTAATGTAAAGATTGCTCAGGGAAGCAAAATGCTTCTGGGGGCATTTAGGCTGGGGCTTTTTTTCCAAGACATGCTCTAATGCAATCAGGGAATTACAGGCTTGATGCAAAGATTATACAATCTAATTATCTAGCCTGCCTTATGCAAGAGGCCAGGGAAGATAACATTTCTGCCAGACCTTTAATCAATGATGTGCCCATTGCAAAAGCACTGAATGATTTGGGGCTCCCTCGGTTTTCAGGGGTCCCGCTGCAGGAAGCCTGAATTTCCCAGGGGAGGGAACAGCTTCTTTTGGGAAATCCAGCATCCTCCAAGGTTTCTCCCTCTATCTGCCCAGATGTAAGGCCACAGAAAATTGCTGTTTATTTCTGAAAATGGTGTTCCTGTCATTGCACCAAAATATGAACTCCAGATCTAGAAAACTTAAGCCCCTAGAAACCCGTAAATCTCCACTTTTTTTTTTCATAAAGACAATGACTTTCCTATAGTTTGGCTCTTCCATCCAAAGATTTCCCAGAGTGCTCTGTCCATAAATGAAACTTTTCACCTGAGGAAGACATCTATCAGCTTCCCCACCAGGGCCATTTCTCTTCTCACTGTACTCCCAGCCATCTTGCTATTCTTTATCTACTTATCTTTTTTTTTAACCTTTCCTTTCTATTACTGCTGAGGTGATGGCAATTCCCTGTAACAATATAATCCCATGTAATTTATCACATTAAGTCTGTGCAGTGGAGCCCCTGTTAACTCTTAAGAAAAATTTACAGGCAGGAAAAATCAGTGTAAGCCACAGAGAACTTGCACAGCAAAAGGGCTGCTGGGGAAAAGCTCGCCTGCTGCTGATAATCAGGGCAATGTATCGCTGCTGTGGTCTACTCATAACCCTTGAAATGAGGTTTTAATTCCTGAAGTCTTGCACAAACAAAAGAGTTGCAGAGAAAGAGAGAGAGACTGGGGAGGGGGAGAGGAGCAGTGACCTTTGCAAGTGAACTCATAAGGAAACAACAACGTGCCTCAGCCTTAGCCTGATTTTTTTTTTTTTTCTTTTTTCTTTTTTCTTTTTTTTTTTTTTTGGTATTTTTTTTCCCTCAGAATGAATTGGGCTGTTGGAAACCCAGAAGCTGTCAGACACCAGCCAGATCCTGCGTGCTTTGTTATTCCGGTGTTTGATCCCAGATGAGTCCAAGTCACACTCAGATTTTAGATATGACAATTGGGTCTGGGTCCTGATTGCTCTGGACTGTATTTCTGGCTGGCACCCCAGAAAAATAGAAGGAGGAGGCCAAGGTGATGAGTAGGTTTAATCACTGGAGTAAAGCTCATCTACTTTGAGCTTGACATCCTTGTGCATACATCACTTTCTCTGCAGGATCAACTTTGTCCAGAAAAGTACAGATTAAGTCACCCAGAAGGAATAACAATGAGGAATGAGGCCAGTTATCCTATATATTATGTATATGATATATGTCATATAACATTCATGCAGTATCATGACGACCACTTTTTCTTTTTAATGGTGATGATTTACGAAAACATCATTTTACAACCCCAATGGTCTCCCAGTGTCTCTGTATCTTCTTCAGCTCCTTCCTGTGTTTTTCTCTTGCTCAGGAAAATGTGCAAAACTGTGGCGGGCTGAGGCTCCAATCTGGGGGTTGTTTTCCCATCATTTTGCTTTTGCCATCTTCCAAAAAGCCATTTATGTCTCCCTTGCTCCCTTTTGTCTGGGCTGCCCGTCACAAGCACTGTTGCCCAACAATCCCCCCACCTCCTCAGCAGAAACCACCGTTTGCCACTATCATTTTGGTGTGAAATCCTTCACTTCTGGGAGCAAACAACAAAAAACACCCAAGTTGCAGTCTCTGGCTCCAAACATTTTCCCCCCTGTCAGCTCCCTGACTCCACAGAGAGCACTCCCATTTCAGCCCTCGCTGGAGCTCCTCGGGGTAAGATTGCAAGAGCCAGGGAAAGACACATGTTTCCCATTACATGCCTAAGTCCTCGCAGAGTCCTGGTGACAAGAGATCTCACAAAATAGCACTCGGTGGAAAGGGGCCGCAGGTGGGGGAGGGACTCACTCCTTGCAGGAGCAGATTCACAGGAACCCCATTATGGGTGAAATAGAAAGGATGGAGAGAGGATAATAGGAAAAAAAAAAAAAAAGAAAAAAAGGCAGGGGATTATTTCAGCAGCAATAAACAAAAATAATTGACTTAATAAAATGCTCTCCCAAGGTGGTCAGGTCTGGGGATATGTTGTTCACAGCATTTATTCAAATGTGTGCTATGTCATGGCAAGAAAGGAAAATACCCAGCACTTGTGTTTGTTTAAATTACTTGTTGAGCCCCAAAGTCATCCTCAGTGCTGCTCTTTCACACTGCTGTCCTGCTCCCCCACCCCTTCTGGAAGCCCTCCCTCGTTTCCAGGGTTGTGTTACAATCCCATTTGTTTCTCCCTGTAAAACCAGCTCATTACGTGGCTCTTCCCATCCCTGCTGTTCTGATGGAGTACCCAATTTCACATTTGCTCATGACACGCCATGATCCGAGCAATATAAATATCGTGGCTGGTCTGGTGTTAATCATCTCTGTCCTGGCTGATGGGAGAGCAATAGAAACTGCACTGCAGGTTATTCATAGCATCAGTTTCAGTAATTTTTACCGAAATACATCCGCATTTGAATGACATATTTATTGGAACTTCTTCTCAAAGAGAGTTATTGTGGGCATGGGCGAAATGCATTCAGCCATTATATTCTGCAGGCCGTGGTTAAATGCCAGACCCGGGCTGAGCTGGGTTTGAAAAGCCTATCCATAAAATCTCCTTCGTGTGTCACCAGGACAGGCTGGCTAAAGAGTTTACCAGCTTAATATATTAGCCTAATACATTAGCTCTTAGCCTAATATTAAAATAACAATAACTGCCAGAGGTACAAACGTTGCGGCCAAGCGGAGAGCGCTTGGAAAACGCAGCCCTCGAAGGGAGTGGGTCATCAGCCAAGAGAAATAAATTACCTTCAGCTCCCAGCACACCAGCTGTGTCTATATCAGCTTAAACTTAGGCTGTCCACAGGCTGGTTTTATCTCCTTGGAAGAGGAGGAGGGCTGGAGGCACTTGGCTGTCGGGGGCTTCTCGTTGCAGCCTCCTCTGGGAATGGCAATCACCTGCCAGGTCAGGAAGATTTGTCCCCCTCCCTGGGTCTGCCAGTCCTATCCCCCACAAAAATCTGGCTCCTCTTCCCTCTTCTGCCTCCATATCAGATTTTAGAGGATTTGGTGCCTGCTTTGCATGATGCTGTGCTCTCCTCCGGTTCTGGCACTGGTTCCCTGGGCAGCTCCTCAGATGTAACACGAGGAATATTCTTTAGGGAAGTAAAATCAATGCAAAGATTCTTCTCTTTGCTCGTTTATACAGCCTAAGCATGGGCTGTCATGGAGAACTGGTATTTAGATGGGCTTCATCAACAAAAGGGGCTTTGCACCGTGATGGTTTTATTCCGCACATTAGCACCTCCATGCCAGATCCTCCTCCACTGGGGATAAGCCCGTTCAGGATGGGGTTTGATTCCTCTTCCTGTGTGCTGGGGACACGAAACTTGGCGAGGGCTGTGCAAAACTCCGTGCAGACACAAATCTGTCCTGGGAGCTGCCAGCAAGCACAGCCTCGGCGCCCCAAAAATCGCTGCTCCACCTCTCCTGCTTCTCCAAACTCAAACTCTTTGTTTGGAGTTTGTGATTCTGCAACTGTTTGCTTTGCAGTGGGTGAGCTGTTTTTTTGTGGGGAAGAAAAATCAAATCAATGCAAAGGACAGAGCTCCAAGGAGATTTTTTTTCTTTTTTTTTTGTGAGCCTGCCTCTCCTCAAATGCAAAACCGAACAAATAGAAACCAGTCTAGAAAAATTCAAGTTGCAAAATCCACCTTTGTGCATATAAGAAGTTGGGATGCCAGGCTTTCTCTTGTCCCTAATTTCCCTCTTTGTCTCTTAATTTCTTAGGGAGAAAGGACTCCTGTTCCAGTGAAGGAGGCCAGGACAATAATAGCAATAAAGCTTTCATAGAGTTGATTCAGACAAATAAATTACTTGTAGACTTGCAAAATTATGAGAAATTAACTTCTTTCCATTTTTGAGATCTCAGTCCCTTGCTGACAGCAAAATGTGAATCAAAAACTGAAATAACTTGCTGGGCATATTTTGGCAGAACTTTATTCAACTACAGGCAAAAGCCCAGAGATGGCTGCATGCAAAATATAAATTCATTTATGCATAATAAACCACTCCAGATCAAGTACTGAAGAATTGCTCAGGAAGAATCCAGAGGAGGTTTTTTTTGGTGGTTGGGTGGGCTTTTTTTCCCCCCAAGAACACAACTTTTTCTTATTTTAAAAAATTGCTATTTTTCCCAGACCTCAAATTTGAAATGAGTCTGGAGTTCTGATTAAAAGTGATGTGAAAGGAAAATGTTCAATTGGATAATACGCTATTAATGTTTTTCTTAAGGGTATAATGCAGGGGACATTTTAACAGGCTTGTCTTTTTGGGTTTTACTCCCTTTTTTGCAACTCTATTGTTAGAGGGAGTGACAGCAGAAAGAGGCTGTTCAAGGCTTAAATATGGACAGGAAATTTCCCACATGAGGACAAGCAGAAAAATTTGCTGAGGCATCGGAACGTAGGCCTGCTCTCTGGGAAGTGGATGTGAGACCAACACCTTTCAAAGCTTCCAGAAAGGAAACAAACTTGTGTCTTGTCCCACAACTGGTCACAATCCAAACACTGGAGGATCAAATAATTTTAAATACCTTTTTTTTTTTTTTTTAGCAATAGCTGAAGTAGGAATGAAGTTATTTTGGCTGGATGAACCAGAGCAGCCAGGACCAGCTGCACCAATCTGGTGAGACCATGACCACAAGTTTCTTCAAGAATGGGGAGATTTGGCCACGAATTCTGAAATAGGTCTGGAGTTCCCTCATCTCCATCCTTTTTGGCCTTTTTGGCCTATTTTTGGCCTTTTTAGCCAAATATACACATTTTTGGAGCACAAAGCAGCTTGTGGTGCCAAGAAACCTGTCTTCAGGGAAGGTCAGTTAGAAAGAGCTGGTTGTCATGAAATGTTTCTTTTGGAAGGAAACAAGAACAAATAAAGGACAAAGCTTAAGCAGTTAATCCAGGACTTCCCATTTGTTTTCTCACCATTAGATTTTGAGCAGTCCATGCTAATCCTCTTGAAAGAGTGGGTCAGCAGCTATGGCTTCTCCTTTGAATATGGTCCCACTGAGCTCCTAATTGCTGCCACCCACCTCACCTGACCCCGAGTTTGGGACAAATGTGGTGTTTACCTTCCCTGCCCCTCATTTTCCCTGCTGCTAATAAAGGGAAGCAATGACTGCTGCCTGCTTTGATGAAGTCTCCTGTGATCTACTGGTGAAAAATACAGTGTAAATGCAAGGAATGTAATTATTATTATCAGCAAGAAGCTGCCTGCTGACCTCAGAGCTGATTTATAGATTCGTAATTGGTTTAGATCGAAATGGTGATGAGGAAACAAGGCTAAACATGCCACTGCATTCTTGCTATGCCCAATCCAGTCTTGGGGGACAGTAAATACTGCTGTTAACCCATGCTTCAGGACACTGTGACACCTTCACAATCTTCTGAGCTCCAGGTGCCCTAGTGATGCTGGGATTTGGAAATTCCCAGTCGATACTCATTGTGTCACACAAGTCAGGTCAGCTTTCAGCCTGTGTTTTGCCACAATGAATTGCATGCAGACCTCAGGAATGAGAACCCAGTGCCATTTGACATTTACAGAGTGTTTGATTTCAGAGAGAGGTTGTGGATAACAGCAGTGAAGAGCCCCTTCCAGCCTGAAAAACAGCTGCTGTTTAATATTATATAATCACTTTTTGCTGCCCTGGAAAATGGAAGGTGAGGATTCATAGGCTGCATCCAGTTAAAATTACAGGAGAAGCCCTCAAAAGCCAAATGGGAGTTTAGCTGTAATTATGGGTCAAACAACTCCTCTTAAGTAAAAAGTGTCCTTATTTAATGACGTGACACAGCATGGCTGTAGGGGATTTGCTTTTCAGCAGTTTTTTTGTCCCTACCTCTCATTTATTAAACTAATCTGGCCAGAAGGTGAGCACAACACAGCCATGGGGAGGGCTATAAATCTTCCTGCTTTGGAGCAGAACTCAGGCCCTAAGTAAAGGGAGGTTGGGAACCCACTTCCTCCATCAACAGGTTGTTCCATAATTATCCTCTCCTGGGCTTTCTCCACCTTCCCCTGCAGCCTGTAACCAGAGTCAAGAGCCAAGATCCTGGGCAGAGTGGACACACCACCAGGCCCCCTCTTTCCCAAGGTTGTGCAATGCAGTGTCTGTTATCAGCATCCCCAGGATCTTCCCACAGCTGAGACAAAAGGTCTGGGGTTATTTGTAGATGTCTGTAATTTGCAGGGTCCTCCCTTAGTTTGATTTTCTCTTAAATATAGGACTGGGAACTCCTGTGCAGAGTCCTCCCTCTCATTGCTCGATGTTTCCTGTGCACTGAGCGTGCTGTCAAAACAAATATTCCCCTGCCCCTGTTTACCACGTTCAAGCCTGGCATCTCATACTTCAGGCCCGACTTCCTCCCAGCTGCTCATAATCACGATTGCCTGAACATCAGCTATTAAAGGCTTTTAGCAGTTCTTTTCCCCACCCAGCAAAATAGACCGGATCATTGAGCTTCTTTTTTTTTTTTTTTTCCTTTTTTGTTTTTTTTTTCCTTTTTTTTTTTTTTTTGTGAAAACAGTGGTTAGAAATCTACTTAGCCACTGGGTAAGATCAGGATCATCCATCCTTAGCTTCCAGCCTTCCCCCTGTAGCCAAACTGGCTCCTGGCTGGTTTCCCTCGCAGATATTTAAAGACTATCATAGTATTTATCTCTTCTTCCTTTGCTATTTATGTGCTGGGTCCCTGAGCTTGTGTTCCAATGAGTTTCCATCACTTTTCCCATGTTTCTGTTTGCTCCCAAGGTTGTGGATGGAGGAGAGGACCCCCAGAGAAGGTGTGGATGGCAGGACTGGCACTGTCACCTCCTAAAACTTCTCCCAAGGTCCCACAGGAGGTGGGGCTGGAGTTTCCCACAGATCCACCTTGCAGACTTGGCCTCTGCACCACAGGCTGTTTCACACCAGAGCAGAACCTCCATGACAGGAAATTATACCCTTATATTATACCCTTATACTTATATATACCCTCATCCCCTGCATTATACCCTTAAGAAAAACATTAACAACGTATTATCCAATTGAACTTCACAATTCAATTATCTTCACTTCCAATTATCCTTTCACATCACTTTTAATCAGAACTCCAGTCTCATTTCAAATTTGAGGTCTGGGAAAAAAAAGGAATTTTTTAAAATAAGAAAAAGTTGTGTTCTTGGGAAAAAAAAAAAAAAGCCCACCCAACCACCAAAAAACCTCCTCTGGATTCTTCCTGAGCAATTCTTCAGTACTTGATCTAGAGTGCTTTATAATGCATAAAAACTTTTATATTTTGCATGCAGCCATCTTTGGGCTTTTGCCTGTAGTTGAGCCAAGTTCTGACAAAAAATAAGCCCAGCAAGAGTTATTTCAGTTTTTGATTCACATTTTGCTGTCAGCAAGGGACTGAGATCTCAAAAATGGAAACCTGCTGAGCTTAGGGTGAGGGTTTTCTCCTCCTTTAGGAACACAGGCTCTTCTGGACATGTGAGCTGCAAGGGGACAAACCTGATGATTTATCCACCAAGGCCTCAAAAGCTCCTTAATGTGAAATGTTCTGCTGGGCTGGGCAGTGAGTTCTCACTTCAGCTCAGCCCTGCTTGCTCCAGCCCCCAGAGCCCTGGGACAGCAGAGGGGTTTGGGGAAGGAAAGCAGCATTCCTGGCAATCCCGTTGCTGCAGGAACAAGCTCTTTCTGCTGGCACTTATTTTGACTCCAGCCTGAGTTATCTGCAGGAGGTGAAGGATGTTTCGCTTGCCTTTTATCAGATTGTGATGGGTTGTGCAGACGAAGCATCCTATGATTCATGGTATTTATGGCAGCAGAGTGTGGGTGAATGGCGCAGGGCTGATGCTCAGGACTTGGGGTCTGTACAGAAAAGGTTCTTTAGACCTCTTTTGCCCATGTGGAGCCAGCTCCTGTTAAAATCTGAAGGAGCAGAGTGCCTGAATAACCTCACAAAACACCACCGGGGTCCGCTGAGATCTTGAGGCGCTTGGCAGATGCTGCACAGCAAACTGAACGTGAAACCAGAGCTGGGTGACTTAAGTTACTGGAAGAGTCATTTTAACCCCACCACTTCATTATGGTTGGAATATTTGCTCCCACTTTAACTCTCTGCGTTGCTCTAGGGAGAGGAAATGGGTCTTTACAACAAAATCACCTTCCTCGGAGGTTTCAGCAGGGGATGGCCTCACATTGCTGAGCATCCCCTGAACCCCGAAGATCGATGAGCACTGAGGGGAGAAGGAGACAGGGAACCTCTGCTCAGGCACCCCGAGGCTATGCCGGGGGACCAAGCTTTTCCCGAGCTCAGGAGTGACACTCCAGGCCATGTCTCAATGGATGCTGGTAAGCAAATGCACTTGCACAGCTGCTGGCGGCAAACACGAGCTCGCCACACTTTAAAATAATTAATCTTATTTTCCTACCATGTCTTGAAGCACTGAAGGAAAGAAAAAATGTGTTCCTTGACTGCTTTGAGGTTGTAAGTGGTGTTGGAGTCAAGGGCACTTCTTCTGTGATAAGTGTCTGGAGCTATGTGGGGCTTTACTAGATAGGCAAATATATTTGAACAAAAAATGTTTAACATTTCCTAATGGGGATTGTGTGGAATTTCCCACTCCATGGAAAAAAAAAAAAAAAAAAAAAAGTTAATATTTTTGATTTTCTGACTCGATTCAGAAGGAAAGCACAGAGTGAAATATTGGAATTTCTCAAGGGAAAACCCCAAACTCAAAACCACCCTGATAACGTGAGGAATGGTGAGGAGAAGCCCCATCAGTTTTGGTAAGTAGAAATAGCAGCAGATTGGCTTTCCCCTCACAAGGTTACCTACCTTGGCTGATAATGCAGATGGGGGGAAATGCCACGGGAGGTGTCCCTTGGGGCTGCACTTCCCTTCTGACTCCTGCCATCCGCTCCTGTTTCCTGGAGAGCTCAAACCCACCCACCCACCAAAGCTTTTCCATGGGTGGGGCAGGATAGCTGCTTTACAGCCAAACCCACCTCCATCGCCCAGCCCCAACCTTCATTTTGCCTCTCTTTGTTCTTAAGCTCATTTTCTCTTCAATAAACCCCTGACTGCTTGGCTTTCATCTGTGAAAATGTATATATATCTCCTCCTAAAAAATTATAAAGCACAACAGTTGATGAGAGGACATGAACCACCCAAAAAGGTCACCCCTCTACCACTGTGGGTGCAGGGGTCAGCAGAGCTCTGCCCATGCCATTTTCCCCCCCTCTTTCTCCACTTAAGCAAAAATAGCTGCTCATAAATACAACCAAATTGGGAGAAAACGTCCTGGGGCAAACTGGAAGCTCATTACAGGTCCTGTGCTGGCAGTGTTTGTGTTAGGCTCCCATTAAAGCACAATGTGTATTTTTGGGAGGTTGGCCAGGGGCAGGCTGCTCCCTCCCAGAGCCTCTGGCTGCTTGCAGAGGTGCCAGCCTGTCGAAGGCTGTCCCGCTATGTGCTAATATCTTCTCCCAGTGAGGTCTGGCTGCTCCTTCATTAGTTAAAGCACTAATCCACACTGCCTCTGACTTATTTGGATGGAGACCTGCCCTGCAAGAAAGCTGCTTTCCATGTCTTTTCTCCCCTGAACAGTTAATTCACCTGCTGGGTGCTTCACCCGGCTGCTTCTGCAGAGCTTCTCAGCAAGATAAGACATGCATGGCTTAGTGCCTGCAGTGAACTTGCCTTCTTTATTCAAATCTTCCTCACAGAGCTCAGCCAGGCAATTGTCTTCCTATTTTCATGCCAGTTCAGGCAGGGAGCAGGCACACAGTTATTTGAATATTTTGTCCATAATAAATAAAAGTGAAGATGTAAACCTGTGTTTAGCATCCCTCCTCTCACTCCTCCAGCCTGGCAGCACGGGGTGGGTAGAAAATGTCCTGCAGCCTTTTTTGTTCAGCTCACATTCACTGGTGCCTGTGCAGGTTATTCACCCTCAGCCCAGGGTGCTGCCCTGTGCTCACTGCAAGGTCACATCTGCATTTGTCTGTGTTGGAGCATCGGCTGCAGCGCAAGAATTTAGCACAGAGGTGACTTGCAGTCCCTTTGTAGCTCCTTTGGAAAGCTGAGGTGGTTAGACACAGCTGTGCTGTGTGAGTTTTAGGGTGCCTGTCAGTCCACACAGAACCTCCTCTCCATCACTTAACCCTGCAGCTTCACATCGCCCCAAGGAGTCGCCTCCAAACCTCAAAGATTTTTGCTAAATACAGCCTACCCTAACTCCACTTTACCTGCCTAACAGTGTCATACCTAATTTATGCCATGTACAAAGTGGTTTATCCCACCCCACACTAGCTTGGAAATGCTGCCCACCCTCAACCCTGCTTGGTGAAACTCATCCCCTTACACACTGGACATTTTTAATGTTCATTTTTTAAAAGGGGCTTTTTCTGCAGCTACAGAAAACAAAAAATGGGGAGGGTTATTTGCTGTTCAGGGCTATCATCCTGAGTTCAGAAGAACCCCCAAGTCTGGCAGATAAGGGGCCTGAGTGAAGAAGACTGAAGGAAGGTGAATTCTGTCAAGCCTTTATTCTCCCAGGGCCTGGAAGGTGGAGGGGGTAAAACCTGATTAGGAATCTCTCCTCTAGAAGGGCATCAGATTAAATCTGACCTACAAGCAGAAGGTGTTCCTACTTAATAGTTTGTACAAAGGAAAATTGGTCCCCAATTGGTCCCCAGCTGGTCCCTCCCCCTCTGACTTTGGGTTAACTTGCAGCATTTCCTATGTTCTTGTAGGGGAAGCAAAAAACCTGAGCAAGTTTTAAAGTGAGAAGCATTATTTGTGAGGAAATCCCCTGAAACATTAACCAGGGGATTCAGCTGTGGGAAAACAGCAAAAATTTAGTAATAAAAAACTTTTTTTTTTTTTTGATAAATTAAAGGAATATGGGGCATGGGAACACAAAAGCAGCTATTAATGAAAACCAAGGGAAGTATTGACATATTTTTAACAGTGAGGCCAACAAGCTGGTGGGACAGCTGGCTAAAGGATGTGGTAAATCCTTTTTAATCTGGCACCTTCACATTGAGCCTGGATTTCTTCCTAAAGGGCTTGCAGTGTCTTGTCCATAGGCTGCAGAGCTAAATCTAAGAGCTGCTGGATGGTTCCTGAGAGAGGGCTGGAGCATCATTAATTTTCTGATGGGCAGTGCTGGTGACTCCTAGATGGGTGAGTTGGAACTGCTAAGTCCAACAGGCCCAGACTCCCCCAGATCCACTCAAGGGGATGCTTAGGCTGGCCCTGCTGAAAAGAATTACCTCTCCTGAATTAAGCAGTGTTATTTCAGCTGCAATCGTCTCATCGTTTACAAGCAAAACTTTCATAGACTTTTTCTGGGTTTTATTGTTTTCCCATGGAAAGAAATACCTTGTAAAGAAAAAAAATATCCCCATTTCTTTGTGTTAAATAAAAACTTCAACAGGCTTTTCCCTCCCCTAAGCCTTGGTAGTATTCTTCCTTTAATTTAAGCAAGGTTTGTATCAGTTGACATTATACTTGTGCTTACTTGACTTGAGGTAAACACGGCTAATCCTCCTTTAAAATGGACTAAGAATATCTACTCAGTTTAATGAAACAGATTAAAATTTTACCTCATATTAAACATTAACAACTTTTCATGTTCAGACAAGCCCTGGGAGGCTGGAGTGGTGTTATTAATTTGCCTTCAACATCACTAAAATTTCTTTGAAAATAAGCAAATTACGCACTTGTGCAGAAGGCAGATCCCTTTGAAAGGATGGTGCTCACAGGAGATCTGGCTCCCTTTCTTCTTTGGATAAAAAGAGGTTTTTTTCTCTTTTTAACATTTTATTTTCTTTCTGAGTTCCTTACTGAAACAGCACCATTCTTTCAGATCCATTCATGGTGTTTTTCCAGGGGAAAGATCAGCCTAGCAAGAATTAAATGCTCCTTTATTTAATTTATATCTCAGGCTGACCTCAGCTCACATGCACTCACACCACACACCTGGAAATGGAGATGTCAAAGTGTGGTGGGAAAGCCCAGCTTTTCACACCAGTTCCTGTACAAATGAACAGAAAGCTTTGTTTCAATTTATTTGTTTTTCAGGTGGGAAGGAGAAGTCATTTATTTCAAATTTTGGTATATTTTGAACCATTTCAAAGACTTCAGGAGCAAGCTGAACCCACCACAATCCCCATTCATCCCATCCGTGGCTGTGTGTATACTCAGTTTGGTGTTTTGGTGGTTCTGTTCCTCAACTTTCTGCTGACACGTGGAAACACTAAAAGGTGTTTTTCTTAAATAACAGCCCATTGTTCCTGCTGGTTATGAACCCTCTGCACAAAGTCAGATCAAACCCTGCAGAGTTCATGCCTTCAGACACCACAGGTGCTCAGCGCTGAATTACCGGCCAGCCTCGCACTTCACGTGCCCCAAAACGCAGCTCTGAGGGTCGCCTGATGCAAAACTGGGGGGGAAAAAATAAATAAAGAAGCCAAGACGGTTATTTTCTGGGTTCAGGACAGGAATTAAACACTCCACCAGGCCACAGCACTATATATTAAAAGCAGAGCTGCCTGCGAGGTGCCGCCACGGTGGCACTCGGCAGGGCAGGAACTCGCCCAACGAGACTTTCTAAGGAAACTGGGAGATGATCCCGGTGACTTCGCTCCCTTCTAGCTACAGATAGGATGAGGCGTGGATTCATCACAACCAGTCGGATCATTATTACCCAAACACACACCTAGGTGTAGTCTGTGCCCCGAGGAAATTGTAACTCGAGACAAGCTAACGCAGGCACTCCTTCGCCGGCTGGTGCCAGTGGGGGTGGCGTGCAAAGGTGATAATTGAAAGTTGTTGGGTTTTGGGGTTTGTTTGTGTGTCTTTTTTGTCCCCCCTCCCCACTGCTGAGTCAACAGGAGGTTGTTTTCTACCTTCTGCTTCCTCCAGTGAAGGTGACAACATGAGTTTGGTTTTGCTGGGTAATCCAAGCAGTCAGGGCTGTGCCCAGAGCATCACCTGGCACCCAGGAACAAGGGTAGGAAAGTCTGGAGGAGATGGGCAGCAACTCCTGTCTGAGGGCAGGTGGATGGACCGTGTTTACAGAAGCCAGGAGGCAAGTGATTAACTTCATTCCTAAAAATCTGAACCTCTGATCTGGTGTCCAGAGGAAAAGGTAAACACAAGGGAGGAATTGCTTGCCTTTTGAGAGGAGAACGGTGGATGCAGGCATGGGCTGTGTCAAGGAAAAGATGGGGGAAAAATGCAGCTGAAGTGGGGTGCTGTGCTGCACCCCAGCCATAGATGTGGGCTTGACACCAGCCCTGCAGGACCTCAGCAGGACCTCAGCCCATCCTCTGGCTCCACAGATGAGCGCTGGCTTCAGCTTTATGAAGAGCTGGGTGAAACCTTCGGACACCCAAAACAAGGCAGGCTCGGAGCATGAGAAAAACAAGTCTCTGCTTGTGGGGTGAACCTCCTCCCTCCCCCTCCCTTGATTGAGAGCTTCATATCCAAAAATCATTGAGCAGAAGTACAACAGCTCCAGCCTCTGCAGGCTGCCAAGGCGTTCTTGCTGAGTGAAGCTGTTTAGGTGCACTGAGACAGGGCCGGACCTGGGGCTTGCGTAAACCTCCCTTCCCCTGGAACAAAAGACCTGCTCCCATGGCAGTCAGGTGCAAGCACGAATCCCTGCCTTTGAAAACGTGTTCAACCGGTCTCAGTGCAAAAAGAGACAGGTTTGACCAGAACGTCCCCTTGTGCAGAGAGGCTCTGCCAGCCAGGCCCCAGCATCAAAGGCAGACAGCTGGGTGCTCCGCAGCCCCAGATTAGCATCTGCATGAGCAGAGCCCGGTGTTTGCAGCACTAAGGGCCACAACCAGCACCCAGCCCCGGGCTCCAGCAACACGTCTTGTTTGCGTGAGAGCATCTGGGCTTGTACACCCGTCTGCCTCCTCGGGAGAGCTGCAGAGAGCAGCAGCATGCAAACCCCAAAGTGTCCAGGCTGCCCAGCATTCCAGCAGGAAGGGCCAGGAGCACAGCAGTGCAAAATGCAGCTCCAGCTGCACCTGCAGACACTGCAGAAAGTGGTGGCCTCAGGATCCCAGCGCTCATGGGGATTTGGGTTTGGGTTTTTTTCCATTTCACCTATTTATTTTCTCTTCCTTCCTGCCCCACAGGAAGCTGTGGCAGTAGATACATCCTGTCACCATACTCATGGTTCGTGGTACCGACAACGGTGCTCCTTTGGCTTTCACTTCTCTGTGGGGTTTCATTGAAATGCTCATTTAAAATCAGTCCTTATTCCTCCTGTAGTACTGGAACCTTCCTCTGTGCTTGGCTAGCCCAGAGGTCATTGGGGACCTTGCCTTTTTCCACCCATGCTGCCAGAAATGATCACTTCTCTTCATCCCCAGGCAGTGAGTAGTGGTGAGCCCCAGCAAAGTTCCACCCATTTGTGCAAAGCTGCTCTTACCCTCCCCAGGACAGGATGGAATGGGACAGCAGGGGAGGAAACAACCATCGCTCAACCATCCACAAATAGGACTTGGCACTGCTGATGCTCAGCCCCACATTATGGAGTCCAACCCTGTTGCCTTCCATAGGTCCATCCATGGCCTTTTCTCCCTCTCTCCAGGCTGACCCACACATCCTGATTGAGATCCTGTGAGTCGCCAGCCCCACAGCCCTGCCTGGGCTCTTATCCCTTCCTGTTCTGCTTCCCCTCTGACCCTTCTCCAAGCCCTCTTTCACCCAGACATCTGCATTCCTGGCTTTTTCCAAGCAGCTGGGGTTAAGATGCAAGCACACACTTTTCTCAGCCTGGTGCTTGTTGCAGTGGGGCTGGCTCTGCACATGGAGTGCTCCACAGGCAGTGTTTCCTTCTCCTCTGGGGGTTTCTTACACCCAGGCAATGCATTGGGGAGATCAGATGGGGATTAAGAGCCTGTCCTCACTGCCCCAAGCTGAAGCCTCACCTCTGCAACACACTCAACCTCCAAACACTCAGGCTCAGATCACACGTGGCACCATGAAAACTCCCTTTGCATCTGGGACAGGTGCGGGTTTACGAAGCTTTTCCACGCGTAATAAAATTTTACTCCTAATTAGGATAATAATAGCAAGTGCTAGCTCAGTTCTGCTGGCTTAATTTCCACCTGCTCTTTCTTTGCAGTTTGATGTGGTATTTGCTTCCTGTCATGCATTCTTGCATATTATTTCTGTGCCGTGTTATCTCGCTGATGTGGTTCACTCAAGGAGTGGTCGAAACGCGGCTCTGACCGTGTGTCACATCAACAAGTTCATTTGCCTCTGTAGGAGGAGGAAAATAACAATAATAAAAAATAAAAACAATAATAATAAAAATAATAATAATAAAAAAAAGCCAGTCTGCCTCATAACTGTGCGCTGAGCACATGTGCCTCTCTAAACACATGTTGTTGTGAGATTTTTTTTTCTTTTTTCTTCTTTCCCATCCCACCTACCTCTGCAACCCAGCAAACTGCAAAGTTTTGGTTCAGCTGCCAGGTGTCTGCTTTTCATGGGAAAGGTGTTTATGCAGAGCATAGCTGGGAGCCCTCCTAGGCAGGGGCTGTCCAGGACTACCAGCAGCTAGGCCGTGGCCCTTCATACTTATTTTACTCCCATAATATTTCTTTAAAGCTCATAAAATTGTTAAAGTAAAAGGGATACCTTCAGTAAAATGAGATTTGCTTTAAGACTGGACATAGAAAAGAGAAGATCAACCCAAATCCACAAGTGCCCCCAGCCAGGAGCTGGTGGGACCTTCTCATCACTCCCATCAAAAATGGCACCAGGTCCTTTTTATCCAGCTGCCCTCCCGTACCATCATATTTCCAAATGCCACCCAACATCCCCATCACACTTCCAACTGTCCCACTGGGCAAGGACTCTCTTTTTCTGGCACGGAAAGGGCAACGCAAAGACAGAATGCAGCTTGCACCGGGATGTTTAGTTGTGTTATGAGCTTTTATTTAAAAAGCACATTTATACAGCAATAATTTCGCAGATACAAACTTCAATTTTGTATTCTACAAAAGTCTTTGAATATTCTTCTCTTTACAAAATGGAACATTACAAAAATACAGACAATTTAATATGTTTTTTTATACAAATGTCTCTAATTGTAGTTATTTTCATTAAAATATTACTACCACAGAACTACAATATTTTAGTCGACTATAAAAAAATTAATTCAATGCTTTTTTAAGCAGCAAAATGTAAATAACACAGGTCAGGACACAGTTTATAGTCATAGTGGATATATCTAAAATTGTTTCAGAAATAATATTTTACATAGTTAATTTTTAAGGTTTTATACATTATTTATATAATATTTATAATATAAAAAAAAAAAACATAGCTTGCTATAAGTTGAAATGATAGGACGGATTCTGTGAGAAGGATGTGCAAATGGCCGTTTCTGCATGTTCTGCGGGATCCCTTTGCAAATGCGCTTCGTGGAAGGGCTGCAAACCAAGCACCTGTGGCTTCTGGGCAAAAAAAAAAATTTCATCATCACCCCCGAGAGAGGCACAGCTGAATTCCCACCGGAGTGACCCAGCGGAGCACAGGACCTGGTACTGCCATGGCGCACCCCGGGCTGCCCCGGGAGCAGCAGCAGGAGGAGGAGGAGGAGGAGGAAGAAGAGAGGAGGGGATGCACAAACCAACTGACACCCAGGCCGGGACGTGCCGCCCAGCAGCCCGTCCCAAAACTGCAGAATAAAAGTTTCCCCGGGACTCAGCCCCGGGGTCGTAGTGCGAACGAGTCTTCGGCAGCGCACGAAACCTGCCGGGATCTTCCTCTGGGGAAAGGGGATGGCTGGGAAGTGGAGGATGCTCTTTTCATTTAGGGGCTCTCTGGGGTGAGCCCTCGCCAGGGAGCGAGCGGGGAGGAAGAAATGTGGCTTCTCTGTGCAGAGGAAGGAGCTCTCCGGCCTCACTGCGCGTCTCGGGCCGCTCGTTAAAGGCGTGTGGTGTGAGCAGAGAGAACGGAGACCCTTCAGAGACCTTGGACTGGGCAAGCTTCTTCTAAATTAAGTCACAGTATGGAAGAGAGGAGGCAAAATAAACTAGGATCAAGAAGAGAAAAAAGCAACTCTCACAAACCAATGCCAGATCTTGACTCAGTGCTGTTGCTCATACGTAGTGCTATACAATTTAGTCGTGAGTTGATTTTTTTTCTCGTAGGCATCGGAAATCTTCGTAGTCCAAAAAATATCTAGGATGGCCAGCTTTCCAAAAATCCCTTAGTGTTCATTGGGCTAGGAACAATTTGGCGTTCACTACAACATGAACACTCAAACCAATTGCACATCCAGAACTCCGGCACCTCTCTTTGCTTGTTCGGCTTTTTGTGTAGTGTGGGTTTTTCTTTTTCCTTTCTCACTGTTGCCTTTGCCTTGGTTGACCACCACCACCACCCCTTTCATCCAAATGTCGCAAGTTGAAAAGACCACAGAGTAAGACTTTACTGGTGGGGCAAGAAAGTCTCTCCCTACATTCTACTGTCTGATGAGATTTGAGAGCAGCAGGTAGTTGCTGTCAGCAGTCACTTTTTTTTTTTTTTTCAAAAAAAAAAAAAAATTTAAAATACAACACCCATCTGATTCCTTGAAGTTCTACACCATGTTGTGATGATTATTCCTCTCTATGATGTCCACAGGTGAAAGAATCTCCTTCCGGATGGGAGGTGGAGGCAGGCAAGTCTTTGTCTTGGGCTTGAAGAGATCTGAGACGTAAAACACCTGCAGGAATAAGTGGAAAAGGCAAACTAAGTCACAGTTGGTGCTGCTTTGCTCAAAAAGTTGGTTTACAGAATATATACACATTTTTAAGCTGCAAAAATAGCACTTTTTGAATGCCTGCCTGTAACAGCTGTGAAATCCCAAGCGCCTGCTACCACCTCTCTGTACAGCAGAGAAAAAGGCTCAGACCTCACAAAACTCTAAAACCATGAGAGGACAACTTGATTTCTCACTGCGTCATCACCGAGTGCAACACCCAGACCTCTGCTGAATGGGTTGAAAAGCCAGGAAACAGATCCACAGCCTGCACTCCAATAAAATAACAAAGGTCTCCAAAGGGCTGGCCTGACTCATCCTGAGTGGTTTCGGGGATGGAGTTGGTGTTAAACAATTTATTCAGACAGACATCAGGTAGGCAATTAAAACCTTTCAAGTCAAAGCTGTGTTAAAAGCCATCAGCAGTGAGTCAATGGTGAGCCATGCTCCTCATGCCCCACCAAGGCACCAGGATAGAGCTGGGGTCTGGTGGAAGCCAAAGGCTAAGGAGAGGAGAATCTATTCCTGACTCCTTCTTCCTAAATATCCTGTGATGTAACGCCTCTCCCGGATGTGAAAAAGCCAGTGCCTGGCAATTTCGGAAGGCAGCGACACAATAAGAAACAAAGTGCTGGGAGGAAACTTCCACATCCTCCTTTGGCAGCAGAACGAAGCTTATCAGTCCTCCAGGACCAGGCACTTTCACCCTTGCCAAACCTCAGCCCCGTGCCAGAAGGGAAAAGAATCAGACAGCACAGATCCTCTGGATGGAGCAAGAAGTGGCAAGGATTCATCATTTTGTCACCTGGTGACACAGCCCCAAACTTCCGTCCTGCCACCGACTGTCCCTGCCAGCCCAAATTTGACAGCTCCTCTCAGAAAACCTTAAACCCCAATAATCTGGACTGAAGCCATGGGTTTGCTGAGCTAAAATCCCAGGATGAGCAGCACATGGCTGTAGGAATCAGCAGTACATTTGGGTTTTTTTTCTCTCACACTACTCAAATGCAACATTTATTCACCCAGATAAATCAGGGGAAAAAAATAATTCCAAGGTGTTTATAGAAATAATAATATTAGATTA
Organism: Taeniopygia guttata; assembly: GCF_048771995.1. Classification (NCBI taxonomy): domain Eukaryota; kingdom Metazoa; phylum Chordata; class Aves; order Passeriformes; family Estrildidae; genus Taeniopygia; species Taeniopygia guttata. The sequence continues at coordinate 4,271,537 of NC_133033.1, read as the reverse complement.
CAACTTCCAGGCTGGGAAATACAGGGTAGAAAGCAAAGGTTTGGCCTACCTGCATCTCCACATTTTCTACCCACCCACAGCCTTGTGCAGCAGATCAAGTTGTCCTTGTAAATAACTTTTGCAAGCCCCTATCAGCACAGCAGATAAGGCTCAAGCTGCACAGACAGCAAAGCTGCTGTACGCAGCAATTTAATCCTACAACTGTAACCAGGGATGAAGGAAGCTGAGCTGGTGTTGCTTTGTGGAAAAGCAGAGAAGGAGCTGATGTACCAAACAGTTCTTTTCTTGATGTACATGCCAGTGTCTGGCTGTTTGGCTGTGTAACAGAGCTGATAAAGTTGTTTACAGGGCATCCCAGTGGCAGCCTTTGTATGTTTGGGTAAATAACGGGATCCAGCTGATGCTCCCAAGGATCACAAGCTGGAGTCTGGCCCCTTGCTGCAGCATCCCAGTGTAAAACTATGTTGAACTGCTCTGGCACTGGTTTTATTTTGGGCTGTTAATAACTGCAAACGCCCCATCTGTCTGGTTTGGTGCATTTCTGTTGCCATCTCGCTTGTTTGTCCACCTCTGAGAGCTGGATTCAATCAAAAAGGTGTCCAGCTTCTGCACCAGGATAGCCATGACAAATCAATTTATGGGAGGAGATTGCTGAGTGCAAGAAGCATCTGGGGATTGCTTTGAGTCTGGTCCTTATTTTTGACAGAAATGACTTATGGTGGAGTGTCATCCTGGGTATTTTTGCTTTTACTGTGCCACTTTTCAGGCTTCATTGCAAGACTGGTTAAGGGGTTTCATTTCTCTTTAAACTGTATTTCACTTTAACATGGCTGGAGGTTATATAAACATTTATAGGAATCATGAAACGTGATCTTTGGGGGTTAAAAGTGTGTTAAATCCTCCTAATGCTTGAACTGTTTAACACAAAAAAGGACTAATAAACGTGCTAAGTTTTTCACTTGGATTAGCTCCATTTCCTGTAGAAGGTGCTCTCCACCCATAAAGAAAACTTGATGGGAGAAGACTGAGAGCACTTTAAGCCAATATCTCACACTCCCACTTACCAATTCCTATTACTTTTCATCCTATTGAAGCAATTTTTAATCATATACAGAGAGGTTAAAACAACTCCTCTGAGCTAACCAGAGCAACACTGGGAGCATGTCCTTCTGACCTCTCCCCTTCTCCCTCTCCCTCAGATGAGACATAAACCACACAACACACAGCAAGCTGCCTGCAAGGCGCATAAAAACTATTTCTATTTGAGAAATCCTCGCTGTATTTCACCCTGGCTCCAAGTCTGAATGTTTCATCAGCTGGAAGTGCTTGACATTAATGTCTTCTGCTTGTTGTTTCAGGCACCAAAAGACAAACGTGTCTGCTGCAGCACGACCTGGGTTTAAGCTCGGGCAGCTTTTGGAGACGAAATCCACAATTGGTTTCTACTGAAAATTATGGCCTGATAACTGTGGTGTTTTTACAGCCCTTGGATATCACCAGGGTGGACCCTGAAGGTTTTGCTGGGGGAAGGGGTGGCTGGGAGCCCCTAAGGTGGGAGGTGATGAGTCTCCAGGTCCCTCCCTCTGCTTCAGAGCAGCCAGAGCAAGAACCCCCAGGACATAGCAGGAATTTCAGCAAAAAGCTGCAGAACTGCCCCTTCAGTGCAAGCTCTAGGGTGATTGGGGATGACTCTTCCTCTTGTCCTTTACTGCCACTTCCCAAAATGAAGGGAAGTCTGCCAGGCCCTACCAGGCAAAGGCTCCCAGCAGCAAAGGCAGGTTGTGGAGGACAGCTGGTTCTCTGCAGGCTGATGGAATGGGGCAAGGGCTGGGCTCAAACCCTGCCCTAAGCTGAAGCCTGAGATATTCCAGGTTACTGAGCCATTCCTGCAAAGTGTTTGGACACAACTGCCCCTTCCACCAGCGGGCTGGGAGAGCAGCTCAGGCTGCCCCAGGCTCACAGGCAAACCTGAGCCTGCCTGGGAAACTCCAGGCAGCTGCTTCCTATGACACAGGAAAGCTTTCCCAGCCCTGCCACAGCCTCCCCTTCCCAGCTGCCACAGGGCTGGGAGGGGACAGCCAGGCCTGCTGCTTGTCCCAGCCAGGAAAGCATCCGGACAGCCATCCCAAGCATCCGGAGAGCTATTGTCCTCTGGAAGCACTGCTGGGACCCAGGGATGGACTGCCTGGTCCCCACTCCCCTTCCACACTGAGGCTGTTATCCCACTTCCCAGCATGGACACACACTTCTCCCACCTCCCCCTCGGGATCTGCCAGCCCTGCATGGGACGTGGGCACCAGGCAAGGGCAAAACACAACAGCTATGCTCACAGAGTTAATAATACTCCTTGAAAATGTCCCAGCAATGACATTTTTGTTTTGGCTTTGGAATATTATCAATGAGTGGGAAGTACATAAATAACCTATTTTCTCTCTCTGCAAAATTTAATATCGGTGAATTTAACTCTTTGTTCCCAAGACTGATTTACTTTTAGAACAGTGAAAAAAAAACCAAAAAAAACCCCAAAAAAACCCCTACAAAAAGTGGTGAGCTGTTAAAATCTTGGTTTTGGGCAGTTCATACGGACATAGAAACCACCCAACAAAAACCCCTACAAAAAATGGTGAGCTGTTAAAATCTTGTTTTTGGGGAGTTAACTCAGACAGAGAAACCACCACAGCCCCCAGCTCCTTTGTGTCTGTCTGAGGCAGCTGCCTGACCTGGTTTCCCCCAATCCTGCCAACTGAAAACATCTTCATGTGTCACTTTGAGTCACAGAGCTGTGGCATCACGTCACCCTTTGGAGAGTAAGTGGCACAAGAACCAGCCCAGCAGCTGAAGAGAAGTGGGCACAGCTTTTGTTGGTCTCTTTCTAACAAGCCTTTTTTTGCTCCCTGAAAAACCCATCAGCCATCCACCAGCCCGCCCTGGTCAGGCTGACACCAGTTTTTGGAAGGATTGTGTGTGGAAGAGCCATAATCCCAAACACCCCAGACCCTCATGGTGGAAAACCTTGCAAACAGCTGGAGAAGCCAAAGCTTCTGGAGGAGAGGGAAACACATTTCAGTGCCCCGAGCTGCCTGGACCAAGCCTTTGGAGCCTCCCACCACATGCCCAGTGGCACCAGGGAATCCCCTGAGCTGAACTGGTGGGTTGCAAAGGCTCTGCTATTCCCACAGGACCTTCCCAGCAGTGCTGCTGCCCAGCTTTCCCCACTCACCACGCAGTAAGCCACCAGGGCTCCCTGTGCAAAGCCTGCCAGCACGTCGGTGGGGTGGTGCTTGTGGTCGGACACGCGGGACAGCCCGGTGTAAAACGCCATCATGATCAGGGTGAACTGCAGCAGGGGACGGAGCAGGCGGGCTCCCTTCCACGTGAATCTGGCCTGCAGATAGAACTGGGCAAAGAGAGGGAAACAAACAAACAAATTAAAAAAAAATGTTGCGTTAATTTGCCCAAATTTGCCCAAAATGCAGCAGTGAGTGCCCTGTGGGGGTGGCCCTGTGGCTCAAGTTGACAAAAAGGAAGGATGCTCCTTGCACCTGTGTGGCCTCTGGAGGGATTTTTAACCCCCTGGAGGGGATGAAGACAGAGGTGGATGGGCACAGCCCTTCCTCAGTGAGCCCGAAACGGGGGATTGGGACCCCCTGCACCCCTGCTCTGCTTCAGCCTCCACACAACACAGCATCCCAGTAAAGAAATTCCTCCCCAGCATTATTAAACACAACAAAACCAAGGTGCCAAACTGGGGTATTTAGGACTCATCCCATCTCTCAGAGGGAAAAGAAGAGTCAATGCAGCATGCTAAAACTTCAGAGCCATCCTGAGAGCTGCCAGACGTGGCCACAACCACCGACAATGTGCACAATGCCACCCTCCAACACTCCCACCATGTCTCCCACCCGACCCCGGGGTTTGCAGGGGAACAGAGAGCAGCTGCCTGGGAATGGGGGAATGGGGAATTCCCTCCCTGGGTGGGAATGACAAGCAAAGCCCCTGCTCAGTGCCACAGGAGGAGGTTGGGGCGATGTCAAGCAGACATTGCGGCCCTGCCGTGACTATCTCGGGCCCGTTTCCGCTCCGGCCGGTTCCTGTGGGAACGGGGAAGCTGGGCGGGAAGAGAGGGCAGGAAAACAGCAGCTCCTGCCCTGGATGAGTGCAGGGAGGAAGGTTGTGGGAAGGGAGGGACGCCGCAGCAGCCTCCAGGCTCGGGGAGCAGCGAGGCTCAAAGGGTGTGAAAGCGCCCGGCAAATGCTGCTGGGCTCCTGCAGCTCTGCCCTGCCTGCTCCTAAATGCAGCACTGGAGTCACACCCAGTGTCCTTCAAGGGGCTCTGCAAAGGGGTTTACTCCCCATTTATGATCCCTTTTACACACCCCAAGCAGTTTGCACCACCTTGGTATGAAAGGGGTTGAAGCTCTCACTGGGTTCCCTGAAACCACAGATAATGACAACATAAAAGCATAAAATGACCTATAAAAGCAGAATTAACTGGGAAGCTGATAAGGGGGAAGCTGAATTTTGGGCAATTTAGTGTGTTTGGCTGTTGCATAAACACTGTATCTACCCCTTTTTGGAAAGAACACACACTGGGCTCTTCAGAAGAAATGAAACATCATGTTGTCTGAATGGAGCAGATGCTCCAAATTATCCAGATTGTTAGCCAATTAACATGGAAGGGAGCAGCACCAGAACAGCTCAGCGCTGGCTAATGCACATGGTGATTCTGGGGAATATATCTGCAAACCAGCCCGAGCCTGGGAATGGAGCCACGGCCCCATGGAGCACATCCCACACCCCACATCATGGTCCCTTTCCACCCCAAACCACTCCATGATTCTGTTTTCCCGTTCAAGAGCCTCAATTCAGTCCAGGCTGTGGAGCAAAACTCAGGTTCCAGTGTCCTGCAGCAGAGCAAAAATAGCTCCAAGTATTATATATTATAAACCACCACTCTCAGTTCTACCAGAAAGACTTGAAACCTGACATCTTATTTTAATCTTCTGTCTTTGTCCCATCAAATCCCTTAAGGAAATTTGCTGCTGTATAGTCTGACATTTGCCACTTTTGCAGGATCTGGACATCTTCTCAAATGTTTCTATCCCACAAGCCTGGACTAAAAAAGTCATCTAGAGGTGAGGGTGCAAAGCAACAATTAAAAATTAGCAATAAAAAGCAAGCAACAAGTTTGAAGATACAATAAAGTAGGCACTTCTGGGGCTGAACTGTGACCCTCATGTGCAATCTTCAGCCCTGGAAAAGGAGTAAAAAGCAGTGTGGCACCACAGGGGGTGTGCTGGGTGTGCAGCACCCAAATCACACCCACACCTGCCTGTCTTGGAGGACTAAAACCCACAGGTTCAGTCCTGTGCCCCTCAGACACTGCAACACCAGTGTGAGGAGCTCAACTGAGTTCCTTTTGCTGCCACAATAAAGGCTATGGAAAAATTGCTCTTTATTCTCCATTCATAAGGACAAAAAAAGAGCTCAACAGCACTCGTTATATTCCACAGGCATTTTTGTAAACATGCAGTGTTACAAAAGCTGCTCTCAAACACCAGGATCCCCTAAATACTTTCAAGGTAAGACCTGGGGTGCTCCAAACTTTGCCTCACTATGAAAGAGAAATGCAGTTAATAAGACAAAGTCAAGAATTTAGGGGCAGAAAGGATCAGAACGTCCCTAATGCAGGAATTAGTGCTATTACCAAGAAATGGGAAGTTCCTGGAAATTTATCTGAAAATCTGCTTATGAAGGTGTTTTTGCTGTTTTGGTGGGGTGTTTTTTTTTTTTCATTTGGTTGGTTTTTTTTTTTCTCCTGGGAGCAAATCTGAAATGCTGCCTGCTACAGACTGACAGATTTGGATGGGAATGTGGAGCTGGAATGGAGCCCTTCCCAGGAGGGGGTGGAAGAGCAAGACCACAACCAGGGTTATTTCCACCACAGATCATCACAGGGCAGCAAAAACCAGGAGCACCAACAGGAGCAAGGGTGGGTGAAATGGGATCACACAGAGTGGGAGTTACTTGGAGTTCCCATCCGCTGTCTCCTGGCAGAGGCTGAGTGACCACAAGCAGATGGCTTGAGGGACGTCACGTCACTCTTCTGTGCCAGGGGACTTCCACAGTGCTGGTAGGGACAGCCCAGAGCCACACACAGCCTCTGAGCAAAGCCAGGAGGAGCTGGCAGGGGACACAGGCTCAGAGCATCACCTCCAGCCTCGCAGGGATTTCTGCTCTCCAGAAATCTGCAGAAATCTCCAGAAATCCCGTCCCCTCCACGCTGCCCCCACCACAGGGCTGGACTCCATCAACCCCTCAGCCACACCTGAGGTTTCCTTCTGGGGAACAGCTGGGTTTGTTCCTGGCTGGCTGACCCCAGGGGACCTCCTTCTCCATTCCTTCTCCAGCCCCATCTGCAAGCAGAGTGGTACCCAAAGTGCTACAGGGCCGAAACCTCTCCAGCCCAAACCCACCCCACTGTAATGGCTTTGTCCATCCCTGGCTGGACAAAGCCAGCTGGAGGCTGGGCAATGCAGAATTTGGTTTTTAGCACTAAGCTGGCCAGAAGTGAAGGACAGGAGATAGGCAAAGACCTCTCTGAATGTGTTGTTTGCCTCTTCCCTGCCTTTGCTGAGTGCACAGCACCCCACACCCCAACAGAAATATCTCCAGCAGCTCAGTTCACAGCTCAGCCTTGGCCTCTGATGTAATTCCATTTTATTCTCTTCCTTAGGTCACTACTAAACTCAACTCCAGGTCCACAACCACAGAGAGGTTCCTTTACAAGGGCACATCACTGCATCACTGCCCAGCTGTACCAGGGCACCTTCTCCACCTTTCAGCAAAGAGCTCTAAGGAGAAGCCTCACACTCCCCTGACACATAAACACAGCACCATCTCTCATTTTCCCTTTACAGCAGTGGAACTCACCACAACCCATTCTGAAGTCTTCTGCATCACCCACTGACACATAATAAATACACAAGGTCTGCTTGCATTTTATCCAGAATCAGCCAATGTTGCTGAGGGATATTAATTTAGCTTTTTTGATATTTAAATTTAGCTTTTCTGCACCCTTTGTGTGATTTCAGGCAGCTTCATGCTGCAAATAAATCAGCATTATGGTCTCACGTGCTCCAAGGGAGTGGAAAGCATCCATTGCTCCCTGCAAAGACTCCCCTACATCCACAGAAACCAAACAAAGAGGAGTGGGTCAGCTCCAGAGGGCTGCATGGAATAAGCTGCTCCATACCTCCTCTTTCCTCAGCCTGCTATAAATACGTATTGCAGCTCGCTCAGCCAAGGAGTAACAAAGCAAGGAAAATTAGGACAAAGAGGATTACCCAAGAGTTATTTCCCCTTTTAAATTTTTTATACAAAGGCCTGATGTTAATTGAGTATTCATGGTGACAAGAAGGCTGCGAGAAACTTAGCCCTGAAGTGTCAGCATTGAGAACGAGATCCCAGGGGATTTTACTGTGTTGCAAGTGCCTTTCCCTGGGACTTTTCCCTCAGAGCCCTCCAGGGCTTGGCATCTCTGAGTGTTTTCCTACTGGGATAGCACCGGGCCCTGCTGCTGTGCCAGGAAATGGGGAAGCTGTGGTCACTCAGCCACTGCTCCCCAAATTCCTGGAGAAATCCTGCAGGCAAAGCCCTGTGCGACGCGTGGGAATCCACGGATCTTTTAATAGACTGACTGGAAACTTCTGGCACCCGTCTCCACCAGGTGAAGCAAACTTGAAAACATTTGAGTTCAGAACGGGCTCCGAGAGTGAAGCCAGGGAACGCCAGGAAAGACGGGAAGTGACTTATCCTTGAAATATGGAGTATTGTTCAATCAGGAACACGCTCGGGACATGGTTGATCTGCCAGGCCCCTGCAGGACACACTCACCCCACGGGTACCCCAGCTCTGCAGCAGCTCCTGGCACACTCCTGGTATCCAAAATGTAGGCAGCAAGATGCTGCAGCACAGCCCTGCCTTCCCAGGAACAGGGGAGCACTGCTCTGTCCTGACTGGGATGGTTCCCTGTTTAAACCCAGCAAACACATCCTGCAGGCACTGGCACGGTGGATGGCACGTTTCTAAGCAGGCTTTCAAAACCCCAACTCATTCATTGAGGTGGGAAAGGCAGCAGGGTTTATCTTGCATCTAATAAAATCCCTCTGGCTTGCTATAATCTCTTTTTTCTTATAATTTTTTTTTTTTTTTGTATTATCAGCCTCTCCAATGTGTCAGATTTTCTGCCTCCCTTTTTCTATGAGATTTCTCTGGCAGTGACCAGGGAGCTGGAGTGATGGAGAGCAGTGCTGCTGCTAGACAAGCTGGAATCACAGAAACTTTTAGGTTGAAGAGAGCCTTCAGATTGTTGCCTCACCTCTCTTTTCTCAAATTGCCTTTTTCTCTCTTCAATTTATCACCAGACACTTGATGTAATTTTTCCTGACTTCTTAAGGCACAAGGCAACTGACAGCTGATCAGACAGAGTCTGCTACCAACCATATCACAGTTTTGGGACAAGGTGAAAATTAAAAATAGAGTAATTTTTAAGGGAATGCCCCCTGCATAGAGAGGGGTAAGTGGAGCAGCCTGTTGTCCTGGGTCAGGGGTGTGGGGCAAAGTCTGGTGAGTACTGACAGCTCAAGGGGGGACAGGGAAGGGCAGCAAAGAGAGACCAGAGGCATCTCTGTGCTCTGGAGCATCACACAGGAGCTAAACACCACTTCTAAAGCCTGTTGCAAAGTTAAGAAGAACATCAGGCAGCAGGCATTGGTGCAAAGCAGCAATGGAAAATGAGCCATGCAGGTTTTCTGTGCATCCTGTGGAAACTTGGAATGCACTCAGCACTTTTGGGGTCTCTGCCACCAGGCCCCCAAGCTCTGTATTCTCATTTGTTTCTCCAAAAGTGCTGGAATTTCAGAAAACACGTGAAAAAAGAGAGTTTGTCCAGCAAACTGCAGCGAATGGGTCAACCCCTGGTAGAGAAGCCATCACCATCCTAATAGGGACTGGCAGTCCTTGCTGTTCCCTGATACTGGGCTTGAAAATATCTCAGGGCTGACTTATCTGACTGCCCACAGACCTCCCCAGAAATAAATGACTGCCCGTGTGAGCGATGGCTTCCAAACTCAGCTCAGAACGGTTTATGATGGGCTGAGCCTCCTGTGAAGCATCACCAAGGCAGCTCTTCATTGTAATATGGCTGGGAGGAAACGGCCAAAACGTTTGCTGGAGAAATCCAGACGTTTTCCAAGAACAAAATAAGAGGGAAAACAAAGAAAGAATTTAATACGCCGCCCACAACTGCCTGGAAGGCTCAGTGATTCAGTGACAGGAGCTGCTCACAGGGAAGGGGATCCAAGGCTGAGAAGGCAGGAGGGAGAAGTGCTCACTTATCTTTCCAGAGGGTAAGGGATGGGGGGAGCACTGCTGATAGATAAAAGCTCATGTTTCATGTTTTTATCAGCACAGTGCTGTTCCTCTTCTTGCAAGTCCGAGATTACCATGGATGGGGGAGGAGCACAAATCTTAAAAGCAACACAAAACTTGATTTTTTTAAATGAAGTAACTTACAAAAAAGGAAAACCAGACACAGATCTCCCTGAGCACCCCCAAGAAGGGCGTGTGAGTGTGTGGCCAGCCCCTGTGGGCAGCACTGCCTCCTGCACTCCCAGCAGGAAGCACCTTGGCAGCCACCCCGGCCCCAGCCCAGGCGCAGGAAGGGCAGAGCCATTTCTCACTGACAAAGGAAAACAAGTCCCAGCCCTCCCCTCCAGAACCAGGCTGCTCCACCTGCTCTGCTGGCACATTTCGGAATCAGGCATCACCTCTGACATGGCCATGGCAGCACATCCTGCCCCTCCATCCATGAAACATTCCGGCTCGCCCCAAACTCTCCTCAGCGTGCAAACAGAATTGCACAGGCCGTCCACAAATTTATCAGGATTTGGATTTAACTGCCACCTTGGCCACATCCCAAAGCTGCACACACAGCTCAGCTATCACACCAGGGGTCTCTATCCTAAGTAACACCGCAGCAGCTGAGGGTGGATCGTCCCACCAACAGCTCAGACCCTTCTTTTTCAACCAGCTTTCCATGTCCAAGGCTCATGCTGCCACTACTGGGATGGAATGTGGGATGGGGGACAGGGGATCCATCAGCTCAGTGAGGTCACTTACCACCAAGTACAGCATGGTGTACAGGGAGAAGGACGCGTGCCCGGAGAAGAAGGATTTCCTGCAAAACAAAGCAGGTGCTCAGAACCAACCAGCACAACCCTCAATATCATAATTCTCCCTAAAATATGGTGACTTGCCTGGTGCCAGACCAGAGGGACTCACAACCCCCAGTTCTTTGGTTATAAAACCCCTGTTATCCGCCCTGCTTGCTGGTGAGGCAGAAAGCAAACGGATGGACAGGATGCTTGCATTGTTTGTCCCTTCCTGGCCTACTCATGGGGCAGGAGTTATTTCCAGGATAACCCAATAACTCATCATCTCGCCTCAAATAACCGGGAAACCCGAAAGGAATTACAGGAGAGCAACTTCTCCAGAAGCTTGACTGCAGAATGAGGAATGTGCCCCTGGAAAAGTCAAAATTGGGCATCTGATGGATGTGGTAGAGCTCCAAGGGGAGGCACTGGCAGCCCTGCCTGTGTGGTGGAGCCTTTCCTGAGGAGAAGCTCTGCTGTGACACACGGGACAGCTCGGGCTGCTCACCATGAGCTCAGCTCTGCGGGTGAATTCCCACAGAGAGCAGCAGCTCAGGGAAACAATAGTGCAGGAGTAAAGAGAAAGGAAAAGAAATATCATGCAGCTGAGTGCTACACTTCCCAAGGGAAACTGCTGCCCTCTGGAAAACGGATTTATGGCCTTTGCAGAAAAAGCAGCGTTTCATGGAATCCTAGAATGATTTGTGCTGCAAGGGGCATCAAAGACCAGCTTGTTCCACCCCCCTGTTATGGGTAGGGACAGCTTTCACTAGACCAGCTTGTTTAGATCCCCATCTAAGACAGCATTCTAGGGATGGGGCATCCATCCACAGCTTCTCTGGGCAATCCATCCAGTGCCTCACCACCCTCACAGGGAAGAATTTCATCCCAGTATCCAAACGAACCCCACACTCAGTTTCAGATCTGAATCCTCTACTGCAGACAGAGAAACCCGAGACACACTCAGCAGCAGCATCCCTTGGCTCTGGTGCCAGGGGCTCTCACCTGGCTTCCTGCACCCTGCTGTCACTTCCCCTGCAGGTGTAGTTCTGGATGTAAACTCCCTTGGCGCAGTTGATGGTGGAGAAATCCAAGTCGCAAACCGCCAGGAAATGCGGCCGCAAGCGCCCGACGGACACTTTGGCAATGTCTGTGAAGGACTGGCTGATGGCACAGCCAAAAACAAAGCAGCCCACTTGCTTGTAGAGAGCTGCCACGTAGGGGTTCTGGATGAAGGAGCGGGATTTCTCCTTCAGGTAGTGGATGCGGTAGAGCTCTCCCGTTATAATCTGTGAGGCAAGCACAGCAGAGAGGTCAGAGAGCAGGAAAACGCTGGGCAAATGTCAGCTCTTTAACTTCCTTTCTGCCTCTGTCGAGGCTGGGATTGAAGCTCTGGAGATGGTATTTTGTATTCAGGCTCAAATGTGTATTATTTCCTATCTATACTACAGTCTTACAAGCTGTGAGTTCTACAGCATTCTACTAACAAGCTACAAAATGGGTAAATATCTTTCTCTACGAGGTCTTTTGGGCTAAACTATCCAATTAAAAATGACACCTAGATTATTTTTACTTTTAACCCAAAGACCAATCACTCATGTCCCACAATGTTGACTTTTCTGTCCAATTACAAAACAACACCCAAACCCTTGAAGAAGAATATGAATAAGAAGGTGAAGAAGAAGGACCAGCCACCACCCTAAAACCTCCCTCTTGACCCATATATATTGCTATATTCTGAAACCTTAAACTCTTAAGTTTTCCACCCTGTGGTATTACATGCTCCTATTCAAACCACACACTCGTAATCCCAATTCTATCATTCCATTTTAGAAGCCTTCTCCATGGCCTCAGGTCAAACACAGTATTCTCTTGTGAGTCTGTGCCTTTCAGCACAGAACATTTAAAATTCTCAGCATCCAGGGGTCCAACAGGCAGAAGCAGGGATGGGTGTGAATGCAGGCCTGAGACAGCTCTGGGATCTCAAACCAGGAATCTGTTTCTGGAGTGAGGAAGGAGAAGCCATGGCCCACTGTCTCTCCATCCTCCCCCTTGTCCCTCCCAGTGCTCGGCATGTTGTTTATGGAAAAATCCAATAAACAAAACAAAAGAGTAAATTTTGGGTTAGCACATTGGCATATCTTTACAGAAGTGAAGTAACACCCCACCATAGTGAGAAAAGAAAATTGACATAAACCAGATAAAGAATTAGTGTGTGTTGGGAAGGAGAGGCCAGACCCACTACCCTCTTATCAAACTGATTTTGGAGGAAAATAAACCTATCCTGCTTATCTTCCTCTCTTGAAATCATTAACACAACAAGGAAAGAAACAGAAAGCCCCAAATTTTCAGATTCTGGCCCAAAACTTGTTGCCAGCAGACATAATTCAGATCCCTCACAGCTTCCAAGAAGTCCAGCTATTCTGGGGCATTTCAAGGGGTCTCACCATCAAATGGCAGCAGATTATGTTTTTCTTGTGTCAGGGGTGCTGAGGTTTGACAATACTGCCATAAATCACTGTCAGGGAGCAGAGGATCCAACTTCTGACACTCATGACTCTTAAGAGGCAGGTTAATGAAAATCAGGCTGTGAAATGAAGTCCAAATGTCTCACCTCTCCCAAAGAGCCAAAGATTTAAATTGTTCTCCGTCATGCTACACACCTAAATTTTAAGCTCCAGATTTACAGCTTTAGGATTTCATTAATTACTCTAAGTGTTTTTATACCTGAGCAATAAATCGAGGCAGAGGGGTTTTGGTTTTTTTTTTGGTTTTTTTTTTTGGATGCCCCCTTGTCCCTGCCTCTCTGTAGTCACGGGGACTGTGATATATAAAATTAACTGTCAAGAAAAATGCCTTCATGTTAATTCCTTTCTGGAGCAGCCAGCAATATTCCTCCCAGCGTGGCAGCCTGCCAGCCATAAGCAGGAGGCTCCCCTGCCTACCTTTTTTAAAAGCTTGGCACAACCTTTGGAAACTAATAAACTGGAAAAGTATGGCAATTAGACTAAGAAGAGTTGAAGCTGTATCATTGTTTGAACTCACTTGTACCAGGGTTTGAAAAAACAAAGGTTGACCTAAGGCAGCTGAAATTGCAGCTAAGCAAGCTTTATCAAAGAGAGATACAACTGTAATAACAGAAAATAAATGCCAAGCTAGAGCAGGCTCTGCTACCATGCACAGAAATTCTTTTGAGTGGCTGCACCATCATTTGGGGTTTACCCGTCACAGCTGAGATTTCCTCTTGGAAATCTGGTAGCAACCAAGGCTTGTTTAGGGAGCTGCATCATTTTAATCCTCACAGTCTCCAAAGACCATGGTTTATCTCCATTTTGAACCACTTTCCAGCACAAGCTGCCAGCCAGGAAATCGACTGGCGTGAGGCCTGCAGAGGGAGGTTGTCCTGGATGGACACCAAGGCTCCTGCACGAGGGCAGGTCCACTCCCAAAAGCCTAAATTCACAAGAAGGGGAGCTCTGGGGCTCAAAACTCATGGCTTTCACAGAGGGAAGACCAGACAAATTCAGGATGATATCTGATACTGGGAGATGTGCCATTGCTGCAAACTCACAAAGAGATCCACTCAAACCTGAGGCTCTTGGCCTGGGGAAAGGCATGTGACCATTTTAAACAGGGACCAACTAAAGTCTGGGGATTAGTATTTTTCTCTCACTGTTGGTGGTCTGGGTAATTGCACACATTTACCAGATTGTAAACTGGAGCCTTCATTCCCTCACTGAAATGCTGCTGGGTACCCAGGAACCCTCCCCACTTAGTGAAAGCCATGGATCAACTTAATGAGAAGCTAAAACTTGGGTAAACTTGGTTTCTTGGCAGTGCTGTCCCAGATAAAGCAGGATGGTGAAAAACTAATGCAGCACAGATGTGCACAGACTGGAAGGACATCCTGAAAAGAAAACAAGTTTTAAAGATAGCAAGCTCTTCTCATGCCTTACACTCCTGGCGAGCCAACCACATGGGCCATGTGCCATTCCCAGGTGATGGGCACAATTCCCTGGCAGACATATATAAAAAAGTCACTAGAGAGAAGCCAACATCAAACTTTTCCATCTGTGAATGCTTTTTGCAGACTTTCAGTTGTCAAGTCCATTTTATTGTTATTATAAGGTATCACCAGCAATCCAATTAGCCTGTAATTACTTTTAGAGCTTTTCTAGCCACTTGCTTTTGATGTAACATTCTCTGTGCTAATCACATTGCAGCGTATCACCTTCAACTATAAATCAGCCAGCTAATCCAGGTGTGTCATTTAAATCACCTAGCAAATAAATTTAACTAGGAATTTTTCATAGCCCTTAGAGACCTATCAGGTGTGGGGACATGGTACCACAGCAGTGGTACCCCTACAAAGCTCAGGAGTGTCACCTTCTCCTTCCCACCATCCAATCCAAGGGACCACCAACAAGACACCAACCACCTTCTAGCTTGAAGAGCAGTCAGGAGAGAGGTGAGAGTGCACAGCCCAGGGGCACGAGCCTCCCCAGTGTCATCTGCATGAAAATTTGCCTGAAGTCAGTAAATACACAGATATTAAAACCAAATGCATGTCCTCTCCCATCCTGAAGGAAGCAAAGGGCTCGCCTCTGCCGTTTACTTAACCAACTCTCTGGGTGTCCTCAAGCCACTTAAAACATGACCTGGACCTTTTTTACCCCAGGCTAGACTGCCTGTGACGCCACGTGAAGCGAGGGTGTGAAATTTTGGCTGCTCCATCCCAAAATTCAGCTCCCTGGAAGTGCTCACAACCACTGCCCTGCCTTCCCAAGGCAAACTATGTGAGCGAAAGGAGCGCGCTCAGTGCTCTGTGGATTTGGAAGGAATTCCTATTATGCTACAGTAATTCTGGTATCTGGGTTACATCTGAAAGGAGGTCAGGCTGACTTGAATTTTCCATGCAGGCTGCCATAGCAAAGAAATCTGTTGCTTCAGTTCCTCGTTAGCCATTTGTGTCACTCAACAGCAAATACTGAGCTTTTGAATTTACCTTATTAAGTTACATTTGTTGTGGGCACAGTGAAACCAGGGCAGAAAACATCCAATTCTTTGGGGATTTTCATTCTCTTTTAATTGACCTGCTATTTCGTGGTAAAGAGTTGATGGATCACACAGGCAGCTGATTATGTTTCCAGTTTCTGTTCCAACTCCTGTATTTGCCACTGCCTCATTAGGAATCAGAAGCACACTCTGCATGGAGCTGGCGTGCCGATGGCTCCGGCAGTAATGAGAAAATGAGAGGCTTTTTCATTTCATTTTTATGGCTTTTCCACACTCAGGGGTCATTCACCTGCAGGGTGAAGTTCTGCTGTGTTTATAGAATTGGGGACCTGGCACCTTTTGGGCTTGTTTTGGGGAAGGAGGGGGCAGAGGGACAGGGCAATTTTGGAGACTTGCTTTGCTGAGTCTGTGTATGCAGGGAATGATGGAGAGATGAGGAAATGATGGAGATCTTCACATCACACAAGGCTGAGGATGAGGTATTACCAAAGCAGGCACTGTGCCACACTAAAATATCTATTGCCCGTGACATTCCATGAAAGCAAAAGTGAAAGGAGAACAAGTGCTCCTGACCTCTCCACCTCCATCCCTCCCAGCTGAAGGAGCAGGAGGAAGGTGGCACTTCTGGCAAACCACCTGAGCTGTTCTGGCAGCAGGTGAGAAGGAAAATGTAGGTACTTTTCATAGGGGAATTTCATCTTAGCTGAAAGTGTTTAAGCAACAACCTGGAGACAGCTCTTGTCTTCTGCCCCAGACCAGGCACACATCAGGAGGCTCAACTTCTTTTTGGGCTGAGTTCAGCTTTTTGCATGACAAATAAAGCTTTTGCCATGCAATCACTTCCTCACACAGCTCTAGAAAAACTGGCAGAAGGAAAATGAAGAGGCATTGGGAAGGTGAGACATTAACTACATTTTAAAGGGAGGACTCTGGGAATATGTTCCCTAAGGAAGGTTTTAATTGTCTTTTAAAAACAGCTGTAATATGCAATCTCTTAAAAACCTAATACTAACCTGTTAAATTTTCCAGGCACTAGTTAGCTGGAAAGATGTATCCTTTCTTTGTTTTTTAAACCTTATAAAATAGGCAAATACCAGGAGTTATTTGAATAGGGACAAACCATGCCAAGTCTTTACTGACACTCAAGTGTTTTTGCCTCTTTAAACTCCTACTGGAGGGTGGAAAAGTCCTTGTGAAGCTCAATGACTTGCCCAAACAGCTTTGGGCCTGTTTACAGGCTTCAAGAGTAATCTCATTCCTCTCATTACAAGCTTTCATTTGAAAATGTTTGCAACTCCGAAAGTCAAACAATCACAGTGGCAGAGGAGATGTGCACCGGGGTAGATACTGTGGCATTAGCAGGACAAAGAGGTGCCAGAAAACCCCTCACAGGACAGAGGAGGAGGTTCTGGAGGTGGGACTTACCGCCAGGATGGCGATGAGGATGCCTGCAGCACACAGCACCGCGTCGTTGATGGTCTCCACGTTCTTCTGCGGGTACCTGATGCTGTCGTCGTCGCAGTAGAAGCCCCTCTGGTAGGGTTGGATTGTGCTTGTCTCGATGATGAGGAAGGGCAACCCGGCTACAAAGAAGGGGAGACAACAACCAAACCCATCAGCAATACAGGCAGGAACAAGCAGCTCACAAAAAACCCCAAGATTCAACCACATGCAAACCACGCATCACCATTCCTGGTGCTTTTCTTTCCGTATCTCTGTCTTTCCAAAGGGAATAGCATTGGGATTTGTTTTTCCAAGCTGGTCTTGCAGGGTAAAAGCATCTCCTCTGTTATGGTTATCAGATGTCTGCGCAGCCTGGTTCCAGTTAAGCCCTGCGCGCTGCAAATATTAACTTACAGGAACAGACCCCTGGAGCAATGCCTCTGCAAAAGGCCATGAAAACCAATCTGGCACTTCTCTCCAGGGAGGGCCCGATGCTCCTCTGAGCGCGCCGGGCAGAGCAGCCCGGAGCTGTGCAAACAAACACGGCAGGATCGAGTATCCGCAGGGCTTCTCTCCTACCTGGCCAGCTACCCTCCATCCCCATCACTTCCCTGCCTTTGAAGCCTTCCTTGGCTCACCCCTCTTTGTATTTACAGGGTGTATTGACAGTTTTCTGTCAGTGCTTGTACCTACTAATGACCAACCATGTGCTTTGGGCAGCTTTGTACACCCATCCATGCAAGGACCAGAGCATCCACAAACGCTGATGAACTCCCATCAGAGCCTTTCAACCACAATAAAGCCACGTGAAATCTGAGTTTTAAATACTATCTGGGAACCCTCTGAGCAGGATTCCTGTGTCTTACAGCTTGGCTGGATCTTTGCATCACTCATGGAGCAGATCTGCTCAAGAACATGGGTCAGGACACACAGTATGGGGGGCACACCTGGGAATTGTGGCACGTCCATAACTCCATTTTTAATTTTTTTTTTCAGACAAATACAGCATTGCCTCAAACCCTAAAGGGTGTTTCCCAACCACAATGTCACCTTGGGGAGGGCACCCTCCTTCCCTTTGCCTCAGTTTCCCCATCCATTCTTGCTATTAAGCCCATCATCGAGAGGAGCACTACATCCCCACAAAACCAAGCCCCAGATTCCCTGAAACCCATGTTCAGAGTAAATCACAAGCCACAAGGTACAGGAAACCCTCCTCCCACTTGCAGAGCGAAACCCAGGTAAGGGAAAAAACAAATGCACAGTGGTTCCAGCTGTCCTTGGGCCAAGACAACAGGTCTCACACCCAGGTCCTACAGAAGGCATTAGGGAATACTTGTCGACCACTAACTTGCTTAAGTATCTGTGGGTTTGTTTACACAGCTAGCAGTCAAAGACATCAGAGGGTTTTTCCTTCTAAAATGAATAAAAATAATAAATAAAAAATGAAGCGCTGTTGGGTCTGACCCAAAGTTGTCCGCAGTACATTTGTAGCGAACACCATCTGCTAGATGCGATTAGCAAGGGCACCATGCATGTTGTTCAGAAGTGCCACCAAAATAATGTTCCCCATGTTCTCCACATGAACCACTCTCTGGATTTCACTTTGCACAATCCACTTTGGCTGCTTTTCCTGTATGTTAATGGGTTTGCCTAAGCCAGGATTACTGCAGGGTCTTGTTAGTCTTAAGAAAAAACTCCATCGCCTGTGAACAGGGACAACACATACTGAAGTGAAATTTTCAGGTACTCAATAGTGGTCTAGGCCACTGCTCAGGGCCCCTTTCAGATCCTCTGAAAAACTCTGGAAATGGGTTAGTTGCAAGTTCTGGGCCCTGAGTTGCTTGGCAAGGTGGGACAGTTTCCACCACATGTGTGAACCAGCGAGGAACAGCTCCAGAACTGCCCGCCCGGCCCAGATTTGGTAAATAAAACCGGACATCTCGTGTGAATCCAGCTGATCTTCATTCCATGATTTAACCATTTTGATGCCCAGCCAGCCTGGCCCCAGAAGCCTGCCTGTGATGCCAACAATCCCGTTTTAATGGGCCACTTAAAGAATCCTTAGGTTTGTGTCGGAATCTGAGGTATTGATGATTCCAAGATTGTAGAAAGTTTCTGTCTGTCAGCCCCGCTGCCAAAGCAGAAGCCATAATTCATCTGTGCTGGTTTCAAGGTTGTTTATTCTGTTTATCTCTAACATGTTCTGCTGCCCTGCCGCAGCTCTGTCCTGCAGGGCAGCGTGTGGGGCTCTGCCCTCAGTGGGATGTTACAAACATTAAATACCACAAACTACCTGTGCTGGATTTACAATAACATGCCAATATCTGTCACCTACGTTGGACAGTGTGTCCCCAGCCTAAACCAACAGAAAAATGCCAACACCACAGTGAAACATGGAGGGCATGAAGAAGGAGGAAAAGGACAAGACACACCCAATTTCCTCCATCTTGTCCCCTTTGAACCCCTAATCTAGAATCCTAAAATTTTACTTTCGCACCCGTGCCACACTTAATTATTACTCATATCAAACACTCAGAGCTGGTAATTCATCCTGTTGCGATTGAAAACTCTTTTCCATGGACAGAGATCACAGCCAGTGTCTCTGGGGGCTCTGTCCAGGGGGGTTCCTGACCCCTGCCAGGGTCCCAGACCTGCCAGGGCAGCCAGAGGGAAGCTCTGGATTCCCACAGGTTTGCTGATGAGGAATGGCAGGGGAGAAGCGCTCAGGTCGCTGGGTGTGATCTGTTTCTGCGCGCGCGCGGAGTGGCAGCACGGGGTTGAACTCGGGGAGCAGACACACCACGGTTACGTGGCTCATTGTTACTCCTCCAGTTCCTCTTGCTAATGGCTTTCACATGACAGGTCTGTAAAACACATGTTCCCACAGACAATAAAATACATCTGAAAGCTAAAACTGGCCTTAAAAAAAAAAAAAATTAAAAAAAAAAAACATTAAAAATAAAAAAAAAGAGACAATAGTGTTCCTATATATTCTGTGAACACAGGAATAATAAAGATTTGTTTCTCCTTCATTCATTGAGCAGCATGGGTTAGTATTTCCGTGTTTCAATTATATGTACACTTGCCACTGCTATAGTAAGAGCATAAGTGACCTATATGGGACACATTTTCATAAAGCACATAGGCATAGTTTGGAAAATCCAATGGGTTTGTTTTCTCTCCTACAAACTTGTGGTTTAGTGGGATATTGCCAATCAAGTCTTGATATTTTTCCAGCAAAACACTAACCTCAGATTCCCCTTTTTTCTTTTTCCCTTCCCCTCCCCGTTTTTTTACATGAGAAACATAAACACACTCCCTATAACTGAGTGAATATTACTTAGAAGACATAACATGCCTTTGATTTTGAGGGTTGGATGAGAGGCTGCTTTTTCACCCAAGGAATGGAAGACCCCAGCCCACAGCAAATAATAAATTATGCTCAAGATGGCTCTTCTTCCATGAGGTTATTTCTTGGAGGATGGGCTGTCTGAGGGACTAGGTCACCACCCACAATTTTTTTTGTCAAGGGGGCTCCAGCACAGAGTAGTGGTGCCAGAAGGCTGGCAGAGCATGAGCCTTGCAGAAAAAACACTACAGAGGGAAGTCTGGAAGAAGACAGAAAATTAAACACAGGGAGAGATGCCTTTGGGATCCCTCAAACAAAACACCACAGAGACATTATTCACACTAGGAGATCTGCTCGAGGCAAAAGGATCCAGAAGTGGGGCTTACAGCCCACACACCTTGGAAATGGAAGGCAAGAAGAGTAGGGCTGTACTGTGAGGATGGAACTTCTGCCCTCATCACCTCTCCTGTCCCAGTTTGCCTCTCTGAGTCACCATTTTAACAGGGAATTCAGAGTGCACATCCCTGGCTGCAGATCTACGGATTCAACAGCTGAACCCCATAAAGGTGCCAAGTCTTCAACCTCCACCACTTCCTATCCCTACACATGGTACCAAACTATTGAGGATACAGAGGTTCACTGCAGGAAACAGTGACCTGCACTGAAGTGAATGAGAGATGTACAGGGCAGGAAAAAAAATTACAATGATTTTGGGGATGTACACTTTTCTCCAAAAATGGTACTATCTGGTCATTCTGTCAGTGGGTACAACTCACCTACATGGGCAGACCAACTGCAAAATCTTTAGGAATGCTGCAGAAGGGTCTCACATCCTACTTAATACTGGTATTTCCATGCTGAGAAATGACAGAGAAGCCTGTAGACCATGTCCTTAAGCATGGACACAACACTGGCACACTCAAAGGGAGCTGTGCAACAAGAGCAGGGCTGCTATCCCCATCTCATGGGACACTAAAGCATAAAACAAAGGGATTTGATCCTTCCAATGAAATTAAGGTAAATGATGCTGAAATTACCTTCTGACCTGTAACATCCTTCCCAAGGTGAAGGAAAGTTTCTTTTCCTTGTACAACGGGGATTTTTTGCTTTAATAACAGAGCAAGGAAATCCCAACCACAAGCTTTTATCCAGCTCTGCTGTAAGAGATCAAACATGGCTCCAAACCATAACAGAATTCTCTCAGGGACTGATCTTGCCCCATCCAAACAGGCTCAGCCCTGCTCCGAGTGGCATGGAGCAGGTGTGGACACTAAGGAATTGTGTGAGGCACTGCGGGATGCTGTGGGGCTGGACATTGAAAAATGATGTTGCTTTTGTTGGGAGGAAGTCCAAGTGACTTGGTGACCTCTAACTGCTGGTGTCCTGTGCTAAGGTATTTCAGAGCAGGGTTTAAACTTATTTGTCTTTCCATTTAATAAAGCCAATCGAGTTTGGAAGTCTAGCACCAAGGAAAAAATATTCCTTTCTTTGGTCAGCACCTTTATGAAGAGGCAGTTAATAAGCAATAATCCTGGGAAGGCTCCTTGGCAGCTTGAAAGCTAAAACCCCAGCACCAAGCCTAAACAAACCCCCCGTGCACTCTCTGACCAGCTTGAAATGTGCATAAAAATCAAAAGCAGGAGAAAAAGGGGCTCTGTGTTGGGTACAGCACTTTGAGTCTCAGAATCTTTGAGAAGTTAACACTTGTGCAGATTTAATAGGGGAAAAAAAAAATTAAAAAGGGGATAAGCTTTCATTGGCCACTCATCAAAAAGTGGAAGGAGCATAAGGCAAGAGGCATTTGTGCAGTGACCCACCCAGGCCATTCTCATCTTTCCAGCCCAGCCTTCACCTTTGCACCAAATTAATCACCATCACCACCTTTTCCTTTTTAAACGTCTGGTTTTGATGGACTTTAGGCTTTTTTTTCCCCATTAAATCTCTGTTTTGTAACCCTGCAGGTCAGTGGGATGTTGCTGGCTATCTCAACAAAGCAACAGTAATTTCTAACAAGTATTCCATGATGCTTTTGCCTGCCACTATCCAGGCCCTGGGTGTTCTTAGGGTTTCACTAGATTAGACATCTACCTAAATAAGTGAAAAAGACCATTAATTAATTTGGCAGGGCTGAGTGGGGTATCTAATTCCTTACTGTAAATATTTGGGTACCTACAAGAGACAGGCTCTCTATTTGAAGTACTTAGTGGCTGATCTTGGGTACATATAAACTTTATTTAGTTTACAATATTTGTACATATTTAAAAATGTATATAAACTAGATTAGCCTACGGTAGGCTTTTATTGGGGCTTTAAAAGTTTGCTTCCCAAAACTTTCAGAGAACTGCAGCACTGCAAGGCCAGCCTTGGCAACTGCTGCAAGAGCAAGCAACTCTTGAGGCCAACTTACACTGTACATGTATAAATATAGATATAAATACATAAATAAAAGTTAATAACCCAACAAATAGAAGTATTTCCACATTTCTGTCGTATCAGGCATGTGCTGTCAATCAAAACAGAAGTCAGCTCTGCACCAGCACTGGGTGTATCTGAAGGAATGGGAGGAGTGTGGTCAGCTAAGAAAATAATCTCAAGGGACCATATCTGCAGCCCAGGATCAGCCAAAATAAAGATCCTACTGCAGACTGGATCAAGCTATTAAATTCAGATTTTCAAAGATCTTGAAAGCATCAGTGATGTGCCTCCATCCCAATGTTTTTTGACTGAATCTGGATATTTGAGGACCACATATTCACTAGGACAAGGAGACAACTGGGGTAACCATCAGCTCTGCTATTTTGCTACCTGCACAGTCTTAAATGTTCTTCACCTTGAATCCAGCAGTCCAGAAGACTGATCTGTGCATCTACCTGTATTATGGAAACACATCTAATATTGTTGTTTGCAAAACAGATTCCCATTCAGCTCGATTACAGTTCCACTACTCTCAGCTGACACATGAGGAGAGAAAATTCTCCACACAAACAAACCCTAGACTTTATGGTAAAACACGTACCTGCTTTAGAGTACTAAAGAACCTATAAACAAGGATCAGTATATATTGCACTTCTGTGATTTGACCTGTTTAGAAAAGTTCTTGGGCACAAAGGGTTGGTTTCCACCAAAAAAAAATTAGTTAATTTTTTATTTGCTGTAGGTTTGTTCATGTAACTCCCATGAACATTTGTCCCTTCTGTATTAATTTGTCTAGGATCCTTCCTATGAAAAGAGTGACATTTTTGTTTTCCATTTTACTATTTTTACTTTTCAACTAAATCATAGGAACTCCAAAGCAAACCTCACCATTTTAGGTCCACCAGATGCTACAGATTCCAAAAGACTTCCTAGTGGCAGACATTTTGACTCAGATATTTTCTGTGTTCTTACTTTTTTGGGGTTAGTTTCTTTGTTTTTAATAAGAACTGGATAATCAGGAACTCTGGGCAAAACACCTTCTCATGCCTGTTAGTGCAATAGCAAACAAGAAGAAAGCAAAAAATATTTATTTTCTATATAGACAACCACATAACACTGATGACTCCAGGCTGCAGAGGTATTTGAGAAGTGCCTTTAAAAGGAACCAGAGGTGGTGTCAGAAGTGACAGGTGTCTCTACCTGCTGCCCAAACCCATCCTTGGAAATGTTCAAGGCCAGGTTGGATGGGTCTTGTGGAAATTGTCCCTGTCCATGAAAAAGACAAGCTTTAAGGTCCCTTCCAACCCAAATAATTCCATGATATTCATCCATTGTGGTTAATACCCCCCCATGTAACTTGGAGCATATTTATTAACCCAGACATCCTGGGAGAATATCATTATAAAAAGGTTCTTGGTTACAGATGATTTAAGCCAAATGCCAAATTATCCTCTTGCACTGCAAATTCCTCTGGATTTGAAACCAAGAGTAGGAATACTTCCTCGTGTGGCTGGAGCACAACGTGCCGGCCTCACGCTCTGAGAATTCCTGATGAACAGAAATGCTGCCATTGTTGGGTTTTTTTTGTGGGAGAAAAAGTGCTTTTAGTAAGTAGCTGTCACCTATTTTCAAAGATATCGACCACATACAGAGGAAGAAAGAAAAGGGAATTCTACAAGGAATATTAAGTTGATTTTCATGGGAGTTTGGCATGAGTTGATGCATCAAAAAACCTTTATATTAAAGTGCACACTTATTTTCAATACCTCAGAATGCATTAATAAGAACAAAAGGTCTTATCCAAGCCACAATATGTAGGTCCTTAAAAAATTCTGCATTTGTGGGTAAAACAGATTTAAACCAGACTGGCCAACCAGCAAATTTGGAGAGGGGGAATATAAAAGACATTACCAAAAGGAATCCAGAGCCAGCTCCAGCCAAACTTGATGGAAACAAAGCCATCATTTCCCATTGTCTACAGCAAGGGATAAAATGCAACACCAATGAAAACCCCAAAGTGTCAACACCTTTTGAGGCACCTCTGCACATCCATGTGCTTTGGAAGTCTCACAGATATGACAAGCCTGACCTAGGATGACCCAGCTTGAAGAGAGGGGGAAAAATTAAAAAAAAATAAAGATGTGGCTGTGAACTCTGCAATGGTGAAGGCCAACAGCTTGTGTGAAAAACACACTGTGGTGACTATGATGTTTTCAATTACAAATGGTCAGCAGGGTTTGGAACAAGCCTCTCACCACCACCCCTCCAGGCTCTGCCTTCGAGGAAGGGCTCAGGCCACTGCCCAGCCCCAGCAATACTCAACACCCCCTTTCTTTTGGGGGGAATCTAAGAGATTTCTGCCAAACCAGTGCCTCAGCAAAGCAGTTGCTCCACTTCATCCCTGTCATCCCACTGGCTGGGTGAACACTAATATTTCCCCATATAATCATAACTCTGCATGACAACAACTATAACATAGTTATGCATGATAACAACTATAGCATGACAGAATGATAGAAAAAAATTGGGTTTTAGTAATCACCTAGTTGCAACTCATGCACAGGGATGTCACCAACTAGATCAGGTTGCTCAGGGCCCCATCCAACCAATTCATCACCCTCTACTCAAATGGAAAATTTTGTGAGCTGTAGGTGCTGTTTTAATGCATAAAATAGCAAGCAAAAAATCCTTATCTCAGCTTCTTGCCCCCAAACACCCCAAACCAGAAGCCCTGGCTCCTCCTCTTTGCACAGATACCCCAAACCATAACAAGAACAGGTAGAAATATAAAACTGTAGCCAGTGTAATGCAGCCAGCAAAAGTGCATTATTTTTAACTTAGTAAAGACACAAACCATATGAAGCAAAAATAAAGCCAGTTAACTAGTCAACATTATGTCTTTTAAATAAAAATTCATCAAGCTTCATCCCTGAACTTCCTAAAACACTTCCTGAGCACCATGGCCAGGCAGTGACGCTGTAATTAAGCACATTTTTGGGAGCAAGTGCCCCTGTGCAGGAGGCAGCAGAGCCCCTGCCCATAGCCCTGAGCCTGCCACCAGTAGCTTTTTGACCCAGTTCTGTCAATGTACCTATTGTAAATGCAAAATCCTTCTTCGGATTTGAAGCAGCAGCCACCTGCACAAATAAGGCTGGGTTATAACTCTGTAACCCAATACAAGCACTGGAAGCTTAAAAAGTTTGTATTCCGAAAAGCACTTCTGACCTCTTCCTTAAAAGTTCACTAATCACTTTTAATTCATAATTTATTTCCTCTTAATATACTTGCTTTATGTAATGCTCCCCTTTCCCCCCCTCCCCTTCCTCTCCTCCTTTCTTTTTTCTGGAAGTTCCCCAGGAGAAAATGGTATTACACAACTCCCTTGATTAACTGGAAATGAAGCTTTTCCCCCTCGGTAGTCGCGATTTGGTAGAATTTCCAGGACATAAAGCACGGCCCAGAGTGCTGAAAGGCAGAGAGACGTGGGTGGAAGTGATCCAAAGACCCTTAAAGTGATGGGGGTTGATCTTGGTGGTCCCCAGAGCAGAGCTCTGAAAGGCTTTGCCTATTTATCAATGGGTTAAAAAAGTGTAATATTACCATTCTTCTTGTTCCTCTGTATTTTGACTGCACAGAGTGACATCCTAATGTATAGCAATACATGATATATCTGAGATCGTGCTGGTAATGTTAAAAAAAAATAAATAAAAACCATGCTCCTAATTAAAATAGCTTTGTATTACAGGGAAAGCCCACAGAAGTTTTGATGGAAAGCAGCTGGAAACGGGGTATTTTGGAGGTAAGACATCACCTGCAGTGACAGAGGTGTCCACTCCATGCTGCACACAAGGATTTACCTACCCTGGCCCATCCGCCCCTGGATGAGACCCTGTGAATTATTTGTGCCCCTAAAAGCCAAACAGATTTTTTTAGCTGCTTTTATCCCTCTAAGAAACTGAAAATTCTGCAAATCCAGTGTAACATAGCACTGGAAACTTCATCACGGTGTTCTGCAAGCACAGGGCCAGGCAGGGTGGGCACAGCCACCTTGTCACCCCAGCCCCTTTCCCATGCACCTGCCCATAAAAGCTGCATTTTGCAGCCAGGTGACATCCCATAACCCTATTTCTTTAAGGGATAGGATGAACTGGGCCACATCCTAAAGGTACAAGCAAGGACCAAGGCTCTATTCACACTGACTCGAGGGGCACACAACATGTACCATGCCTTTTAAAACCAAAAATGGACAACTCCCAATTTCCATTTCCAGCCTCCCGCAACAATGCTGTGCCCTGCTGTCAAGGAACGTGTGAATAAATTGAGGAAAGAAGGTTAAGGAAGCCCAAGGGAATAGGAGTCCTTTTTTCTTTATTGCAGTTAATTTTGACAAAGGCTCTTCTGTTTCCTCTCCTCCCCCCTTTTTTTATTTGGAAGGGCTTCGTGCCAAGCTGCATTATTCCTCTTCACCATGGTACTGCCATGAAACCCGCCTGGTATGTTTGCCTGAAAATCACAGGTTTTCATGGAAATTGTTTTTATCTCAACAACTACTTCCTTTGTCACCTCAGACATGAAAAGAGGAGGAGAAGGGCTCAGGCTCAAATCCCATTCCAGCAACAAAACATCCATGAAAAAGCACCACGACCTTCCAAACCCAGCCCCATGAAAACCTGCCCTCCCAACAGGGCAGAAACCCTTCAAAAACCCTTTTTACCACCTCACTCAGAACACCAGTGCAACTGCAAACCCATGAGAGATGCTGTGCACAGCCTCAGTTTGAAACAACGAGGCTTGGGAAAAAAAAAGCATCCCATTGGTGGGATTGTTTTGAAGTATTTTTAAGTGGAAATAGTTTCTTTTCTTGCAGCCCATCGTGGCAACCAGAGCCCTCTGGCTCCTGTCAGCGAGGCAGGAGCTCCTCAGGGGTGTCCTCTATTTCCAGCCTATTTACTGCTCTGCTGAGAAAGGAGCCTATAGATGCTCCAGTTCTCAGATTTGGGACTTTGGAGGGACTGGGTTATTCAACAAACCAACCCTTTCTAAACACTGTCAAAGGAGTGATTTGATGCCTTTCAGTGCTTACCATACAAAACGCTGAAAGACCAGAGGACTTCAAAAGCCGCAGGAGCGGAGCTGGAGTTTGGCAGGAGTTCATTAGCTGCCTGTGTCCTTCTGTGTGTGGCTTGTAATTACATGCAGACCCGGTGCCAAATCCTCATCTACTGAGGGGCACCAATTAACGTGCTGCTGGATGATTCACAGGTAGCTAACGTCGAGATTTATACACCCGGCGTGCCAAATAGCCCATGCGTTTTTATTATTAATAATATTATTATTATTATTACTTTAAGCTGGCCTTTTCCCCCCTCTTTCCAAGTTATCATACAAAAACAAGGTTTTGGCAGTAAAATTGGGATTGTCCAGCCTGTTCCCAGGGCCACACACTGGTGGGCCTGATCCTGCTGACACTGTGTACCACATCTGCAGGGAAATGCACATCTCTTGGAGCACGGGCCAAGGGCTTGCAAGTTAAACCACCTACTGTGTTTTCCCTTTGCACAAAGCAGAGGTTTTCTGCTCCAAGGAGAAAAATTGTAAAATTGAGGCACCCTTTGCACTCTTTATTGGCTTTCCTGACGCTTGCACCCTCTTACTCCTACAGGTAGCAAAAAAACAACAGCAGAAGCTTCAAGGGCTGCTGGGAGAGCTGAGGAAGCAGGTAACTAAAAGTGATAATTTACTTTTTGAAAGGGAAATGTACACAAAACTGCACCTCCTGTAGGACAACATAACAGTTGTTAGTTTCTCTGACAAAAGATTAAAAAAAAAACCCCACAACAAAAAAGAGCCTTTCTTCTCTTACTTGAAATCTGCATCCCTTTGCCTCTCTTACTGGAGATCTGCATCCCTTTGCAGCCAGCTGGCTCCCCATGCAGCCCTTGGCAATTAAAACCTTGGGAAGTCAAACACAACAGCATGGAAGTGAGCCTTTTGTTTTCCTGTTTGTCATTCCTGTCTTGTGTTTGATCCCAAGGTTTCTCAGGCTAGAGGGAAACCGTGGGCCCAGTGGAGCATCTTGGCACTGGCTGGGCACAGGTCTCCAAACTCACTGGTTTGCCACTGCTGATGGTGAGCGTGGAGACCCAGGCCTCATCTCCTTCTGCTTGACTTTCTCTTTTCCAAAAAACACGCTGCTCCTCAGCCCTGGGGGATAACAATTCCAGGAGGGCTGCAAGTACAACCCAATGCTCACACTGCTTTATCCTTCTCTAATAAACCTTTCACTGCATTTGACACAATACAGGTCTTGTCCAGCCATGAAAGCTTTCCTGCTTATCAGGAGAATTTTTAATCAACCAGCAGGGAAAACATGGCCTGACATTTTATTGCTTCCTTGTGCTTTGCTTTTAGATGTTTCGGTTTCTTCCAGCTTGTACTCTTGCTAATCTCTTTAGGCAGGGATCAGGGGAAAGCCTCAAGTTTTCCATGCCCAGCAGCTTCATCCAGATCATTTGGGAGTCAGGGCAGGCAGAGGAGCATGGGGACAGTGGGGGGTTTATGGTGGGATGGAGAAGAAGGCACCAAGCTCTCGATTCACTGCAGGTTCTGGAGCAGGGTTTTGTCCTGGCCACAATTACAAAACAACAAACAACGTCTGTGGGGAAGGGTCATAAGAAGTTCAGCTTTCCTCTATTAAAACCATCTGGTGCCTATAAAAAACCCCAACTGGTCGGTTGGGATGGTTGGTAGCACCTCCTCCCTGCTCAACTCTTCCTGGCACCTCACGGGAACGTGGTGGCACCAGAGGTGTCACAGCAAGGGACAGGGCTGCCATAGGAATGGGGGCCTGGCAGACACCCCCTCCGCTTTGCATCCCTCCTGCTGCCACAGCATCCACCTCATTTCACTTCTTATCTGAGCCAGAACTTCTTTACGAGGTGCCTGTCCCCTCAGGAACGCCAGCTCCTGCCAGAGTGCCCTCAGTGAGCCCCGGAGAGGGCTGAGCTTTCTGAGCAAAATAAAACATCCCTGTGAGGCCTGCGTGGGACCCTGCAAAGGGTTTCTCCAGGTCACAGTCACCAAAGGGTCCCCCTCCAGCATCAACAGCGAGAGGCACCGCCAAACCTGCAGGGGATGGGAACCTTTATTAAAAAAATGAAACAACAACAACAACAACAACAAAAAAACTTAAACCTCTCCTTTGTTTCCAACAGAAATAAAAGAAAGGGGGGTGAAACAAAAAAAAAAAATAAAAAAAAAGGAAAAGAAAGGAGAGGAGAGCTTAGAGGCAGCTCCCCAGCCTGTAACACAAAACCAGGCTGTGCTGGGAAACCTTACACCAGGCGGCATCCAGCTCATGCACTCCTGCTCCGCTCGCCGCCTCCCGGATGCTTCCCCAAGCCCAAACTGCCCTTGAGAGAAGCCAAGCCTCAGCCTCCGCTGAAAAGCCTCTTTGTTTGGATTCCCTTTCCAAATCAGCGTATCCTGAGATTGAACTCCCTTCCACCCCTCTGCAGGGCTTTTTAATGTTGGGATGCCTTTGGCAGCAGCCAGCCCTACCAGCAGGTCTGCGGCCCCACAGCGCTCAGCCCGAGCTGGGCACCCTCACAGCAGCAACCTTCTCCATCGTGAAGGAGAGAAAGGCAGGGAACAAGAAAGTGTTGCAGAATTACTTCAAAAGGTCCTTTAATCATGGATTGTGAACAGAGGAGCTGAGTTCTCCTTAATTAAACAATAGCTTTAATCAGCCTTCAATAGCTGGCATTACTCAGAGGGTGGTGAGGCCCTGGCAGAGGTTGCCCAGGGAATCCATGCTGCCCCATCCCTGGAAGTGTTCAAGGCCAGGTTGGAAAGGGCTTGGAGCAACCCGGGATAGTGGGAGGTGATTAATTTTAAGGTCCCTTCCCACCCAGGACCATTCCATTGTGTGACATTATGGCAGACCAGTGAGCTGACCATTTTGTCTTTCTTAAACTGGCATAACTGAAAGGAAACCAGAGAAGGCATCAAAGAAACCAGGCACAAGATCCAGGCCATGCACACATCACCAAGAGGGTCTGACCCCAAATACTGCTGTGAGCTTTCCATCCAACCCCAAGGCCATCACTCTCTAAGACCATCAAAACAGACCTCAAGTCTCACTGTACACAGAAATAAAACCCATTTTCTTGCACTGCCCACTCTGTCTGCTACATCCACACAGCCCCTGACAGGCAACCAGGGTCTCCTATGTCCCTTGGGACTTGCAAACACCCCAAAATCCTGCGTTCTCACAAAAGGCAGGGCTGTGGTGCTCCCAGGGCAGGATCTCTGCTCTAGCACCAACCCAGCTGAGACCCACAAACAGCACCAAGGTGGTAATTTCACCCCTCAGAGAAAACACAGCAGATCTTGCAGCAAGGGAGTGTTAATATCAGCCTGCTACCTGACACTAAAGGGAAAATCCTCTTCTCCAAAACCAGCCTCAGGCCCAGGACTTAAAGCAATTTCACGGGGGAAGAAGATGTTTTTCACTTGCAGGCAGCTTTAATTTACTTCAGTGTTACATCTTTCCCTGTAAAAGCGAAACCCTGAGATTTAAGCAGGTGGGTTTTCAGGCTCTGGACCCAATAGCCACTTGTGGCAGAAAACTTCAGCAAGAGCAAAAGCAAATTACCTGTTGTTATATCCACAATCCTGATGTATCCCAAACACTATCCCACTTGTCTGGCAATCTCAAACGTGCTGCATGCCTAGATTCTGCAGTGGCTCTGAAAGTTTTACACACAGGAAAACGTCTTTGTGCCCAGGGTGATTTATCAAAACAGGCTATCTCCAAAATGCAATCTGGCTTTTCCATGGGTTTTGCACTTGACAAAGATTCATACCAGCTCAGTCAGAAAAAGAAATGCCACAAAACTTCTCCTTTAAGGAAAAAAAAAAAAAAACCCAAACCACCCAACCCTCACAGTCCAATGCTTTAGAAATGCTTCCACATGCTAATCAGCCTCCTATTCAGTTCCAGACTGAATAGGACTCCAACAATGACAAAGAAATACGCTGAACCTATCCCACATTTCATCCCCTTCACTCAAAATGTTGCTGTTACCTTGGTTTTCAGCTGCTTTGTGGGAGCTGCAGCAGAATGACAGCTGCATGCTAAAGCTGCAGGGATGGTCAAGAAACCAGAAGGGCTGGATGAAAAAATATCTGGCTCAGATTATGTGGGGAAAAAAAATGGGATTATTTGAGGGGATAGTAACTGATGATGCAAATTTTTATGAAAGTTACTAAAAAAAAAAAACAAAAAACAAAAAATCCCCGAGTCCTCTATGAAAAGCACAGCCACTTGTGGCCAGGCAGCAAAGAGAACTTTCCCTCACCCTGGCAAGTATGAGTAGGATAAAAGCCCCTCCAAGCCCTTCCCTTTGAGAATCATCCATTTTTGTAATGTATCATCAACTGGCAGATGCCTTAGTGCAGATTTTCTTCCACATCCTTAACCTGAAAAACTCCAACTCTTATTCTGGGAAGGGACAAACCAGCTCCTGCTACAGCGGGTGAATCCAAGGTTTTTTCTCTTTTCTCCAGAGCATGGAAGCACCACAACAGAGGCACCTGGGTAAGTTTTCCCAGGAATTCAGGTGGGAAGCTCCAGGACAGGTGCACAGATGTCCCAGGGACACACTTCAGCCCCAGCCTTGGCTGTCACAGACTCCTCCATAGCCACCGAGGACCTGATTTCAAGACACTTTGGGAGGTTGGGCAGGACTGGCAGAATGACTGAAGTTTGCAGCTCCTGTGGGGAGTTCAGGAAGGAATCAGAGGAGCTCTGAAAGCCCCACTGGGCACCCGGGTGCTCTGTTCTGCAAACACTGCCTTCAAAGCGTGCCCTCGCCGGGCTCGGGCGCCTGCCCACGCGCCCAGGCGATGCTGCTCCTTCTGCTCCCTGTCTGCCCAGATTAGAAACTCCCAGAGGCACAAACCTCCTGTGACGTGCCCGGGCAGCACCAAGGGCAGCACAGCCTGGCACAGGGATCCTCGGCCCAGCACTTGAATTCAGGGAGAAGCAGCTCCCCAAAAAAAGCAAGGGCCATCTGATCAGTGATCAAAGAGCAGCTCCAGAAACCTGCAAACACCAAACTGATTCACAGCTATCGACTTCAAAGGAGTTTTGCTGCCTGACATCAGCTCGCCAGCCATCCGAAATTACTCCCTGAGCATCACTCAGAACACAAATGCACCCAGTGGTTACTGACCAGACCTGCTTATCAGCATTTCACCACGCTGTTTGAGACTTTCCCTTTGGAAACCAGCACTTTAAAGGGTGGTGGGCCTTGCAGAAAAGCCTTGGAAGCCCTCAAAATGTTTGGGATGTGGGACTGGTTGCTGCAACAGAGACCAGAGCAAAGCCTCGCTGTCAGCTGGCTGGGAATGATAACCAGGGCTGGGCTGGCTGCTCCCTCCAGCCTTAAAGGAAAACCCATCACACCACCCCCCAAAAAAAGTCATAAATGACCCGCTGACTGTCAAGCAGACAGGAAGCCCAGACCCCATTTGGCACATTGGCTTTCAAATTCAGTGGCTGGGCACTTGGAGGATGTGATGAGCTCTCAGCTTCATATTAATGCTCAATTAACAGAAATGTAATTATTATCTGTGTGCAGTGCCTGCATGGTCAGACAAGGGGCACTGCTGGCTGGCCAAAAATTGCAGTGATTTTTTATGATTTTACAGGTGAAAGTATCTAATTTCTTCTTTTGTGCAGCACTATACTGACACTGCTGGGAGGCAAAAGCCCTCTGAAGGAGTATAATTTCTTTCAGGAGGGATGGCTGCCCAAAACATCTCACCAGTAACTCTCACTTCTTCTCTTTAAACCCATGGAAGGAAGAACCATGCTGTTCTCAGCTCCAGCAGCCACGAAAGACGACGATGCTCCAAGAGGTGCAGTCTGACATCTGCAAGCTCCCGAAGCAGAAGGACAGCTCGGTCCCACAGCCACCTTTGGTGTTCAGGGCCAGGTGTGGGTGAACCCAGCAATGCCAACTGCTCCAGCCTCCATTTGCTGTGTTTTCCAAGCATCACTGGTATTTTTTTATCAGAAAACCCACCCAAACTCCTCAGTGCGATGGCCAACACATCTTCACATCTTTCTGGGCAAGGGATGCAAAACTATGGGGAAGTAGTAGAGGATTACGAGCAGCCTCCACTGACTCAGTGTCAGCACCATTGTCAGACCAGCTGCAGCTCCATCTGGGCTCTGGCTGGCAGCCCCAGCAGGGCCCTGAAAGAGGGCACCATGTGCTCAGAGAACACAAGGTCGTGCATGGATGCAACCCTATTCCAGGCCTGGAACAGGAACACACAGCACGAAGAGCACAGGCATTTTCAGAACATCACAAGCTCTGGAGTTAAATTACATGTTCTGCTTGTAACTTGATTTGATGCAGAGTCTGTTTTCAACCCTCTGTCTCCAAAACATCCAACACATGTGAAAAACAAGCCCACTTACATGACTGACTCCCAAGGATGGAGTTCCATTGGAAATTCTGGTACTTCCAGACCTGCCACGACAAAGCTAATTTTCAAACTCATTCAAGCCTTCTCTTGGTAACAAACTTATGCTTAAGGCTTGCTTTCAAACTGTTTGCATCAAAATCCAAACAAAGGTATTTCAAATTGCCTGGTTTTCGTGGCGTTCTGCTTCCTCAGGTCAAACTGGAGGAGCAGCTTCTGCTGATCACGATCCCACTGTTGCAACTGAGCCCTTGCGTGCAGCTAAGAGGCAAGAAGGGATTCTCCAATTTCCCAACAGCTGCTCCAACACATCCCAGGCCACAGACACCTGATCCACACGAAGGAACTTTCCACCTGCTCTAAAACTGTGGAGCAGGTAGTGTCCCTCCAAGGTGGATGTTGTGGGAGAGAGTGAAATGGAGATGGGGTGGCTTTGAAAGGGATGCAAGTGCCCTTCTGGGAAAGGGGACCACTGATCCATGAAGAGATGTGACACACAGGGCACCCTCCTCTCAGCTTTTGGCAAAACCCAGCCAGCTGAGGTATCTGGAAAGGCAGATGGAAGGTTGGCCACAGGCTGGGCCTCCAGACATGCTGGCAAGGGGGGAAGCACAGAAGAGCGTTCAGAAAACTGACTTCAGGCTTTTATAATTACAGGATAAGCGCTGGGATTACTTTAATTCACCTCTTTCATTGGGGTTTTATCATTCTCATTTCTGAGCCTTTTTGTTTGTTTGAAATATGAAACCTGATCTATCGGAAGAGCTGAACAAGGCCCTAAGACAGAACAAAAAGGAAGAAATGTGTAAAAAATAATATATATATGGGTGTATGACAGCACTCATACAAAATTCCAACTGGCAGGGGGGAAAGCCACATCCTGGGAGGGGGTTTCCCTGCTGGGACACAGCCCCTTGGGATGCCAGGGAAGCTGCTGTTCCCAGCTCTGGCTGTGTGAACGCTGGGATAGGAGGGTTTGAAGGCTGCTGCCTTTCCCCACGCTGCCTTTCAACAGGCAGGCCCTTGTTCCAGGCACAGGCAGGCCCGGAGACCACAACGGTCCCTTCTGGATTACTATGGATGAAGTGGGAGCATTGTATGAAGGGAACGGGGAGGATGGAGCCTGCTCTGCCAGAGCAGAGCTGGGCCTTTGCCTCCCCCTCTTTGAAGGCATTTCAGGCAGAGATGGGGCCACACAAACACCCTGCCTATCTCAGATGCTGAAGAGGGGCTCTGGTTTGCCAGAGGTTCCCCAGCTGTGGTATGCAAACCATTTTTGGGTGGTACAGGGAGCACACGCATCTGGAGAGACACCACCAGCCTGTATCCAGACAAACAGAGTCAGACCAAAGCAGCCTAGGAAAGGCATGCATATTAAATTGAGATTTAAAGGGTATAAAAATAATCCGTTTGATCTGGGAGCGATGTTTATATTATTTGCTGTGCTCACTACAAACAGACAATTAAAAAAATGTCATCTGCTGTAATTGTGATTCCCATCTCCTGCCTGTCTCAGCAGCAGGTACACAGGATTCAAAGCACTCCTGGCCATCAAGCAGTTGCATGTAATTCTGCTTTTCCTGGAGACACATCTTCAGGCTGGCCAAGTTCCACCAACTCAGGAAAGCCAACAGACTCATACCCCTGAGGACTCGGTCTGCCATAGGTACAGCATTTCCTTGTTCTGCAATTAACACCTCAAGTATAATTGTCACTAATAATCTCTTTTTGGTTGTATTTCTTTTGTTTGTTTGTTTGTTTTCAAGAAGCAAATGCAGAAAAAGTGGATTTCAAACACCTCCAAAACATTTCTCTCGCCTTTACTTCCAGTCATCTTTGCCTCCTTTGGTCTTTCAAGGGAGGCACAACAGATGGGTATCACACTTTAGGTGCCGACTGTTGGTTCAATAAGAAGCTTTTGCAGGCTCAAAAAAAAACCTCCTTTACTCCCAAGTTATGGCAGAGTCCAACTACCACAACAACCTCATGCCAAGGTGCCACTTCTGCCAACCTGCCTTTGCCAGAGCACCTCCAGAGCAGCCATCCCTGGCCAGGAGCTCGCTGCCACCAGGAGATCCTACAGGTTATGGAGAGATACATAAACATTAACGACCAAACCCCACCTAGGGATGCTCAAAACACGATGATGACTCTCCACCCACACAGCTTCTCCCGTGTGGTGTGGGCTCGGTCCTCCCCGACACGGAGGAGACACGGCGTGGAGAAGGCAACACCGAGGGGTTGGGACTGCCCAGTTGGTTTGGTGCAGTCAGGTCTTGCTGTCCCTTGCTGGAAACAAGAAATGGTTGGCTCAATGTCTTCTTCAGGTGCACAGAAAGATGCCATCTATGCGACAAGTGAGTGCTGCGCAACGGGGCAGTCCTAAAAATAAAAACAGCCCCAACCCAAACAAAGTAAAGTTGCTTAACTCAACACATCCAGCTTTACACCATCCAAATAACTCTAACCTCACCCCTCATCTCCAATTCCTCCCACTCCTTACACTCAAATGACAATCCCAGGCCTGTGTGCACCAATTTTTGTGATGAAGTGACAGGGCCCCTGGCAGAGCTCAAATCCTTTTTGCTTCTGAGACCTGGAGGACTACACAATTTTCTACACAGAAGAGGGAAGTCAAGAGTAATCTAAACTGTTAGCCCAAATTATAAGATTATATACCCACTTATATAAACATGTCAAGGTCCAACTAACATAAATATTTATTTTCAAAGTTCATTTTAGCATCAAGCTCGCTACAGGAGATGCCAAATTTGTGAGAAAGCTGCAGAGATATTAAGGCTGTAAGAGGTCTATCCATCTGTTGCTTCAAAAAACCTTCCCAAGGCAGTAAAACTTGTGCTGCACAGATTAACTGGGATTGACAGAAGAGAGAAAATTAAATTAGAGGCAGAAAAGAAGAAGGGCAGTAAATTATGTGCAGTTTACATCCCACCAGCCTGAAACATATGCTCCCATAAACCCAATTTCCACAAGCCTCAGAAGCAGGTATGCCAGATGAAATCCTTCTATTTTATGGCACAAGCAGGACTTTTTGGAAGCTGTTTTACCTGCACAAGCTGCACAAATACAAGCTACTGAAGACCCTCATCTGCCCTATCACCCTTGCTGACACAGCCTTCCCCTCTTTTGAGATTAAACGCTTGACTTAGCACCCGTCAGCAGAGCACAGGTGGCTGCTCAGGGCTTGCTGAACACCAGGAGTCCCTGCCAAGGGAAAACAGCAGGTCTGAGAGGAGTAAATTTAACCCTAGATGCTACATCTGTGGGGCCAGGCTCCAAAACATCCCCCCTCAAGGGTCAGGGCAGGAGGTTTTTTCCACCTGGCCGCATCTCCTGCATCAGGAGGAGGTTTGGTGGCTGTTGAAGGACAAAACCCCATGGCACAGGGAAAGCTTCCCTGCCAGGGGTCACCCCAGTCCCCCCAAATAACAGCTGCAAGCTCCAGGTAGGAGGTGCAGCAAACTCCTGGCAGAGGGATGGGCTGAGGATGATCAGATGAAGGTGGAGTGAGGTCCACCCATCACGCCTCTTGTTTTGCTGCTCAGAGAGTTCCCCACTGCTCTACAAAGTAAAGACACCAACCAGCATAGCAGGGGGAACTTCAGACCTGCCCAGACACCCTCCATCACATTTTCAGATGTTTTGCAGCAATCAGGAGACAGAGACAGGGCAGCAGGGACTCTTCCACACCACCAAGCTCGCCTGTGGCCTTAACAATTTCAGGAAGCATCTTCCAATCCTCTAAACAGAGCCCTCCCAAGAGGAGGAAGCAGATGGAGAAAGTTATTTTCCCCCCTTGCATGACCTGCTTTAATAAATGCACACTCAGTTCTTTTCTGCCTCTTTTTACTGAGTTAAGCACGGGCACGGAATTTCTGGGAAGTTCACGGTGTCGGCGATCAAACCTCTTGTTCATGCAAGAGCCCGGGGATTTATGAGTGCCAAGTGCACTCATTAGAGGAGTGGGCTGGTCGTTCAGTAACATCCAGCTCCCTGCCAACTCAACTCAAGTTGGAAATGCAGGAAAAATTGAGGGTTTGGTGCAGCAGATCTTCATCCAACCAACTCCACCAGCCACCAGGCTCCGTGACCCTGCTCCCCAAGAAAAAAAAGATACAAATCTTCCTCTTATGCACTTGCTATTAAGATAACCATTGTACTGCTTAAGGATGAAAGACAAAAGTGGATCTTTCTAACTACTCTCACCCAATTAAAGCTGAAGGAAGCTCCTGATAGCTTAGCTTTACTACTTCAGACTTTCTTAGATGTTTATGGTAATTGTCTTCTGGGTAATTTGTTTAAATTTGTGTGTAAACAAAGGGTTTGCACACATCTACAGCCTCACACAGAGTGTGTGTCATTTCTGAAAAACATTCCAGCCATAGTTCACTCTTTTCATTTGCCCCTCAGAGAAAACCAATTCAAGGCCGAATTATGGCATTACCTGCAGCAGGAGCCAGTGCAGCGTCACAGGCCTCTGCAAATCAAATGGCCAGTTTTAATATTTCCTCAAGTGGTCCTCAAATGAGAAAAAGCCTTCTGTTTCCTTGCTTTCTGAACGTCTTTGGGCAGCTGCTCAAGAGGCGTAACTCAGTTTGACTGCACTGGAGGCCACTGGCCACGTGCCCACATGCACCAGCAGAAGATCCCTCCACCTCAGAAGTCATTTCACTAAATTCTGCTCCTTGTTATATCATATAAGACTTTTTTTCCCCCACTCTATATGTTAATATCCATCAACTTGTACCTGTCCACATTTCTGTTACAGGGAGGATTCTGCTAAGGTATCTTTTTTCCACTTTCCAAGTGGTTTTTGGGGATTTTTTTTTTTTAACAAGAAAATGGGAATCAAGTATTTGCAAACTATAAGGTCATAGTCTTCCCTAGCAAAAGGCAGAGAGGCAAGAGCAAGCCAAGCCTCCCATGAGTGGGGCAGCTTTGACAGCAACTCATGCCCAGCCATCCACTGGCAGGTCCCACACTCCTGATCCTGGTGTATTTGCAAAGCCCATCCCCAAACACACATCATGAGCTATCTATCCCCAAACAACACATCATGAGCTATCCATCCCCAAACAACACACATCATGGGCTCTCCATCCCATAATCATCTCCCTCACCATGTCCCACCCATGCTTCTCATCTGCCAGTGATCAGTCAGATCTAAACTTTCTGTTGCATTCATGCTCTTGCATTTAAATGCTCCTCGCCCTAAAAAAACCCAACCACAAAACAACAAAAACCCCTAAACAAGCCAACTCTGGTGTTTACTTCCCGATTTCCACCTGTAGCAACCTGAAACAAAGCAACAATCACAGTTTTGCTGTATCACATTATTCCCTGCCAACAATACTTTCCAGTGATGCTTGATAAGTCCTGTTTACCAAAACTAGCACAAGTAGAATAACACATGTCAACCAACTGCTTTTTCATTTAGGACCCTTAGCCCAGAGAAGGGGAAGCAAAACGCTTTCCCCATTCAAATAGCACCAACTCATGCCAGGAACGCCTCAAGTTAAGAAAACTTGGGTAAATAAAAGTTTAAAAGTTCTGACTCCTAGGAGCTGTTTTACTAGGAATTTGACTTTCTGCTTAAATAAGTGAGGCAAGTCCAGCTAGTTATGTTCCTACTTATATTAGTTGCATATATGGGATATCATAATAAAAATATGAGTATTTTTATTTTTTCCAGATCCGAGAAGATGAAGCTTTCTGCACTGGCCCCTATGCTTGTGGGAATATAAAGAGAAAACCATGCCTCCCCTCCTATCGTATTAGTGCCCCCTAATATACACCAGATGATCAATAAACTGCATTAAAATTAAATCAAACTGACAGTCTTTAAAAAATGGGCTCTAAGCAGAAACAATTGTTTTAAAGACTGTGGTGTCTGGAGTATTAAACTCACGTGCTGTTATTAATCTCTTTGTTGGAAGCCAGTTGATTTCCCCTGCCTGTATCTGTCAATTAAACATTCAGCATCGCAGCCACAATGGAAAGGTTGATGTTTTGGAATGAAAAAAGTTGGGGTTTTTTTTTGAGACGCGCTGTTGACAGTTCCCTTAAATGCCACAGCATCTCCAAAAGCCATCGCATCTCCAAAAAACCGAGCGGGCAGGCAAAGCCAAACCTCTGCCAGAGCGCTGCGAAGTTTTAAAGGAATGAGTTTAGGGAGAAAGGAGCGCTGGTGAAGCCGCCAGCAGAGCGGCAGGAGTGGCTGTTTTCCATTAGGAACCAAAACACGAACCGGGCTCAGCGTAGAGCGCTGCCTCCACCTGGAGCCGGCCCCGGCGCCGCCGAGGAGCCGCCGGGCGCGGGGCCCGTGCCGGGGGCAGCCCCGGGGCGCATCCCCGAGCCCACAGTGCCCCCTGCGCCCCGCCGGGCCGCTCCCCTCCGCCGGCACGGCTACCAGCGAATCACCCAGCACCAGTGCTCCGAGCTGCGGGGCTGCCGTGCCCGGGGACCCCCGGCCCGGCCCGGCCTCTCCCCGGCTCCCCCGCTCGCCGCCCGGCCCGGCTCTGCCGGCGCGGCCGCTCCGCTTTTGTTCGGGCAGCGGCGCGGCCGAGGCACGGCCGAGCTCTGCCCGCCCGCCGCGGAACTTTCCCACAAGTTTGTCCCGGGGAGCCACGGGGGTGCGGGAGCGGGGAGAGGGGCCGCGGAGCCCGCGGTGCTCACCCATGACGAGGCAGAGGCAGTCGAGGCAGATGAGCAGGGCTTTCTTGCTGCTGCTCTTGGCCGGGTTGTTGTTGAGCGCCGGGCTGCCCCCATTCTTGCTCTCCGGCGGGATCGCCTTGTCGTACTTGTAGCTCTGCATTATCGGGGGCGAGCGCCCGGGACGAGCCGTGCCGAGCCGAGCCGGGCCGTGCCGGGCCGCAGGGAGCCGCTCGGAGCCGAGCCGAGCCGAGCCGAGCCGCGCCGCCGCCGGGCTCGCACGCCGTGCGCCGGGGAGGTGCTGCCCGCGCCGCCCGAGCCGCTGCCGGCCTCTCCGGTGGGGCACGGCGAGGCGAGAGAGGCAGGCGGGTCTTCCCAAGGAGAGAGGAGGGGGAAAAAAAAAAATCAAAGTAGCAAAACAAAAACCAAAACAAGCCCCCTAAAAAATCCCCCGATCACCAGGGAAGCAGCGAAGAGGGGCAGCGAGTGAAAAGTTTGCGGGTTGTCCCAAAGACGGTGGAAAAGTCCTGGAGGAAAAGCCGAGGGGAAGGATTAA
The DNA here is from genome assembly GCF_048771995.1 of Taeniopygia guttata. Classification (NCBI taxonomy): domain Eukaryota; kingdom Metazoa; phylum Chordata; class Aves; order Passeriformes; family Estrildidae; genus Taeniopygia; species Taeniopygia guttata. The sequence goes on along the minus strand of NC_133033.1, from coordinate 4,230,374 downwards.
AAAAAAAAACAACAAAACAACAACAAAAAAAAGAAAAAAACCCAAAAAATCACTGTGTATATATATATATTTATAAATCTATATGTGTGTATATGTATGTGCGAAGGTCTCAGTCCGGGAGAAGGTGCGGGGCGATGCTGCCCCGGGGGCAGGTGGGCTCCGCGCTGGGCTCCGCTGCGCTGCGCTGCGCTGGGCGCTCCCGCCGCGCCCGCCCCGGCCGCTCTGGGAGCCACCGGCTCGCTTCTGCACTTTTATTTCGCGAGGCGCTTTCCACCCCTCAGGAAAAAAAAAAAAAAAAAAAAAAAAAAGAGAGAGAGGGAGAAGAAGAAGAGGGGGAAAAAAAAAAAAATCAGTCACTTCGCCTCGGATGGGATATCCAAGTAAGCACAGCCCCTTTCCTGCATCTGACATTTTACATACATAATGAACTCCACATTTTTTCCTCAGGGAAGTTAAAAAAAAAAAAAAAAAAAAAGTTAGGAGCTAAGTTTTCTCTCGAATGAGGGAGCCTCTAGCGTTCGTTCGTACAGGAGTGCAGGGGGGAAAGGAAAACAACCAGCCGGTCCAAGGCTGCAGCTCTCCTGAAAGCTGGGAGCGGTGCAAGGGGCAGAAAACTAACAACAAAGAACTTTATAAATATTTTTCTCATGTTTTTTTCTCCCTGCCCTCCAGCTCTGTTCCGTGTGCTGAGACAAGGGAGGGGACATGATGTGTGGGGTACCCACAGACCAGACCTGGGCTGAATTTTGGCTGTGCCACCCTGCCAGGTGCCACCGCCGAGCTGTGCCAGCTTTGCCCTCCCGCAGCAGCAGCAGCACCTTCATCAAATGAGCGTAACGAGAGAGTTGGTGAGGGATTGTTGTGTTGGTTAATGGCTCGTTTGGTCTAATTAAAAATCATCAAGGAAGTAAAGGAAAGGTTTCCCAGGAACCCGAGCTGGCAGGAGGACAATGCTGTGCTCTGAGCAGGGGTGCAGGAGGTGCTACCCCAGGGAGCTGCTCAGGATGGTGCTTAACCACTTCTCCTCTTGGTTTTGGGTGGTGTGTTTGCCCTCAGCCTCTCACCTGTGTGCTGGCACATATCCTGCTGCATCCCCGGTGTTTCCCAGGCAGGGAGAGCCCCCAGCAAGGCCACCCTTCCCTGCTGCTCCTCCCGGAGCTGCAGACTACAGCCCCAGCCAGGGCAAGGGCAGGTTTTCAGGAATCTGTTTAGACACTGGAATCTGTTTAGACACATACATGGGCACACTGAGGCCAGCCTGGGAGGGAGGAAGAAAGTGAAGCGGCTGTTTTCGAATTTTACTTTTATATGTGTGGCCTTGGACGTTCCCCCAATTCTTTCATTAAGCCTCAGTGATGCCTCAGTGAGGTGAAATCAGGTGCCACCTCCCACCTTCTGTTGAGGGGACTCTTTTGCCCATTATCACCCCATGGTACTGAATATAAAAGCATCACTTTTGGCCCCAAATGGTGCCAATCACCCACCCAGGGGACCAAGCTGGCTTCAAAGCACACATCTCAAGGTCTCTCTGTCTTTCCTCTGAGCGTGGCAGAAGTGTGGGTGCCTAATTTAGGTTTCTTGGATGCCTGGAGCAAGTGGAAAGAATCTTCACGTGGGAATTCTCCCCCAGCTGTGGGCACACTGCCCAGCCCAGCTCATGCCCACGGTGGGGTCAAGCATCCACCTTCTCCTCACCCTTCAGAGCTTGGCCCTGCCTAGAGGAACCCACAGATTCCAGCAGCTGTCTCCATCCTCCCCACATCCCCAAATCTGCTGATTCCCTGGGTTAAATTCCATTTTGCGTTCAAAGCAAGGAGAAAAAAAAAGAAGCAAGCAAAAATTGAGACTTATTATTGTAGCAGCAAATAAAAAATAAAAGAGACTTTCTTGTATTTTCAGGGTAATTGAAATTATGGCTTTGTATTTGCATTTACAGGATACCTCAGGCTACTTATGTTTGCATTTTCATAACACAAAGATTGTGCTGTTAATTGATGCAAGCCAGGACACACAAACCTGAATCTCGGACAATTTCTTAAGGGAGCAGCAGCCAGCACAATTGCCCACTTCACCTTTGACAATGGATAAGTCAAAAGTGCCAAAAAAGCAACTTCGGTACCTTTGTCAATAATATGCGAGAGATTAATTGGTAATAATTGTTTATTCATAAATGGAATTATGAAATATGCCATGCAACAGTATCCTTCAAGACCTCAGGTTTTCCTTTCAGTCAGACTTGAAATTCTCACTGTGGACTGAGGTTTTGCTTTATATAAATTATTTGAATGAACTGAGTTTGTATTATTAGTGAATTTTTCTCTGCATTTTTGAAGAAGGACTGATTTTCACAACCTTCCCACCCCAGCTGGAGCAAACCTCTGGTAAACAAGGAATACACTGATATGATTTCTGGGAAGATCAGAAATTGTTGTATCATTTGTTCTTCCCAGACTTATTTCATAACCCAATAATTTGAAAAGAGGAATTGAGTTTTATTCATTCAGTCTTGTCATTTTAAGAGAATCATTCCTGGAATGGACGAAGGGGCATGAACTTGTTGCTGCCCTTTTATCTTTGTATCAGTGGGACAGGACTATGTGGAAATCTGTTCATGACATGTCAAGAACTTAAAAACTGAGAGGAGGTTTGTACCTTACTCACTCATCATGACCAGTCAACATAATCCTGGCTAAAGGGTATCTGCCAAAAAAACCACCCCAAGCCAAACCAAAAAAACAACAGTAAAAGGTTCTTGTATTTCCTTTTTTTCTTTCTTCTCCATAGAAGAGGGTGCTCAAGTGGGATGGTGAGGTCTGGTTTGGGGCAAGAGGAGCCCAGACCTTTTGCTTGAGAGGATGTTCATCTCATTCCCCATGGGCAGGGACAACTTCCACCATCCCAGCTTGCTCCAAGCCTCATCCAGCATGGTCTTGAGCATTTCCAGGGATGGAGCAGCCACAGCTTCTCTGGGCAGCCTGTGCCAGGGCCTCCCCACCCTCACAAGGAAGAATTTCTTCCTCATACCTAATGTAACCCTGCCCTCTGTAATTTCAAAGCCATTCCCCCTTCTATCATTCCATGTCCTTGTCCAAAGTCCCTTTCCACTTCTCCTGGATCCCCTTTAGGTACAGGAAGGTGTTCTAATGTCTCCCTGGAGCCTTCTCTTCTCCGGGTTGCAACTCTTCTGCTCTCCCTGATGTGCTGCAAACACAGATGCTGTTGCAGAGCAGTTGGTGCCTGAAGTGTGCCCGGTGGGATGCTCATTTTGATGCACTGCCCAGTGCCATGCCACCCCTTCCCCCTCAGACCCACAGCCAGCTCTTCCTTTTGCTCTTCCTTTCACCCACTTTGCTTTTGTGTCACAGGGAGGATTTTGGCAGCAGCTCTTCTGGAGAGGGGACACACAGCGTGGGAGGACCAGGCCCTGCCTATTGTATTTCTTGGAGCTGCTAATGACCATGGCTACAGCAAGCCTAAAATAAGAAAGGGAGCTGATTGTTATCCGTTATCTGAGATTGTTCCCCTCCAAAGGGGGAAATTGGAGCACAGTTACGTGCTGCACATCAGGTGGCCTGAACTGGAGTCACGAGGCCGAAATACCAGTTAACTTCTGAAAAGCCCAAAGTTCAACCACCACTACCCTGTTCAGGGGTATTTTTAGCATCACCAGCTGCTGCTGCTGGAGAAAACACCCTCAGAGGGGCTGCGAGTGGGGGCATTGCCCTGCCCAACCCATGGCAGGAGGAGGTTGAGGGCAGGACACCTGCTGTGTCCCCTGCCCGTGTCCCCATGCTGGACACCATCCCGGCGCCAGTTTGTCCATCCTGCCCAGTCAACATTGCCCTGTTAAATTTTTACAAAGCCTGCAGTTAGACCTGTCATTGCAGAGAAAGGCAAATAAAAGTGAAATCCAAAGGGGGCCCAGTTCTGCCCTCCCCAGTGCAGCTGGGAAGGATCAAGCCTCATAAACCTTCAGGTCATTAAAAAGAATTAGCTGATAAATGTCATCGTGATGCAGCGTTTGGTGCTGTCCAGGAAGTTGGGGATCCAGGCTGATGCAGGCCAGGAGGGTCAGCCCTCAGGCACGTGCCTCAGTGACCCGAGGGGTTGGAAATTCTGTGGTCAGGGACCCGTTCCTGGCATCACAAATCACTCAGGGTCAGTAACATTCAATTTGCCAACAACTTAAAGTCCAGTCTGTTTTGAAACCAGCATCTGTATTCCTGCCAAGTTTCACAACCCTGATGTTTCTCCCTAATTTAATTTAGTTCCCCTAAATCTTGCTGGCTCTTGATATGATTGGAGGATTTCAATCCATGCTATTACAAAAATGAAAAAAAAAAAAAAAAGGAAATAAATTTCAAATTACATGATCGCAACAAACAGCATGAAAATGTGAGCTCGAAATCTCATCTGAATGATCAAAACACAGAAGCTGTAATAAAGGACGTTATCTGATTTAAGATTTTCTAAAGACCAAATCTTGTTATTTGAAGGATTTATAATTTGGGGACACTGGGGACTGGTAACACCTTGTGTACAGTCACAGTTGTGTCTGCCATCTCTGTCCTCAAAAAAAGAGAATAACAGCACCATCTACTGCCATTCCTCAGCATTCGCTTGGGAATGCCAAACTCCAGCTCCATCAAAGCACCTCTGCAGGTCGTGGCCTGGTATTGACAGAGAAACGAGCAAACTCGGACTGCAAAAATCAAAAATCAGCAGTCTAAATTACTAATTATCAAAAAAATTCAGGCCTCAATAATACACCTTGCCCCTGAAAACTGGTGGCATTGAAAAAAAGCATTTACCCAGACCAGCATTTTCATATATTTCCCCCAAATCCCTTCACGTGTTTATTAACGTCGCCTTGAAGGGCTGTCTGTGGAATTCCCAATTTCTACCGTCAACAACAGCTCGTGAAAGACGTGGAACATCACCCTGGGTTCCAACCTGGTGAAATCCGGGTCTGTGCTCGGGGCTGGCCAGCTCCCAGGAGTTTGTTTGAAAGTCAAGAATGTGCCATGGTTTAATTACGCTGCTAGGACGGGCCGAAATGAAAGCCCCGTTATGAAGAGCAGTCTCAGAGGAGAGGTCCAGCTCGGGTTTTTCACCCCGAATTGATTACTGGTTAACTCAGGGTAGTTAACACGTTTGTAATGTCTGGTCCAGGCACTTCCCAGGTATTTGTTGCAGGATACAAACATTTGTGGTTTATAAAGTAAACAGGTCCGCCGACATTTTTTCAGCTTGGATTTATTTCTGGTCGCAAACTGTCTCAATGACTTGGTTGAAAATGCTCCGCGTGCAAGTGAAAAGTGAAAGAAAAATTAATATCTTTTTCCACGTCTAGACCAAGCCATTTTTATGGGCCACCCCACGGCTTTTGGCATCCCCTTCAAAGTGTGAAGCCCTGATGATGAACACGGGTGCTGGTGGGGCAGGTGTGTGGTGGCCACCATGGGGCAGCAGGAGAAGGGGTGCTGAACTTGAGGTTGTGCCTTCCCAAAGTGAATCAAGACTCTGCTTTGATGGGATGGTACTGGAGGGATCTGGGTGTGTAACTGGGGAAGCTTTTGAAAGACATCACAAGTGAAAAAAAAAAGGAAAAAAAAAAGTGAAGCAAGATTGAGGCTCATCAAGAGATGAAGCAGCACAAGAAAAAAGTGAAGCGTGTGGCCCAACATGTAGGGACCCTCTGTCCATCCTGTCTTGCACAATTAGAGAACCAAAAATGGAGTTTCACCCAGGGCAGAGCGCCAGCATCACCCCCCATGTGAGCAGCGAAGGCCAGGCCAGGTATTTGTATACAATGCACAAGTCCCTGGGCTTATCTGCTCCCAAGCCTCTCTGTCTTGATAAGTCATTGTCCACCAGCCTCGAGAATTTCAATGTGTTTGCCAGGGCCAGGCTTGACCCTCCCCAAATATTTGCTCCAGCACACAGACTGGGTTTGCTGTAACCCTGCTCGTCCCTCTGTGCCATGCAGTGCCAGGGGGATGTAAGGGAGATGCACAGCCCAGTTCTGCCATGGAGAAACTTCACTGCCTCAGCAACAAAACAGGGAGAAAATAGGTTTTTTTAGGCACAGCCCTGCAGTGCAAGGTTGTGCCACGTGGTGACAAAATTTAATGGTTCCGTGGCAGCAGCCACTTGAGCAGGAGGGGAGGGCAGGACTTCAGTGGGCTCTGAGTCCTGCAGCAAGCCTTCAAGTGGCACAGCACATCCACAAAATCTCACCAGCAGCCTTCAAAGCCTGCTCTTTGCTCCCATTTATCTTATCTAGTGCTCTGCTGAAGCATGGATTTACATAATACACACCTAATATATTAATGTTGCTATTCATCGAGAGGACCTCGACACTGTTTTCTTTGAAAGTCTTGCCAGAAACGCTCAGGCTCCTTAAAACACAAGAGGGTTTTATAGCTCTGAAAAGGATTTGCTCCCCCATTTGTATTCTGAATCCTTTCACAGAGGCTGTTTGCTTCTGTGATAAGAGCCAGGCCCAAAAATTCAGGATTGGTAGGATCCACAGTTTGGGTTAGTAATGAATTACAAAACTACAGCACTCAAATTACTGACTCAGCATGAACCAGTTTTTCACACCCCCTTTCTAGCTGCAATTCTTTCCCCAAAAAATTATCTTGCAACACAGCCTTTTAATAGTGAAGCCTTGTCACACTTGTCACACACATTTCCATTTTCTCTCTAAGTGCACAAACTTCCCTTCTTGCTTCAGTTTTCTCTGCCAGTTTAATTTTGCTTGGGACACTGGATTTCCAAAGGCTGAAGAAATGTCTGTAAAGAAGAAAAAAACTCTGTTCAAGTTATGATATTGGCCTTACTGCAGCTCAAATGACTTTACAGATGCACACAAAGTTGCCTTACAGACCACAGCATCAAACCACTATAAGGAGGCTAATTTCTCTGTGAAGTCAAGCAGATTCCTTGGGATACATAGCCAGGTTATCTTTTCCTTTATTTTGAAGTGGATGAAGAAATACTTGCTTTTACATGAACCTTTAGGCATAAATTATTCTTCTACCTGAAGGTGGACTAAGCAAAATGAGAAGCGCATTGCCCACTTTATTTTAAATAGTGACAATGATCAAACCTTGGAACACATTTTTGAGTATTGGGTTAGTGGCTGATCTTTCTACCTTCATGTCTTGTTTTGTGGTAAAAAGTATCTGGCTCAGTACAGGAGAAGATGGAATTAGATGGCTTCAGCTATCCAGAGACTCAGACTACGGCATTAATGGTCTCTTCTGATCTTCAAAATCTGCAAATTTGCTCTGAATCAGGGATTATGAAAGAGCAAATAGTAAATCCCTTTAAAATTGGCAGTAAATGTCAGGGGCTACACTTTAAACACACAAAGACACAGGTCCACTGACAGTCATTGCCCAACAGGCTACAAATAACTCCTGTGCTCCACCACAGACCCTTTATCTTCTTTATCAGAATTGCCAACATCAAACACTGAATGTCAAAATCCTTCTTTTTCCAAACCACGAGATTGTTTTGAAACAGTGGGATTTGAAAATGAATGAAAAAGACACCTCCCCCTCCTCAAAATGATTCATTTTGGGTTCTCATTTTACCTGTCCTCACCTGCCCACCTTTTCCCAGGCTCATCAACAGATGATGTAAAGGCTCCCACCATTACACCCTTCTGCCTTCAGTAAATCTTTGTGCAACCAGCTGCTGGGAAAGTGAGGCAAAATGCTTTTGGAGCGATAAACACAAGTGCAAAAGCACAAATCATACACATCTGAGAAGGCACTGCTTTCATTTGGGTTTGTTTGCTCAGGGACTGCTTGGCTGGCTCTGTGGCTGTTTGCTCTTCTTTGGGCACCTGACAAGCACCCCAAAAAACACTGCTAGTTCATGGTGGGCATTAAGGAACCTGGCCCTGATTTTACTCTTTTCTGCTTGAATAAAGAGCTCCTAAAAATTTGCCCTCAAAGAGAAAATACGAATCACAGAATGGTTTGGGTTGGAAGGGACCTTAAAGATCAACTTATTCTACCCCCTGCCACAGGCAGGGACACCTTCCACCATCCCAGGTTGCTCCAAGCCCCATCCAACCTGGCCTGGGGCACTTCCAGGGATGGGCCAGCCACAGCTTCTCTGGGCAACCTCTGCCAAGGCATCACCACCCTCACAGGGAAGAATTTCTTCCCAATACCCCATCTAACCCTGCCCTCTATCAGTGTGAAGCCATTCCTCATGACCTTGTCCCAAGTCCCTCTCCAGCTCTCTAGAAGGCCCTTTAGGCACTGGAAGGGGCTTTAAGGTCTCTTTGGAACCATCTCCAGGCTGAACACCCACAGCTCTCCCAGGGCTCTGCACCCTCAGATGATCTTTGTGGCTGGACTCACTCCAGCAGCTCCACATCCTTTTATGGACACTCCACACGGTTTTTCCTATTTCTTGACCCATTCTTGCTCACGTTTTCCATACTCAGACAGCACCTTGGTGGCTGAGAAACTGTTGTTCTCTGTATCACACACCCCACCTGAAGGCAAGAGAGAGAACAGACCGAAAGAGAAAAAGAGCAAAGGAGAACAGAAGTTAAACTCACATGAAAAATAATTGCATAAAAAGGGAATCTTGCTTCCTAAAATAGGCTGGCACCAGGCTGTAACACGAGAGTGTTTTGCTGATGCCAGATGAGGAGAGTGAGCTCAACATGACCGCCTGCCCTTACAAGAACTCAGCCTGGACAGCACAGAGCTCTCTCTGCTGTGGCTCAAGACCTTTGATTTCAGAAGAAAGCAATAAACAGCACCTTGCTTCAAAAGTTTCACGATCCATAGAAATTAAACTTGGCCAGTTCAAAGGGCTATTATTAATGTGCCTTCTTGTGCAGATATGATCTCAAGAAAAACACACATCTAGGACTAATAATAACAAATAATAGAGTTATTCATACAGCTGCTGCTTACACGATGGCAATTTCCCCATAATTGCAGGCACAGGGAACGGGCACACAAACAGCAGTCTGTAGTGCCTCTGCCTACTCAGGGCTTGGGTTGAAGCTATTCCTTGTAGGTACATATACTTTTGGGAAGAGAAGTATTTCAACCTCCAGCAGAACCTCCATTAAGCTCTCCTGCATCCCGGTCTGAAGCTGTGTTCACACCAGGAAAACACAAGGGAAAGAAAAACAAAAGGTGTGAGCACAAAGGTGTTTCAGAGGGAGAATGGTTTCTGGACAGTGGGGAGATATTCAGACCTGAGAACCCTTTGCTTAGCTACAGACACACATTTCCATTTTCTCTCTAAGTGCACAAACTTCCCTTCTTGCTTCAGTTTTCTCTGCCAGTTTAATTTTGCTTGGGACACCGGATTTCCAAAGGCTGAAGAAATGTCTGTAAAGAAGAAAAAAAAACTCTGTTCAAGTTATGATATTGGCCTTACTGCAGCTCAAATGACTTTACAGATGCACACAAAGTTGCCTTACAGACCACAGTATCAAACCACTATAAGGAGGCTATTTTCTCTGTGAAGCCAAGCAGATTCCTTGGAATACATAGCCAGGTTATCTTTTCCTTTATTGTGAAGTGGATGAAGAAATACTTGTTTTTACATGAACTTTTGGGCATAAATTATTCTTCTACCTGAAGGTGGACTAAGAAAAATGAGAAGTGCATTGCCCATTTTATTTTAAATAGTGACAACGATCAAACCTTGGAACACATTTTTGAGTATTGGGTTAGTGGCTGATCTTTCTACCTTCATGTCTTGATTTGTGGTAAAAAGTATCTGGCTCAGTACAGGAGAAGATGGAATTAGATGGCTTCAGCTATCCAGAGACTCAGACTACGGCATTAATGGTCTCTTCTGATCTTCAAAATCTGCAAATCCACTCTGGAGAGGTGGCTGTAAAGTCAAGTCACCTCCAGGACCTGGAGGTCAGCACCCTCCTCAGCAGGACCAGGGCACAGGAGATGGTGCAGGCAATCACACAGTGCTCTGTAAGTTGCTGAGATCACAGGGAGGGAGCCTCGTGTCTCTCCCGTGGCTCCTGCACCTCCAGACAGCTCCCAGGGCCATGTAACCATCACCTCCTCACACCTTTGTGGGCATTTGAGCCCCTTCCTGGGCGCTGCCTCTCCTGAGGAACCTGTTCATGGCCATGGCATAGCTGAGAGGGGATAAAAGCAAATAATTTGCTAGCCAAGCTGGAGGGTTGTGGGGGCTAATCCCACCTTCCACCCGTGAGAACACAGATGGGTGACAGGGAGAGATGCTGGGCACTCCCCCTCCTCATCCCACATCAGCAGGAAGACACATGCAAGGTGAAGAGGAGGAAAAATCTCCCAGGCAAGGCTTGTTTCTCATGGTGCTTCTGCTTTCTCCCAGATCCCATCAACGGCCCAGGGACAATTTGGCTTATTTAGTAAACACAGTGGATGGTGCAAAGGTAATTCCCTCGTTGGGAAATGTTCTCCAGCTCAGAGTAGCTGCATTTCCAGTCACCCCAGGCTGCACAGCTTGGGTGACACCAAGGGACCCCACAGAAACAGATAGCAACGTGGGCAGCCTGCTGTGTGTCCAGGCACCCACAGGGCTGGCAGCATTCAGAGGAAAAAGAGGGTGGGTGGGTGAAAGCATCCCTGCAGGCTTGAATGCGCCTTGACTTGTGCATGGTGCCTTTGCTCTTCCCTCTGTGACATTATTTTCCTGTCCTGGTGGCCCAGCACTCAGCTGAGGTGGTGGAACAGACCTTGGAGGGGGCGGCAGGACAATGAGATGGGAAAACTCCACCTCCTCTGCCCTTTGATCGTTCCTCCATCCAGATGGGATCCTCATTTTTTAATCCAGCTACCATTATCATTTCAGAGCCCAGCACTGCATTTAGGAGCCCAAATTCCCACCTTGGATGCCATCTAGTGCTGACTGCTGAGAGCAGAGGAAATTCCCAAAGTGCCTGGAGCTGCCAGGAAGAAAATCATCTCCACTCCTCTTCCAGGGGCTGCTGCCAGACTTTATTTCCCAAGACCCCACTGAAAATCACCTGTGATTTGGGTTGGTGACCATTTCTTTATCTACCTTTCCTTTTTTTCTTTTTTCTTTTTTTTTTTTTTCCTCTCTAGTACAGAAGATTTTCAGGAATAAGCAACCACGTTTGCAGCACAGACTCAGGAGATGGGACACCTTTAAAAGGAAATATTTTATGGAGTCATCCAAAATCTGTTTGGATGGTTTTGGTTTCCTGAAGATGAACCACCCAGAGGAAGGGCTGGAGTTTGTCCTTTTGCCAGGTTGCAGGGGCTGAGGATCCTCAGTCAAACCCCAAGATCCAGGCACCCTAAGGAAGAGGGCGGTGTTTTTTTCCCAATTTCAGCACTACCAAATTGTCCATTTCCCAGTGATGCTGCTTGGGAGGTTTACATTGGATATTAGAAAAAATTTCTTCACCAAAAGGTTTATCAGGTGTTGGAATAGGTCACTCGAGGCAGCAATGGAGTCACCATCCATGGAGGCATTCAAAAGATGTGTTGATGTGGCACTTGAGGACATGGTTTGGTGGTGGCCTTGGCAGTTCTGGTCTAGCAGCTGGACTCAGTGACCTCAAAGGGCTTTTCCAACCTAAATAATTCCACAATTTTATGATTTTTTTCCGTGTGATCTCTCCAGAACGGCCACCCCACTGATAAGCACAACACATGCCAGTCCATAAAGTCCTTCCAGCAGCCAGACTCAGTTCCCAAAAGCATCATTGAGGTGAAAAACCTCCCTCCTCCTCCTGCACACCCCAGAGCCCAGGAGCACACCCCTCCCATGTTCTGGGTGCTCCGCAGCCCCACGGCTCCCAGGGACCAGCCCAGCTCCGTCTCACCCAGCCCAGGTCTCACCTCTGCACTGCAATGCAGACATACCCTCAGGGCATGTCTATCCACCCTGCTCAGGCTGCTCTGGAGCTGGCAGGGAGCAAGTCAGGTCTGGTTTGGGAGCTGCTGAGTGGCACTGGGGTGCAGAGCCAGCCCGGTTTGCCTGGGCACTGCGCCGACCGCAGCGGCTCCTTGGCTCGGGGCACAGAGCTGCTCCTCCACTGCTCCTCCACTGCTCCCCAAGAGCTGTGCCACACTCCCAGCCACTCCTGTCCTGCTTTCCTCTGCTTCTGCTGGCACCTTGCCCTCCCAAAGCTGGCATGACCCCGCTCTTTCTGCACCGAAGCCATCAGGAGCACTCCAGAGCCTCTGGGGTGGTGCATGGCTCCTGCCCCCTAATTCAGAGGCACAAGGGCTGATCGTTTAGGAGAAGCTGAAATGATTCACTTGCAGGCTTGCCTGCTGCTTTATTAACTCAGTTTTTTTTCATCTGCAGTTTCAAGTGGTGCAATTTTGAGATCAAAGCCCTGCCGGGCTCTAATGGCTCCGTGTAAGCTCAGCCTTCACTGGCACACGAGGCTCTGCCTCCAGGAAAGGTGTGAGACTCAGTCTCAGCCAACGTGAACCTATCCACAGAGAAGGCAAAACTGGACTAAATGTTGCTCTCACTCATCCCCATCCAGAGTTAATTGGCTTTAATGTGGGAAGAACGTACCTGCTGAACTGATCTCAGTCAGGCCCTGCGGTGTATTTAAGAAAACCCAGTGGATGGTGCTGCCTGTGAAATAGCTGCAGCTCCCCCAGGCCTGAGCAGAGCAGGAGAGTGCCCTGAATGGACAAACAGGGCAGGACACAAGGCAGGGGGCTGCTCCATCTCCCACCAGCAAGAGGAATGCTTGTGTTGGGCTCCTGGAGCAATGCTCAGCTCTTTCTCATCTTTGTTTAAAGATGTTGTGCACACTCTAACTTCTTTCTTCAACATATTTCCAACAGTCCCATGTATGTCCCTGCTTCTGCAGGACAGGAGGATTTTAATTGGGGCCATGGCTATCACAGAACCATAACATAGTTTAGGTTGGACCTAAAGACCATCTACTTCCAACCTCCCTGCAATGGACAAGGACACCAGCCACTATCCCAGGGTGCTCCAAGCCCTGTCCAACCTGGCCTTGGACACTTCCAGGGATGGGGCATCCACCACCTCTCTGGGGAACCTGTGCCCGTGTTTTACCACCCACATCATAAAAAGATTTCTTCCTTATATCGAGGCTGAATCATTCCTCTTTTAATTTAAAACCACTACTCCTTGTCCTGTCACAGCAGGCCCTGCTAAAATGTCTTTCCTTTTCAATTTTTGAAGTCCCCAGCTAAGGTAGAACAGATCTCCCAGGCAGCTGGAGATGCTGGTAGATGTTGCCCGACATCATTCAAGGCATCAGGAGCAGCAGAACCTGCACCTGGGCAAACTCTGAAGATTAACTTCAGGTGAACCTGCACAGAAGGGTAGTGAGACTTCATTTTTGGCCATAGGAAAGCTTGGCTTAAATTGTTTAGGAATTGTTCTATGATAAAATGAAGCCAAATCTCTCAGAAACAGGTGCATTTCTGCACAGCAGTTCTGGGCAGGAGAACAACAGGGTATGGGCAGAGCCAGTCTCAGCAGTAATATTGGAATGTAAACGTGGTCAGTACAGGGCATGGTTGGAATCCCCAGCCTGAGGGCTCAGGAGAGGATCCTAAGGGTGTCCCAGCTGGATCAGAGTCAGCTCCCCCTTAGAACAGGGTCCCCTGAGCACTGCCCTCTCCCTTGGGTGCTGGCTGAGGCCATCTGTGTGACAGCTGAGGGGTCACTGAATCAGGAGCAAACCAGCCACCCCCAGACCTGAAATGAGCCTGATCTTGTTCTCACAGACCTATTCCATCATTCCTCTTTTACAAAAAAACACTCGCTCTTTTTGTTCTCTCACATGAGCCAGCAAGCAGAAGCAGCACGCTGAAAGGGGTCTCTTTCCTGCTGGAAGCTGTATTTATTTGTTGTGCTCAGTGCATTTGATGTGTGTGTTCCTGATAAAACACAGGCTGTGGTTTAACAAATCAGTGCAGCAGTCCTGATCACAGCCCCTCTGAGCAAAGGGCTGCTGGATGTTTCCTTATCTAATCTTTCACACCCCAGCATTTCTTCATGTAAAGCATTGATAATTAAAAATGCAGAAGGGGACGATCATGAGGAGAGATTAAAGAACTTGAACAAAACAGTTGAAACAATTATAGCATTACATTACAGGGAACAATGTCTTTTATTAACTGGCTGCTGTGCAACAGTGCTGAGGGATCCCAAGCTATGGCTCAAAATCCTTCTGTGTAAAAAGCAGACAAACTCCCTACAGGATGCAAAAGGCAGCCCAGCAGCTGTTTACATCTCCAATTTATCTGACACAGATCCTTAATTTCTTCTTAGTTCATTGCTGAATTCCAAAAATTGATAAAAAATCTGCCTGCATCAAGATTTGAGGTGCTCTGTTATTCGAGCTACTCTGCATTTTATAAAAAAAGAGATTTACATCAGATGATAGATCAGTTAAAAATAACTGGGAAATATCAAGTAATTATAAGTACACGTACCACAGGTTTGCATATCTTGAATACTGAAATGACTCTCCCTAAGCAGTGAGTCTCATTTTTGCCCTTGGAAATATCATACACAATTCCTTCTGTTTCAATGGGGGTTTTGTTTTGGAAAGTTGCCTTAATAGACACTGCTCAGTGTTTATGTCAAAGAAGGCAGACCAAAACCCTCTGCTTTGCAGTTGGAGTAGGATGGGATGGCTTTGGCTGAGGTGGAGTTAATTTTCTTCGTAGGAGTTAGTATGGAGCTGTGTTTTGGATTGTGCTGAAAACTGTGTTGATAATACAGAGCCTCATCCTTCATAAAAACAGGAAAGCCTTGGACTCCAAATGAAGGATAAGCAGCAAGGAATCCAGACTTTCAGCTATGAGTCCTGCAATAAAAACCCCACAGGCTTTCTTCATTATGGCTCAAGAAGCACCAGGGCTGCCTTAAGAGTAAAAATTGCTCCTACTGCACATGGAGATGCAAGAGCATCCCTGTACAAGAGCCCAAACCTGTCTTAAACTGCATAAGAAGCCTTAGCCAAAAATCCCATCTACCATTCCCCACTTGTGTAGCTGCAATCACTTTAGAAAGGAAAAAAAGCAGCAGACACCATTTATTTATCACTTATTGTTGTGAACACAATTCCTCAATACAATTACACTCCTGGTAAAGAAATAATTCTTCCTAAACCTTCCCTGGTGTAGCTTTGAACCACTCCCACATGTCCTATCACTGGATACCAGGGAGAAGAGCTCAGCACCTCCCTTTCCATGTCCCAGGAAGATGATTTCAAATGACACAAGCCCAACATCCTTAGTCATTCCTCATAGGATGTGCCTTCCAGCTTTGTTACCCTCTTCTGAATGCATTCAAGGACCTTCAGAAGGAGCAGGACAGATAAAAAAATACTAATGAAAGAAACTGGACACTTTATAAACTGAGAATAAAGACTCACAGCAAATATGGTCAAGTGAACGTAGAGCACGAGACAATTGAGATGTAACACACAATGAGGAATTCAACAAATAAAAAAGCCCTCAGAGTTAGGATGCATTAATTTGTTCAGCTAATCCCTCTGCTTCTACTTGCCCTAACTAATTTAATGCCTAAACCAGAATTTGAGATGCTGGCAGGGCAATGAAAAGGCACACCAGAAGAGGTGAAAAGCATCAGAAGTAGAATTTTTTCCCACTGTAACCTCTCGTATTTTCCAGCTCTACCTCATCACAGCCCATGATCACACATGGGATCACCTTCAGCAGCCGAGTTTGCAGGTTGTCCTACAAGTCATGCTGTCAATCCCTGTGTCAGCCATTGCCCTCTTTACTTTTCTCATGCTTGTATTGCAAATCAGACTTTCTCAGCAAAGCTGCTGTTCAGTCTCAAGGAGGGTTAAATGGTTTTCCAGCTGATCCCTGGCCACGGTTTCTTTCCACTCTGCTCCAAGCAAGGGCCAAATCCAAGCCTGGCTCTGCGCCCTCTGCTTTCAGTACTACTCGATAAGTTCCTTTTGTCTGGAAAACCCTTCAGATTTATCTCCCACTCCTCCCATGCAGAGATAAGAGCCAAATCCCAAGCACCTTCATGGAACATGTGGGACTCAGATGGTGGGGGAGCATAGCAGAGCTCCCTCTCCATGTGCAGCCTTACGAGTCCCAAAGTCCTCTGTTGTATTCCTGCTTGTCACCCACCCCAGCCTGGTCCAGATCTGTCACTGGGTGACTCAACGAGACCTCATTTTGTACTAATTGAGCTTTGTCACCATAATTCCTGCACAGCAATGCCTGCTGGTGGAGGGGAAGCCCACAAGATTCCACCTACATCTGCACCTTCCAGATTTTCCCTCTCGGCCCAGCAAACTTGGCAAAACCATTTTGATTTCTCCTCCAGCGGGCTGTGAAAAATGAAGATTCTCAGCTGAGAGAAGGTCTCCAAAGACCTCTGCAGAGGATGGGAGCACGGCTCCCACGGCCACGCCAGCCCCAAGGCTCCTATCCCAGAGGGCATCCCCAGGCTGGAAGCATTCCATGGCCTCAGCAGAGCAGGAGGGATTAAACCAGGATGGCTGCCTGACAGAAATGATAAAACCAGATTAGGAGATCTCATCTCGAGGCAGCAGGAGCAACTGATGGGAAGGCCAGCTGTGAAATTTGCTTGCATGTACACAAGCCACAAGAATGGGCCAAAAATGCTACTGGAGGATGATGTCTGGTATCACATGAGTTGGTTAGAAAATATTTGCAGGATTATTATAATATAGCATTTCTCCAATCAATCAGTAAATTCCTGACACAACACACGCTGAAGTTCATGGGAAAAGCCAACTGCATTCAGCAGGCATTGGAGAAAAAAAAAGTGGAAAATTATCCTAATGCACAGGCTTGTAATAGGACACAAGTAAAATGATATCCCTGCTTATAAAAGCATCCATAGCAGGACTGTGAAATTAAATTGCTGCACAAACACACAATACAGCCTAAGCAAAATATGATATCCCTGACTATCTAGCACTGCTGCTGCACACATCTAGTTAGGGTGTCAGTTAGGAACACAAAATAGAGACCAAAGATTGTTATTTCTCATGGAGGAGGTTTTGGGTTTGTTTTTAACATGGATGGTTACATTTATGTTTATTTTCCCAATATGCTGCTGGGTTAGTAAAGAAAGCATTGGAGAGAGGTTAACTCAGAAGCCTGGGAAACAGGGAAGACACCCTTTAATATGTGTGGTTTGTGGTTAATCTCCTGACTGGTAAAATAAGAGTAATGTCCTTTTGGTGACGATACTTTGGCCCTTTGGCCCTAATTCATTGTGATTTTTCCATGGCAGTAGGACACACGGGCTGGAGGGGAATTTCCCTTTGGAATGCTGCAAGTTGGTGTTTGCACACACATTTTAGAGGGTTTTGTATACAGTCAGGTTGAAGTGTTCCCCTGCTTTAGCTGCTCACTGCCCATGGAAGAGGTCTCACCTCCCTATGGAAGCCCAGGAATTCCAGGCTCCATCCACACCAGGGAAAGCCTGGGCGTGCAAAATTCCTGGGAGCAGCAACTTCTTGGACAATGGCAACTTGTGCTAAAGCCTTGAGCAATTATTTCTCATCAGGGCTGCTGGATAATTAAGGCTCCTCTCCAAATGAGTGCGACAGCTCTCACACGTTCCCCACTGTGGCCGTGCCGAGCTCAGTGACCCACATAGACAGTGCTGCTCACAGCACACTGGAATGCCACTCATGGAACCAAAATCTGTTTTGTGGCAGCCTTTGAAGACCATTACAGACATGGCACTCCTCATCCTCAAAGATGATCCTGCCAGGATTGATGTGCAATGAGGGGAACGCACGGTGTTCTAACAGTGAACAAAAATCTGAATTTCTGAGTGTACCTCCCAAGGCAAAGACCCTTTTGGCTGATTTTCCATCTCTAGGAGGCTCTGCATTTTATCTCTGATCTGGTTGGGTTTCAGGCTGATGCAACAGAAGGGGAAAAATCTCTACTTCTCCTGTAAATAAACTTGCAAATAAATTGAGCCATCCAGTTGCCATGCCATCCTAATTCATAAGGCAAGATTTACTCTCAGTTCCACCTCTCCTTGCTGTGCACAGGTCTAGGAATACATGAGAGACCATTCAGTGAATGTGTGCAACTTACACCCACTCCATCTTCGTGCCACTGCTACCTACACACAGCTAGATTCCGCTCCCCGGACACATTTTCTTGATTCATGTTCAAAATCTGAGTGAGTGAGCTTTTTTATATTTGTCCAGACTTTTTTCCCTGCTTTTCCAGATGCCACATGGCTGGAACACAGATGCACAAATTGTTTGGGAAGGTCCTGATGAACCCATGGTCACAGTGGGAGCCCCTTCCCTCCTGGGAGGTGATCCCCCTGTCACTGATTGTGGATATCCAAAGTTATTCAGGCTGCTCTCTCAAAAGTATATTCAGGGGGTGAGGGGAAGGGGGAAAATGTTCTGCTGTCAGAAATGGATTTTTAATTTGATTTTTAATCAACCATCTTGCTAATGCTACTGTGGTTTTCCACATCTCCTACCAAAACTCATTCCCATGATGAAACCTAAAATGCTCTTCTGAAAACTTATAAGATATTCTTATGCATGAAATCTCTCGACCTTTTTTCCCCAGTAGCTGATTTATTAAAAATACTTAATCTCAATTGGACCAGTTCCTCAAGAACTCACCCCAATGGCTTCTGATAGAAGGGTAAGCCTCCATAAAATATCAGAGACAGAATTTCACAGCCATAACAGTGAGGGAAGCATCAAATCTAGGGACATAATCACATCGAGTTCCTGATGATCCTTATAATGTGGGAGATTATTTAAAGTCATACATCTTCCAGATTTTTTTTTTCAATTTAATAATATTTGAAAGAAGCCACTCAAGCCTCTCCAACCAAGATTTCTGATGCAAGAACTCCCCACCGCAGACCCAAAATAGCAGAATTATGAGTGCTAAAAGTGTCTAGCAAGGCTTTTTTATTTTAATTCATATTTGAGAAAGGTTTCTAGCAGCTGGGGAAAGTAAGAGCTGTATTCATAAAACCCTTGGCTATTTGCCACACAAATGGTGCTTTTATTGAGCAGGGGGCAGTGGGGTGGGGGGGAGGGGGAATGTGCCTATTCCGCATCAGGAATGTGTTCCTCCAATTCATAAATCCTCCTCCTCTCCCCCAGCTGACTAAAGGAAACCTTTCTCAGTTTGCCACTGTGATGAGAGAGGGCGAGAGTGATTCCCTGAGAGTGCCAGGGCCAGGGAGAGAGAGGCATTTCAGTTAAAACAGCAGGGTTATTAAAAACACACACACACAAACAGGACTATGTGCTACAGCCCTGCCCGGGGACAACAGCGGGGACAAATCTGTCAAAGGTACAGCCAACCCATCATCCTCACAGCCTGCCACCGAGTGTAATGCCCTGCCATAAATACAGACATTTTTCAGAACAGGTCTGAGAGTTTCCAGCCTAAAATGCCCTCTCAGACACAGGCGGGGAGGAGGAATGAGTTACGAGGATGGGGAACTGAAACACAGACAGATTGAGGGCTAAATAAAAATAATATAATACCTAGGTTTGCTTAAAAAATGGTGATTGGAGGTGATATGTTGACACAACTGGAAATGGGAACAAGAACTCCTGATTTCCCCCAGGTAAAGCTTTGTCCTGAGCTGCAGGTCCCACAAGGCACTAAAGATGCTCCTAAGATGCAGAGGAATATCAGTCCCACGGGTTGTTCTGGGCTGAGTGACTTCACAGCTCAGCCCTGTAAAAAGTGGAGCAGTTTGGGTTAATAAGAGGGGTCTAACTTTTGGCAGATTCCCAGGTGGGGAGCTTGAAAGCAAAAATAAAATAAAAGCCACTGAAAGATTAGGGCTTGGCAGCAGCCAAGTGGAAGGTTTGGATGGGGATTTTTTAACCTCAGCTCCATTTCTCCTACTTTGGACACTCCAGCCCTTAAATGCACGTAACCCTTGACAGTTTGCCCAGCATCCCACAGGGGCTGAACCCAAATCCTGAGGTCCTGGCTGAGACACGAAGCAGGAACTGGACGTGCAGGGACTGAGCTCACAGCATCCCTCCACCCCAGGCAGGAACATCTGCACACCACGGCCCCATCCAAATAACAGATTCTGACACTTCAGTAAGCCTCCCTTCAAGGATTTCTTCATTTCATGCCATCTGTGTGTGGTTTAATTTTAGCCCTATTCTTGTCCTGGCCATTGTGGACGTGGAGAACATGCTGTTCCTCCCTGTTTGATACAGAAAATCCTTCAGATGGGGCAAGGAAATAGTGGACTAAGGCTGCAAGGTCGCAGATCTTTAAACAGCGTTTCATATCGAGGTCAGAAAAGGCTGGATCTGCTGAACAGACCTAAACTCTTCCTCAGCCTGTCCCTGGAATAGATGTTCATGGGTGCAAAGTGAAGGGTGAGGATAAACTTCAAACTCCTCCTCAGCAAGTGCTTTCCCAGTGGAGCTGGGATTATCTCACAGATTATGCCCTAAAAGAAAACATACTTGGCAAGCCACTGGGGAAAAAAAAAAAAAAAAAAAGCTACTAAAAGCAGCCCACAGTCACTGATTTTGCCTTCACCCAGGCAAAAGTTGTCCTCCAGAATTTGCTGCTGAGGCTACAAAGTCTCTGTAGGAACTATAGTGCCCACAACTTGTAAAGAAAAGGAGGGTGGAACAGCATGGATATAAAAAAATACACCCTGACCTTTCCATATAGCTCACCTCACACCCCATATTGGTTTCCATATTTGTGGACAAAGCCTAAAAGATTGATTGCAGGGCTGCATAAAAGGGATTAGTGCATAGAGAATCATAGAATTTTTAAAGGTGGAAAAGACCTCTAGGATCATAGAGCCCAACCACAACTATCTGCTTGAAAAATAACCCCCAACCAACCATCACACTAATCACAGGGCATATAAAAAGATAGGAGGAATTCATTACTGTTACATTCTAATGGGTTGAGGAATCCAATTACTCATTTGTGCCCTTAATAAAATCTTATCCAGAAGTCTCATTCTCATGTAGGAGTAATCCTCTCAGAAATAATGTCTTTCTCTTGCTGCTGGTTGGAGTGTTGTGCACCCAGTGCCTGCACAGGCAGGCAGTGTCTCCTCAGCAGCCTCCTCATGAAATGGGTGTTTATCATGTGCATGCTTAAAATGTTCTATTTTCAATGCAAGAAATTCCAGCCTCCTTCCCCACTCTCATACAGAGTTTTCAGCTCACATCCCCACCAGAGCATCACATATGGCCACACAGATTTTCACCCAACACCAACAAGAAGCCCTAATAGTTTCTGGTTCCACACCAATTACACGTTTTGAATAATGCTGTTTGTTGTTCCATTATATTACACTCACAAGATTGTATTTGAATAACCAATAATTTTAATCACCTCTAGAAAAGTTAATTTCCAACACTGTAGCACAAATGGTTCAACATCTGCTCTTGCCTGCTACATGGGGTTTGATAAATTACATCACTTACATAATATAAATGGGAATTGCTTGGTTACAAATCTAATGTGCATAAGCTGCCTCTGATGCATGCAGTTTCTCCAACATTCAAAAAATCCAATTTCACGTGTCACAGTTTACCCACTGCTGCATTATCTCATTAACTATCTCCTCCCAAAACAGACTGGAAATGCAAATCCTACCGAAAATCCACAGATTTAGGGCACTTACAAGGGTTGGATAGCATGCCCCAGAAGTTGAGCTTCTGTATTAACAGATACACAGCATCCCTGGCACTTTTTTGGTCACGTTGAACTGGAAAAACACAGCAGCCAGATGTGGTGGCAGGGGCAGGGTGCTGAGGGGGGAGGCTGGACACAACTGGAGATGTTCAGCTACAAACCCTTCTGAAGGCTCATGATGGTGACTGAAGGCAAGTGTTGCAACAGGCAGCATCCAGCTTTTCCTTGGTGCTCTTCAGCATCCTGCTGCTTAGCCCTGCATTTCCAAAAAAATTCCCTTTGAATATCCAGTGAAAGCAGTTTGGTGCCTGAGAGGGGCACCAGCAAAATGTGAGCGTGAGCCAAAGGCTCTGTGAGAGCTGCAGGGACCCACCCGTGTTTCTCCCAGGACTCCTGCATCCCACAGAAGGATGCAAAAAAATCCCACGTTTTAGCACTCAGACCTAATTTATCCTGTAAATGCTGCCCTGGCAGCAGAACAGGGAGAGGGAAGGGCCAGGTATTCCATGGCAGCTTTCCCTGTGCCATGGCACAGTCCCTGCCTGTGAGGAGGGTGGATGTGCAGCCAGCTGGGATGGGGGGGCTCCTGGCTGGCACTGGGGTGTAACAAGAGGCACAGGCAGCAAAGCAAGAGAGGACAAGCCCTGGCAGGATGTATTTAATAAGCCCAAACCCAGAAAACCCGACTGCTTACTCGGAGTGTCTGAAAAAACAAGAGACAACTGGCCACAAAGGAACCAGAGGCATGTGAGGATGCCCTCCCCTAAAGAGAGACATGTATCCTGCTGCTCAGACAAGGGATTTCTCCATGAGCAGGGAAAAGTAAAAGATTCTCCGAGACTGCAAACACCCAGCCTCCAGCTGGACTGAACACTATGCAGTCTACATTTGATTTGTGTTTTAAATGAGCTGCAACGCTACTACACAAAACAGATCCTTCAGAGATGAATGTAAGCAGGGAGAAGAGATTTCTACCCTGCTTCACAGTCAAATACCGTTTTGTGCGATCTGCACCAAAAATAAAAACGTCACTTTGCCAGACACTGGAGTCTCCATCTCCTAGCAACACGCCCCACCCAGCCTTTTCCTGAGACCCTCCAGCTCCTGCCTGCCAGCACAGCTCCCTTCCCTCATGGCTGCAAATGAGGAACCCCTGGCACTGATACACACACATATATGGGGGTTCTCAAAAGCCAGAGGGAAATTAATAAACCTTCTCAAGCCTGAGCCCTGGCACTGCTTTCCAGGAGCATCCCAGGCTCTGCTCTCAGCTCTCACCAACAGTGCAGAGGGTGGAAGGCACTGACCCACCTTGGAACATCCTTGCTGCCCAGCAAAGGCCTTTCTGTGAGTCTCCTGCAAGCCTTAAGGCCCCAAAATATATCCTGTGAGTTAAAAAACTGATTAATACTAATCTGATGTTTCTAATAGACAGCCTCTGTGTGTCAAGAGGCGGTGGAAACACTCACGGCATCAGCTTGCTCTGAGATTTAGTGAAAAATCTCTTTTTCAGCTTTCAGGAAACAAGTAGGACAGTGCATCTCCATGCAGCAGCTCTTGTTAAACATATTAGTTTAGCCATTAAACAAACACCACTCGAGTTCACACCACTTTGTGTGGTGTTGCATTCAGGCAGAGCCAGGGCTTGCCAGGACTGGAAGGGGAGATCAAACAAACCCCAAAGACAGAGCAGAACTGCCCAGAGCTTGCAGAGTAGAGACTTGCATGGGCTGACAACTTTGCAGCTGCCTGAAGAAGGCAGAACTTTCTCAGGCACTCCAGGAGATTGTAGCATTGTATCTTATCCAGAGTTTGCTCTTTGTGAACCCTGTTTCTCTTATGTCTTCACGTACATCAGTTGTTCTGGTTGAACAGAGATGGTTTCATTATCCTACAAACGGTTTTGTGTTACAGCAACCTTCTTCTTCTACCCCCAGCTTGCTATTTTAGTTATTTATGTTATTGGATTTCTTGAATGAAGTTGCTGTTGTATTATTTATGATAGCACAGTTGCATAGGCTGGCCATTATTTTATCGAGGACCCTGTGTTTACACACACTGCTCCAGCTTCCCAAACAGCCCTTTATTACCTTGGAGCACAGATTGCATTTGTGACTGCCTTCTGCTGCTTCATGCAGCTGAATGAGAAACAAAGAGCTACAAATTAACACTATTAAAATGTGGCAGGACCACTTTCCAGATACGCTAGGTGCTGATTTTGGTGTTCAATCATGCTGCTTTTTTGGCAGGAGCATCCATTCTTTTTTTTTTTTTTTTAAATGTAAACACTTAATGTGGTCCAGACAAAGTTTATGTTCTACACAGGAGGGAGAACATCCTGCTTTCACTATTAAATATTCTAGAATTCTGGCTGAATGTGTCCATTAAGTGCACCTTGTCTCCCAGCCCAAGGCACAGCCGAGCCTCAGAGGGTGCATTTGGAGCCCTCACAGCCAGCATCCCCCCTGTGGGGACATGTCCTTGGGGCCCAAAGCAGCTCCCCTGGCTGGTGAACAGTGTCACCAGGAGGAGGGACCCACCCAAGGAAGCAGCACCAAAAGCAGGACACACCCCAAGGACAGTGCCACCCTCCGATGGGCACATCCCTGGGCAGGTGTGGCATCCCTCACACCCTGAGGACACTGTGACCCTCAGGTGGCTGTCACTCCAAGGAGAGTGCCACCAGCCCCTCTCTGACGTGTGCCACACAAGCCAGGCACACCACAAGGAGAACCATGGGTGACACCACCCCAAGGAGGGTGGCACTGCAGGCAGGGAGGGTGGTCCCCAAGCAGAAGCTGTCACTCCCAGGCAGGTGCATGGCAACTGAAGGTGCACACGGAGGACAGTGCCACCAGAGAGGATAATGTCCCTTGTGGCAGATGCTGCTCCGAAGGGGTGTCACCCCCAGCAGGTGTGTGGCAATAGAGAATGTACCTCGAGTACAGTGTCTCTCGGGGGGGGGTGTCACTCCCAGCAGGTGTGTGGCAATAGAGAATATACCCTCCCAAACAGTGTCACTCGAGGAGGGTGTCACCCCCGGCAGATGCCTCTCTGAAAGGATGTCACTCGCGGCAGGTGCCTCTCTGAAAGGATGCCATGTCACCCCCGGCAGGTACACGGCAATAGAGAATGTACCCCCCAAACAATGTCACCCCCGGCAGGTGCCTCTATAAAAGGATGTCGTGTCCTCCCCGGCAGGTGTGTGACAATAGAGAATGTACCCCGAGTAGAGTGTCACTCGGGGAGGGTGTCACCTCCGGCAGATGCCTCTCTGAAAGGATGTCATATCACCCGTGGCAGGTGCCTCTCTGAAACAATGTCACCTCCGGCAGGTGGGTGACAATAGAGAATGCACCCCGAGTACAGTGTCACCCGGGGAAGAGTGTCACCCCCGGCAGTTGCGTGGCAATAGAGAATGAACCCTCTGAACAGTGTCACTTGGGGCAGATGCCTCTCTGAAAGGATGCCATGTCACCCCCGGCAGGTGTGTGACAATAGAGAACGTACCCCCCAAACAGTGTCACTCGGGGAAGAGTGTCACCCCCGGCAGGTGCGTGGCAACAGAGCACACACCCCGGAGCAGCGCCACCCGCGGAGACCGTCCCGGCGGCCGGTGCCACCCCGGGGAGCGCCCGGCCGGTGTCCCGGTGTCCCGGTGTGCCGGTGTCCCGGTGTGCCGGTGTGCCGGTGTCCCGGTGTCCCGGTGTGCCGGTGTCCCGGTGTCCCCGCCCGGCGGTGTCCCGGTGTCCCGGTGTCCCGGTGCTGTCCCCGCCCGCACCTGGCGCTCCCCGCCCCCGGGCCCGCTCCGCTCCCGGCGCTCCCGCCCCGCCGGCCCGGCCCTGTGCATTGTGGTCCGGCGGCGGGGGGCGAACATGGCCGAGAAGCAGAAGCACGATGGGCGGGTGAAGATCGGCCACTACGTGCTGGGGGACACGCTGGGGGTCGGCACCTTCGGCAAAGTCAAGAGCTGAGTACCGCGGCCGCGGGCGGGGCCGGGCCGGGCCGGGTGCGCCCCTCACCGCCGCCTCCCTCCCGCCGCTCCCGCGGCCTCCGCGCGGCATCGCCTCCCTTCCCCGGGCTGGGCTGCTTTCCCTGGGCTGTGCTGCCTTCCCCGGGCTGGGCTGCCTTCCCCGGGCTGTGCTGCTTTCCCTGGGCTGTGCTGCTTTCCCCGGGCTGTGCTGCCTTCCCCGGGCTGGGCTGCCTTCCCCGGGCTGGGCTGTCTTCCCCGGGCTGTGCTGCTTTCCCTGGGCTGTGCTGCCTTCCCTGGGCTGTGCTGCCTTCCCTGGGCTGTGCTGTCTTCCCCGGGCTGTGCTGCTTTCCCTGGGCTGTGCTGCCTTCCCTGGGCTGTGCTGCTTTCCCTGGGCTGTGCTGCCTTCCCCGGGTTGTGCTCCCTTCCCTACGCTCCCTTCCCTGGCTGCGCTCCCTTCCCTCGGCTCCTCTTCCTTCCCTCGGCTCCTCATCCTTCCCTCGGCTCCTCTTCCTTCCCTCGGCTCCTTTTCCTTCCCTCGGCTCCTTTTCCTTCCCTCGGCTCCTCTTCCTTCCCTCGGCTCCTCTTCCTTCCCTCGGCTCCTCTTCCTTCCCTCGGCAGCATCCCCGGAGCCGTGCCCGGGGCACACGGGCTGCCCGCTGCCGGGAGATGCAGCGCTCTCCCCTCGCTGCTCCGGGCTGTCACATCCCCGGGAGCCCGTGCTGCGAGCGGCACCCCCCAAAAAACTTCACGGAGGTGATGGGGAGGCTGGAGCGCTCACACCGGCATCCTGCTCCTCCTCTATCCTGCCGGGAATGCTCCGCTCCTTGCCGTGCTTCCCGAGGGGCTGCAGTGCTCCGGGGGTGCTCCTGGAGCCGGCAGCGGAGGGGCTTGGTGCTGGCGCCCTGCCGAGCATCCCCCCGCGGATCTGAGCATCCCCCCGCGGATCTGAGCATCCTCCTGGGGAGCTGAGCATCCCCCCACGGAGCTGAGCATCCCCCCGCGGTGCTGAGCATCCTCCTGGGGAGCTGAGCATCCTCCTGGGGAGCTGAGCATCCCCCCACGGAGCTGAGCATCCCCCTGCGGTGCTGAGCATCCCCCCGTGGAGCTGAGCATCCCCCCGCGGAGTGAGCATCCCCCTGCAGAGCTGAGCATCCCCCTGCGGGGATGAGCATCCCCCTGCAGAGCTGAGCATCCCCCCGCAGGGATGAGCCAGCTGCACCTTCACCTGGGCGAGGGAAGGCTCCAAAGCCACCTGAGAGCACCTTGCAGTGCCTAGAGGGGCTGCAGCAGGGCTGAGAGGGATTTCTGGCAGGGCGTGGAGCGGTGGGGTGAGGGGGAATGGCTTCGTGCTGACAGAGTTAGGTGGAATATTGGGGAGAAATTGTTCCCTGTGCGGGTGGTTTCCAGAGAAGCTGTGGCTGCCCCATCCCTGGAAGTGTCTAAGGACAGGTTGGAAGGGGTTTGAAGCAAGCTGGGGTAGTGGGAGGTGTCCCTGTCATGGCAGAGGGAGGGATGAGATGAACTTTAAGGTCTCTTCCATCCCAAACCCTTCCAGGATTTCAGGGTTGTGTCAGGCTGGGGCTCCACACAGGGATTCCTTGGCCAGTCAAGGCTTTGCTTTACCTGGCTGTGAGGTTTGCAAATATTTGTATTTCTTCTTTCCCTGGGGATTCTGCCATTACGTGTGAATTTCATTTTTTAAACATGATACTAAAAAAGTCAGAAAACCAACAAAATTCAGTGCCTAAGCTGTTTTTCCCAGTAGGAAATGGGTTTAGGTCGAGCTGGGGGAGCAGATATCCCACTCAGTGTCCCCCCACCCTACTGGGATGTGACTGGGCAAAGGCGTGCTGTGCCTGCCCTCAGTTTCTGGAGTTTTAAAATAAACCCAAATGGACAGCAGATGAAAGAAACCACCACAACCACTGCAGCTAAGTCCACCTGTGGCCATTAATCACGTCCCTAAAATATATATTGCTGTGTTTAATCCCAAACCACAAATTTACTGTCTAAAGAATTATCAGAATAAATACTTCTAACAGTAAGGACCATTTAAATCACTTGTGTGTGCTAGCAGACCTCAAAACTGCTCCAAAGGCAGGTTTTTTCCTTGCAGACCAATTTAAACCTGCCAACAATTGCCTTTTTTTCCCCTTAACTAGCACAAATACCCCCTACCCCACATATGACCTGAATGTGGTAAAAACGGACAATTTTCCAAAGAAATATTTCAAATGACATGAAAGAGATTTCCTAGCTCAAAATCCTTTATAGGTGAGCAGTATCCTTTATATGTTTTTTTCCCCTTAATATTTTGCCTACAAGTGACAGGTGAAGTTTGTGCTTGAGACTAGGAACTGCAATGAAAAAATGGATTCTCCCATTTCTATAAAATTACAGCATTTTAATAGAATGAGCTTTAGAAAAACTTGTATTCACGTGAGAAAAGTAGAGGTTTTTGTTGATTGATTCAAGCATTGTGTGTTGGGTATAATAATTGCTTTTTCAGGGAGAAGTCAGGGGCCATCAATGACATTTCTTGTTGCTGATGTGTTTTCTCCAAATTCTGCCTCGCACAAGAGGTTTTGGTTTTGGCACTTTTTGCTGCCTTACTTGATGAAGTTAAGAAATCATAATTTACAATTGTTCAGGATTATTGTTATTAGGGAAATAAGAAATGGCAGTGAAAGGGAGGATTTAGTGACATGGGGTACAAACCAGAGCTTGAATTCATGGCTGGAGCTGAGTAGTCATTTTGAGCCATCGGGAGCCAGGGACAGAAAAAGTCCCTGACTGCCTGGGTCATGGAACTGAGCCTCCTAAAAACTGGCTGAACACTGCACGAAAATGGGGTTTTTTTAGGCCCATTCAGTTTCTTGATGTTATTTACAGAAAGTCCACGCAAGGCATGGAGGGGAGCGATGAGGTTGGCAGATGAGGGCAGGATTTTGGTGCTAATACTTAAATTCCATCTGGAAGTGGGGATGAGGATGAGGAGACAGCATCTGTTAGAAGAGAGGAAGGTGGCAGGAGCTGATGTGGTGGATGGACAGGAGGCATCATGTTAAAACTTGAAGTTACCACACAGCATTTTTACCAAATACAGTTATTTTCTCTGTGCTCCAGGCCAAAGATAAATTGCAGAAAATAGGATTATTCACAGAAAAAAAAAAAAATTCTAATTTGCAGAAAATCAGAATAATTTGCCAAAATAAAACTGTGGAGAAGATCTTGGATTTGGGAGTTTAGCAAAACCTTGGAGGAAGGAGTTGGCATCTCCTTCCCTGGGGATTGGCAAGAACAGAGGAGACAAATTGTGTTTGCTGTGGGTCCCCAAAAGTTCTCTGTGACCACAACAATGTTCACAGTGGGTGCAGCCTGAAGAGCTTAAATCAAAATCCAGCAGAGTAACCCAGATATTTTCTGTGATGCCACCCACAGCATCCCTGGGGGCCGTGGTGGCTCCTTTGCCCAAAAGTGACAGATCTGTGGTCCCTCGAGGACTTGGGATGTGTTTGTGTCACCTCCACGGGCTCCAGGATCAGATCCCATTTTTCCCAGGCACTGTAGCATTGCTGCTGCGAGACAAACTTGGTGTCAGAGGGAAGATAAACTAAAGGAGGGCAGGGAGAGGCTGAGACAACACCAGCAAGTGGCACCGGGGCAGAACTAATACAGCATTGCTAAATATATGCTTTGGATGGATTTCATTTTTAACTTTGGGCTGAGATAAGGGCCAGCAGAGCTGATAGGGAAGAAGTTTCCTCACCCCTCCATGAGCTTCTATATTGCCCTGAAGCATTTGCAAAAGTGTTAACTGCTTCTGCTGCCTGAGCTGGTAGGATAAAGAAAAGTGCTGTAAAAAGCCTTGCTGTCAAGGGGTTTTAATTATTATCTCTGCTCATGGTGCTATAATCACTATTCCTCCTCTTTTTTTTTTTTTTTTTCCTTTTATAAAAATAAGCAAATGTCAAGAGTCTCCACTTTTTGAATCTGGGGAGGCAGTGAGAGGGAAGGAGGTGTCTTGGGGTGGGGATCCCCTTCTGTGCCTGTGGGGGACCTGGGACCTGCCCCTCACTTTTGGGGTGATCCTGGGCTTCAGAGACAGTGACTCTGTGAGCAGAGGGGTTGTTGTCCTTGCTGCCCATGTCAAAATTCCTGCAGCTACAGAGAGCCCTGAAAGGCTTGAAAGTCTCCCACCACATAGGAAATTGTGTTCCCTCTTTGTCTCTCTCTCACCGAGTTCAAGGAGGCTTAACAAGTCACTGGGGACAGAAACAATAATATCTCTGTATCTAATGCTTACTGTAAGCAAAAGATGGATTACAGAATAGGCTGTTTATTTTTAATTATTAATGTGTTTGTGCTAGCAAACCTTCGCAGAGTTACACATTGTTTGTCACGGATGGGAAAGGGGATGAACTATTTGGCAATAGTATTAAAAACAATAATTATTCATTCTGGGCATGGCCATTTTTTTTTTTCCCTAGTGTATAATAAAACATTTTCAAAGAGTATGCTGATGCAAGGCCAGAAAGCCTTTCTCCTGAAACAAAGGGTGGTAGAAATCAGGGTTTTCCTCCTAGTTCAGTGAAAAAACTTTGTTTTACCTCCATGCACCACTGCTCTACTCTCCTCTCCCCAAGGATTCACCAGGGAAAATGCCTCCCTGGGCTATTTACAGCACTCTCCTTGCACTGCACCAGAGGAATTATCTGCCTCCTCCAGCCCTCAGCTAATCCCTAAATTGCATCTCTGCTGCAAAGCTGAGTTTATTTTCATTCCATCATTTGGTAATTTGAAGAATTACGAGGAATAAAACGGACATGCAAAGTGGTGCTTTAATTTTCAAGGGCAGTAAAGTGGTTTATTTTTAGGCTGCTCTTATTGAGGAAAGAATCTCTGGCAGGTCTTATCTGGTGGCTAAGAATAGTGACCTGGTGTGCCCTGAGTGCTGCTGCCCTGCCCTTCTCACACCTCCTGCTTACCCCGGGTGCTTCTGATCAGCTCATTAGGGCTGCCAAAATTACAGGCTCTAATAATGTAATAACGGGGTTTGCTGGCAATAATTAACTCCTTGCACTGGAAGGGTGATGTTGGTAATTAGAGAGCACAAATATTTACTGTAAGCAGGTTTTTCTGTGTAGGCTTTAGGAAACCATCCCTGTGTCACTCTGTTGAATATTATGTTGGAAACTACTGAGAAGGGGCAGCTCGTTCTGAGAACCCTTTTTGGGTATAAACACCGAGTTTTTAAGCTCTTTCTGCTCTCAATTTCAATATGAATCTTGCTTCCTGGGAGCTTTTTTTTATTTTTTTGGGTGGTTTGTTTATTGATAACAAATGGATCCCATGCTGAATTCGTTTCACATCATTAATTACAATTCCCCCAGTGATAGTGAGGCTGCTCCTCCCAGTTTATGGGTATGATGTTTCTCTGAACCCAGGAGATAAACATCAGCATCTCAATGCACCAAGTGCATTTTTTTAAAAAAACCCAATTGAAGTTTGCATCTTTCCTTAAAGCAGAGTTTGCTCCTGCAGTCCAGCAGTGTTCCTGCAGCTTGTCATCAAAGCAAGAAGCATGCTGGGGGAAGTATAAATAGAAATTCATTTTAGTAATGCAAATCCTGCAGTCCTATTTTGGGCAAGGAAAATCCCCATACCATTTTTTTAAAAAAAGAAGTGTGATGGTCTAGTTTTAAGACTGGGTTTATGAGGGATTTTGTCTACTAGTGTGTTATGGTGGAGATTCTCCACTGCCATTTAAATATATCTGTTTCTGATTAATCTAGCTTTTACATGCTATAAATCCTTGCAAATTAGCTTGGGGTATGACCTCCTCCAGCAATTCACTCTTCTGTTTAATGGAGTGTTTTTGGCAGATAAGTCCTCTCTCTTCCGCCTTCTATGACTCCACTGGGAAATCAGTGAAGAGACAAAAACTTTAAAATACTTCACACCCTCATCTTCTGCTTTTTTTTTTTCCCTTCAGAAGTGGCTTTTTGCTTATAGTGCCCTAAGCTGCTTGTGTGAACCCTACTGCACTGTTTAGTGACTTTGCAATGTTCTCTTTCTCTCTAATAGTTGGTGAACACCAGCTGACAGGGCACAAAGTGGCAGTGAAAATACTGAACAGGCAGAAAATCCGCAGCCTGGACGTGGTGGGCAAGATCAAACGAGAAATTCAAAACCTGAAACTCTTCCGGCACCCTCACATTATCAAACTGTGAGTACCCCGCCTGCCACGTGTGCACAAAAACCTCTCACACACAGCCAGCTGGGCTTCAGGAGATGGAACAGAGCAGTAAAAATTGTGTTTGGTGGAGTTTTTGTGTGTTGGATGATCCACTGGCACAGGTTTTCCAGAGAAGCTGTGCTTCCCCATCTTTGGAAATGTTCAAGGTGAGGTTTGGATGGGACTTTAAACAACCTGGGATAAGTGGAAGGTGTCTCTGCCCATGGCAGGGGTTGGAATTGGATGGTCTTTAATGTCCCTTCCAACCCAAACCATTCAATGATTCCATGAATTGCAGCATGGTCAGGCTCTGAGAGTGAAACCTTGGCCCCCAGTCAATGGGATTTATGTTTTAATGGGCTGATTATCCAGAGCTTAAAAGAACATCTATATACTTTTTTTTTTTTTATTTTCAACATTTATTATTCAGACGTAAGTTTTGAAAGTCTCCACTTTGATGAACCTGAGTTGGGGTCGTAAATCAGCACCTGCACTGCAGCCTCTGGGATTCCTGCTCAATCCCCAGCTTGTGCAGCCAGCCCACATTAATGAGGCACTCGATAATATCTTTGGCATTCCTATAAAAGAAAGCTGTTGAATGGTAACTGCAAGGGTAAGTTGACATTTAGGTCAGCCTTAAAACTGGCATGAGATATAGCAAATACCTGGGACTTAGAGGCAAGGGAAAACAAATTCTCTCTACAGTTAAATTACTAACCATGCAGCAACTGCTGACTTCAGAGTAACTTCACAGTTCCATGGATTTATTGGAGAACAGATTAGTATTATTTCATGAAATAAGCACGAGCAAGACTCCTCAGCTGTGTGCCCAGCATCCTGCAAGTCAAATCCCCTTCACACATTTGTCAAAGCAATAAAAATTAAATCCAGTTTGACCGTATCTGTGTCCTGTGATATATGTTGCATTCATGAAATTCAGTGATAAAGATGTGAGGAGACTGGGGCACACAAACCTCTTTCCATAAGTTTTTAAATGTATATAAAAGAAATACTGGGGCAATTAACAGTAGCTTAGATGTCTGGGTCCAAAGCTCTTCAGAAAAATGAGGTTGATGCTATTGATCTTTATGGGAGTATCCCACATTCCCTTGCCAGCCTCTACAAGTTGCTGAAATCCCTTTGTTTCAAATTACAGTCCTGTAAAATAATAAAATTCATCTGGGAAAAAATTCATTTGGAAAAAAACCCCGAAAACAACAGCAACAAGACAACGAATCTGGAATAAAAGAGAGGGAGGTCCCAGCTGGTGCTGCTGTGAATTCCTGGGGCTGCATTGACCCCAGCTGATCACTGGCACTTTGTTCCAGCTGGGACACTGAAATGTCTTTGCGGCACTCAGGGATGGTTTTGAAGGAAAATGGAGAATAAATCTGCAAGTTAAAGGTGATACTCTGGGTTTTTCCTCCCCATTCTAGAAGGATTTTCCCCCATTCTAGAGAGATTTGATATTTGAAAAGTAACTTTAGGGGGTCTCCTTTTTGTTTCTGTACCTGTCTAGAGGAAGTTCTCTCTAGTGCCTAGAGCTTTTTATCTTCTTTTTTCTTGATATGAGGGAGACCAGATGGATCCTCTCCTTGCCCCCAGCCAACCAGGACTTAATTGCTGAAGCTGTCGTGGTAAATCTTACCCAAAATGGAAATTTGAAAGTCAGGGCAGTCCTAAATGGTAAGTTTGCCTGGTAGATATTTCAGAGGATTATTTAAAGGGCTGAAGGAAGATCATAGGTCTGGAGAAGAAGTCCTTTCAGAGAGAAGTTAAAGATTATACTGGAAACGAGAGACAGCTTTTCAGAAGTGGAAAGCAGTTGCAAATGCAAGATCCGAACAAATTCTTATCTGAAGTGTTGATGTCAAATTAATAACCTGCTTAAAAGCCTTTCCCTGTTCCTAATAACTTATATTTTAAAACCTGCTTGTGTTTTTGAAGGTACCAGGTCATCAGCACACCGACAGACTTCTTCATGGTGATGGAATACGTGTCTGGGGGTGAATTGTTTGATTACATCTGTAAGCACGGACGCGTAAGTGCCCGTCCCGAGTCAGCCCCGACACTTGTGTGGGAAGAGGAAGGTGATCAGGAGCAAAATGACTGCTCAAGGGAGCACAGCTAAGGTTAAGGCCCAAAATAGAAGTTGCTTCACAGCAATCCCATCTGGGGTGTCTTGTACTGGCTCGCACAAAACTCGCGTGTGATTTTTCGCAGCCTTCTCTGGTGTATTTTTGATCCTCAAACCAAAATATCCAAGGTGACGTGTTGCTTAGGGCAAATATTTGGAAAACTGGCTTATTTTTGTGATTTTTAGCTATGTCAAAACCCCCACAAATCAGCAGCAAATTTATGGCATGGGAGGGGAAGACTACTTGGTGTGGTCTCCAGTGCAGTCATTCCCTCTCCCAGACCCCCATCTTGGTTCCATGTCAGGTTCTTTGAAGACTTTTCAAGGATGTGGCTTATCTGAACAACATTTTCAAATGCCAGCAGTCCCACTGGGTATAAATCACCTGTGAAATGTGAGATTTTGGTTAGAAGGAAAATCGCTGGTGTCTGCCTTGTGGAGCAGTTGCAGGGCAAGGAGGTAAAAATGGGCCTAAATGTCCCCTTATCCAGAATAAGGGTTCAGGTAGAGGATCAGCCCATCACATGTTCCCTCTCTGTGCTACAAAATCAATAGATTTACTGCAGATTGGGTTGGATTAGTGTAGTGGTCAATGGAGCTGACTCAGTTTTCTTTTCTGTGTACAGTTCTGATTTCTCACGTATTTTACCCATCTGGATTTTTCCAGTGGCTGATTTAGATATTTTCTGAACTTCTGCATTCATAAACTCAGTTTTTCACGAAGGGAGTCTTTTGGAATTCATCAGTAAAAATAATAATTGAAAATATAGTTTCTCTGATGTAGCTCGTACAACTTTATTAGCTATGCAGGTAATTAAAATCACCATGATATTCCAGCTTCACCTGTTGCTTCCAGAGGAAGTCCATGAGGAATTGCTCCCAGCAGCATCCTCTGTGGTGTTTTGTCCAGCTTGGATCTGTTCCAGTCCCATTGGGACAGCAGCTCATTGTCTGATAGGTGCCACCTTCAAATTCCTGTTGGCATCTCAGCTGAGCTGAGGTCTCACCTTTCATCTCTGGGCCGTATCATTTTCAAACACTGGCACATTGTAAAATGCAAGGCTGGGAAATCTGCTTTATTTGCTGCTTCTGCTCACAGGCAAGCTGGCAGATTTTCCCTCTGCACTCTGGAAGCTTTTTGGCTCCTTGCTAAGTGAAACCTTCCCCTGCCTGAGTGCACACCTATTGTAAATGCAGGTGAACCCAGTGGGAAGAAATGATGATGTCTGACTCCAGAAGGCTGAATGTTTTTTTATTATAACTGTACTATAATACATTAATATACTATTTAAAGGAGATACTAAACTACCATATTTAACTACCTCATGACTCGTGACCCTCTCTGAGAGTGCAGCCCCAGATGGGTTGGTTTGGCCATCAGTTTCAAACAATCCTCACCAGAATCCAAGGAAGCAATCACCCCAGGTAAACAATTCATCAAAAACATTCCACTTGGGAAAACAAGGAGCAGAAATAGCAATTGTTTTATCTTTCTTTCCTCTGTGAAAAAAATCCTGAGAGAGAGAAGAATGTGCCTGCCACACACACCGCGCTCCATTGCTGTTCCCCCAGGTGGAGGAGGCAGAAGCTCGGCGCCTTTTCCAGCAGATCCTCTCTGCAGTAGATTACTGCCACAGGCACATGGTGGTGCACAGGGACCTGAAGCCAGAGAACGTGCTGCTGGATGCACACATGAATGCAAAGATCGCTGATTTTGGTATGTGAGCCCAGCAGCATTCCAGAGGCACAGCCCAGAGCTGCTGCCCCGGCCCCCAGCACCTAGAAATGCACCCTTGGGAACCCTGTCCTTCCTGCAGGCTGCTCCTGGAGTGGCACTGAGAATTAATTTGTGCATCTCTGCCGTGTTCTAGTGTCATCACCCCACTGAGGTTTGCCTCGTTTGTGTTTGAGGCAGGCTGGGTGCAGCTAATTCAGGGGGAGCTGGCTGTGTGTGTTTATTTTCCTGCATGTTCTCCCTCTGTTTGGCCATGTGCTCTTGGCCTCAGTTCATTTTACAACCAGCAGTAACAGGAGGCTCTTAAGTGGCATTAGGGATTGAAATCCATTAAAATACCTGGGCTACCAGCTCTGTCCTGGTGAGTCCTTTCTAGCAATGTAAATCCTTCTGAAGATTACTCATTTCACAGCCCCACCCAGTTGCCATATGAACTAAGTGCTCTGGGATGAATTATGTCTCTTCCCCTCCGTGCTCTGGGATTTGCAATTTAGAGGAGCAAAATTAGCCTGGAGTGACTATTTCTTTGTTGGTTTAAAAAAAAAAAAAAGCCCAACAAAAATAAACAACAATAACAACAAAAGTAATAACTTTCAAACCAGGTCAGAGAAGTCTATCTAAATTTTATCAACAGTTCCCTTCCAAATATCCCACTCCACTTCCCTGCCTTTCCTCTGTGTGACATGGGGTCCAGCACATCTGGACCTTCAGATCAAACATCAGTGTATAATAAGCATTATTTTTTTTTTTTTAGGACTGTCCAACATGATGTCAGATGGTGAATTTCTGCGCACCAGCTGTGGTTCCCCAAATTATGCAGCCCCTGAAGTCATCTCTGGAAGGTAAGACATTCCATTTCTCATCAGAGTCTATGTGAGCACATGGAGTTCAAATTTGTTCTTGATATTGGAAACAGCTTTGCACATCTAGTAAAAGTAGCTGAATCCTTCCAACCTGGATTTGGTGTTTGGGTGAATCTGTTGGCAGAGATCTGAAGGTTTTCTTGGTGATTTTACTGCTCAGTAGCTGTAATAGCAAACTGTGTTTTGCTACAGGTGTTTACTTTGGAGGAATTATTAATACCAGATGTTGACTGTTTATATTGCTAATTAAAGAGGGTGAAAATGACTCTTTGGATGCAAATACTGAGGTTGCAGGTGGAAAGGCTTTTCCAGGCCACCCCCTCCTCTCCTGCCCACCTGCAATATAAAACACAGTGTTAATGAGGAAAACCATTCACTAACAAAAGAAGCAGGAAGATCTTTAATCCCATTCCAACACTGGTAAAAAAATACTTGTCTTCTGGTTCCTTAAGCTTGGGGTTTTGGCTATGGCAGTAGGTTCAACCTTCAGAGATTTGTTTTGAACTGATTCATTGAATTGACAAACCTCCTCTGTGGTTGCATCCCTCAGCATGAAACATCTGTACAGCACACGGAGGGTTGGCACACCCCACAAGGTTGAATTGGACTTCCACGTGTTGATACAGAGGTGTTGCTTCCTATATTTTGCTGTCAGGAACAGAAAATACACAGAATGTACATTTTGCCCTAGTTCTCTCTGTAATACCTTAGCAAAGATTGCAGATACAGATTTTCAAATTTTCAGTCTTCTGAATGGTCCTTCAAACTGCCCATCTCATTATCTACCCATTTTTTTTTTTAATCTCCCTTTGCCATGAGCTTCACTTTTCCTAATCTAGTATATTTCTTGCCTATATCTGTAGCTTTTAAATAGAACATTTTGTTTGGAATGTGTTTGCTGTGATTTTGATTATTTTATCCCTGTTTACACCAGAGCAAGTGTTGGCAGAGCACCCCAGGAATTAAACTAGCATCCAGAAACCCTGTTGTGACTACAGCTCTGTCTGTGAAATGAAACCAAGTAAATCCTCATGTCAAGAAGGGGAAAAAGCCAGAAACTACTGGGATTCCAAAAAAATAATAATAGTATTTCCATCTCAGTGAAAGCCAGACACGTGTTTTTCAATTTGTATAGGAGGCAAGGCACATGGCAGATCAGCAAGGAGGATTTAGTCCTTGAGTGTTCCAAGGGTGCAGGCAATGCAGCTTAGTGACAACAGAATTAAGAAGGAAAACCAAACCCAAGCCCACATGTTGCACTGTTTGTCTGGCTGCAGCTGCATCCCTCCCTCATCCCTCCCACCTACAGGCTCAGGGCTGCCTGAATTTCATGGCCCTGCTCCCTGTGCCAAGCTGGCCTCTGCTCAGAGCTGCATTTGAGGGGGACAGGCACAATCCCCCCTCCCTGCCCTGCTGGTGGGTGTGTGGGGCAGGGGGAGCTGACTCCTGGCTCCTCTGCCTTCCCTGCTGGAGCACAAAACCAGTAGAGACTGACAGCTCAGGTTTCAGAGCCATAAAAGTGTGTCTCAATTGCTCTTAAAGGTCCAAAAAACTGTCCAGGCAGTGCTTTTATCAGCAGAAGAATGAGTCTTCTCATCTGTGGGAGTTGGGTGTGGAGGCAGGGCTGAGGGGCATCCAGCTGAGCCTCTGCCTTTCCAAAATGGCTTTGCTGCTGTCCCTGGCCTCAGCAGGGAAAGTCCCAGCCTTGGACAAGCAGACCCAATGTTTTGGGGGTGTTCAGAGGATGGTCACATGCATGACCAGCAGGATTTCCACACTGATATGTCTGCAGTGATGCTTTTCAGGAGGAGCCAGTGCAGGTTTCGTGAAGGGACTTCAGTAGTTGCGTTTCACCTTCTGTGTTTTGGTTGGGCCTCACAACTCAAGGGCAAGTGTTGCCTCCCAAAATCTCTGGGGAGGCATCAGATGTAGCAAAAAGAGATGAGCAGGAGCAGCAAAACTGTATTATTTGGGGTGTCCTGAGTTGGTGATGGCAGAGAGCATGTTTGGCAGCTTGTCAGAAGCAGGAGCACACCAAAAATAAACGCTCAGAGATAGAATTATCTGTTGCTGTTTGATCTGCCTCCTTCAATGAACAGAAATTTCTGGCTGAACCCTCAGGGCAAAGGAGCAAACAGCCTGGCAGGGCTCTTGGAAATGTGAGGTTTGGCTTTTTGGAGAGTTTGGTGGAGGCAGGGTTGAACACAGGAGTGTGGGCAGCCTGTGCCAGCCCTGCCATTCATTTCCCTGAGCAGTTTTGGCTGAGGCAGGTTTAGTTTGGGGGGAGCCATGTGAGCAGCCCTGGTGTGGGCTGGAGCTCTGTCCCTGCTGGAGCTGGCAGGGGGTGCCTGTGGCAAGCACATTTCTTTTTCTCTTAGGATTTTTCATAGAGGTGCACAGAGAGAACTGAAAGAGAAAACAATTTCTATTTCTGCTCCTTGTTTTCCAATGTGGAATATGTTTGGAGAATTGTTTACCTGGAGTGAGTGCTTGGTTGTATTCTGGTGAGGATTGTTTGAGCTGATGGCCAATCCAACCCACCTGGGGCTGGACTCAGAGAGGGTCACGAGTTGTGTTAGAGTTAGAGAAAATAGTATGTCATTTTAGTATCTTCATTTTATATAGTATATTGCTGTATTTTAGCATAGTTATAATAAAGAAATAATTCAGCCTTCTAAATTGAGTCAGACATCCTCATTTCTTCCCATTGGGTTCGCCTGCATTTACAATAGGTGCCCTCACCTGCACCCTGACTGAGGAGAGGGTGGTGGTGACAGCTTTCTCCTCCCCTTGTCCTCGTGCAGGCTCTATGCTGGCCCAGAGGTGGACATCTGGAGCTGTGGTGTCATCCTCTACGCCCTGCTGTGTGGCACTCTGCCTTTTGACGACGAGCACGTCCCCACCCTGTTCAAGAAGATCCGTGGGGGAGTGTTTTACATCCCTGAATACCTCAACCGCTCCGTGGCCACGCTCCTCATGCACATGCTGCAGGTGGACCCCCTCAAGAGAGCCACCATCAAGGACATCAGGTGGGCTGGGGTGGGCTGGCTGCCTGTGGGGGTCTCTGGTGACTGTCCTGGGGGTCACCTGTTGGCAGGTGGGCAGGGGTAGTCAGCTAATCCAGGTGGTTTTTGTCCCAGGTGATTCAAGGAGCAGCCCTGCACCCCTTCTGTGCTGGCTGGAAGTGGGTGATGATGAACAGGATGAGGATTTTATATATACATATTTTATATACAAATATTGAAAATTCTATTTTATTGCATTATAAGCTAGCCTTAAAAATCTCTTAACAGCACTTGGCAAAGCCGTTGCTAGAGCATGCAATAATCCCAAGAATTTAATATCCAACAGCCATTTTTCATTACTATATTTCAATACCACGTCCCTATGGGCACCAGATAAAGGGGGTAATCATTGTACTTGCTGTATATCCAAAAGAAAAGGAGGAGGAACCCAAGACTTACTAACTTAATATGTAGATATTGGATGTATTACATCTAGCTATGTGCTAAGCAGGAACATAAATGTTACTAGGGCTTACAGGAGTTCTCAGGTTTTTAATGCATTTTCAGTGGATGGCCTTAATTTTACCCTTCAAGCAAACCCATGCAAACTTCCTTTTTTATTTCTTAATTCCTTAGGATGAGAGGATTTAATTACATGTTAGGCAGCACACGAGGTGAGAATACTGTCAGTACACAGAACCTGTAGACAAGGCAACTGTGTGTTTTAGACAATTATCATTCACCTCATTGTAAATTGGTGGGAATTGGGTATTGGGCATGGGAATTGGGTAGGTTTGCTGCTCTGTATCTCCATCAGGCCCATGGGAATCTCAAAGTGTGAGAACCTTGGAAGTGCTGAGGTCTCACTTCAACTCCCAGCGTGCGGAGTTGCTGTCCCTGTGCCGGGCTGGGTTTTGCTCCCCGTTCATCAGTTGGGTTTGCTCGTGGCTGCTGGTGCTTTCCCCATCTCCCCTCTCACATCAGTGCTCCCCTCTGCCTTCCCCAGGGAACACGAGTGGTTCAAGGAGGAGCTGCCCAGTTACCTGTTCCCGGAGGACCCTTCCTACGACGCCACGGTGGTGGACGACGAGGCGGTGCGCGAGGTGTGCGAGAAGTTCGAGTGCACCGAGTCGGAGGTGCTGAACAGCCTCTACAGCGGCGACCCCCAGGACCAGCTGGCCGTGGCCTACCACCTGGTCATCGACAACCGCCGCATCATGAACCAGGCCAGCGAGTTCTACCTGGCCTCCAGCCCCCCCACCGGCTCCTTCATGGACGACAGCGCCCTGCACATCCCCCCGGGCGTGAAGCCGCACCCCGAGCGGATGCCGCCGCTCATCGCCGACAGCCCCAAGGCTCGCTGTCCCCTGGACGCCCTCAACACCACCAAGCCAAAGCCCCTGACTGTCAAAAAGGCCAAGTGGCACCTGGGGATCCGCAGCCAGAGCAAACCCTATGACATTATGGCCGAGGTGTACCGGGCCATGAAGCAGCTGGACTTCGAGTGGAAGGTAGGGAGTGCTGGGGTGGGTTTCCAGCACCCTGCATCCCGTAAACTCAGAGAGGTTTGGA
The DNA here is from genome assembly GCF_048771995.1 of Taeniopygia guttata. Classification (NCBI taxonomy): domain Eukaryota; kingdom Metazoa; phylum Chordata; class Aves; order Passeriformes; family Estrildidae; genus Taeniopygia; species Taeniopygia guttata. The sequence goes on along the minus strand of NC_133033.1, from coordinate 4,189,159 downwards.
AGTGTGCTTACAGCCTCGCCTTCCAGATAAATGCCCCCTCCTTGCAATCATCCCTGCTATTCCTTCTCACTGAGTTAAGGTGCCAGCTGTGCTTATCTGTGGTGTTTATTTACGGTGTGAAATAAGGGCTCGTTCTGAGGGCTCCAAGACTTCAGCTGGAAAGATGATTCCACCTTGTTTGGCTGCAGGGATAAGGGGAGCTGTTCACATTTCTGATTTTAGTGGCTAATTCCTTGCGAGGTCATCTTGAGTGGTCCTGAGCAGAGGAACTCTCATTATTTCTGCCTGGTCCTGACAGGACAGAAATGGCACAGTACAAATTGTCCTAAAGGATGCACAGATGAGGGGCAGGGGGCCTTGGGTGCAGAATTTGTATCATTGATGTGCTGGTGGCCTTTTCCTTGATGGAGATGCAGCAGTCCTCACAAACCAGATGTGTTTTCAGACACTTACTGCTTCCTCAGTTTAGCTCAGCTTCTTGATTTAAACCCAGATGTTTTAGCTGACAGTACTCACTGCAGGTATTTCTCCAGGGCTGTGCAACATTTAGTCAGAGTCCTTTTCAAAGTTGGAGTAATAAATCCCTAAGTTAGCCCTGGAGCTCTGCTGCTGTGCCTGACTCCCCCAGTCCTGGTGCAGCCCCTGAGGTGAGCTCTCCTGGCTCGTGGCCTTTGGCAGCAGCATCATGTGAGCATCAGGAGCAAGGTAAGGAGAATTTCAGCCCAGATCTTCCTCACCAGAGGGGCTCCCCTCCTCCTTCCCTCCAGGTCCCAAGCATTGTACTGTGTGAATTTCACTGTGCTGCTTCTTTAAAACCTCCTGCCTCCTCCTTATTTTTGATAATATTACATCTTTAAAACCAAGTAGCTTCCAGAAACCCCATTTCCCTGCACCAGGACCGTGGCCAGGTGCATTTGCCCACACCAGCCAGACATTTTTTAGCTGCATGGCTGTACAGGGAGTGAACAAACCTGCTGTATTTCTGTTACAGCCTCAAAAACCAACTCAGCCCAACATCTCTGTGTAGGCAGTGGAGCTTATTTCGTACGAGGAGGTTTCACAATAGCCTTTCCCACCCTAAGAATAACTTCAGATGTGACTCTTCATCAGAATTAACTCTCCCATCCACGCAGTTGCTTCATAAATACGACACCGAGAAAAGATCTCATTGTAAATGCGATGCAGCAGATTGTGAGGTGGGAAGCAGCGAGGGGAAATACTCAGCTTGAGGCTGATCCACAAGCACTGGGTTTAGCTGTGCTGATGGGAGAGGCTGCTCTGCCCAGCTTGCCCTGATTTCACGAGCACTGCCCGTGTGTGTGGGCCCACGAGTGGACTTTTCGGTCTGTGTGGCCGTGGCTGCTGCTGAGGGAGAAGCAAACATCAGTTTTGTGCCTGGCAGATGGGTCACTGCAGCTTCCTCAGCCAGCAGCTGGTGAATCACAGCCTTAAGAAGAATATTTAAAGATCGGAGGAAACTAAGCCGTTTGCTTCGTTTTATGGGGGTTTTCCTTTTGGGAAACTGTTTTGCCCAGAAGATGTCTTGCTCATATTTAGAAAAAATAAGGAAAGAAGTGTTCCTGTTGCTGCCTGGAGTGTCCCAGCTGAGGGCAGCTTTCCCCTTGCAGGTGGTGAACGCCTACCACCTGCGGGTGCGCCGCAAGAACCCCGTGACCGGCAACTACGTGAAGATGAGCCTGCAGCTCTACCAGGTGGACAACCGCAGCTACCTGCTGGACTTCAAAAGCATTGATGGTGAGTGGGAGATGGAGAACACGTAGAAGGGCGAGGCTGGAATTTTAAGAACCATCCTCTGCATTTTGAAGCGCTTACACGTGTGTCATTTCAGCGAAAGCCCTTTCGAGCCATCCTTCTCTGCTGTTGTCCCCGTATCATTACCACACCTGCATTGCAGCTGCCAAACTAACCCCACTTTTTCTCTCTTCTGCCTTTGTTTTGGTTGTTTTTGGCTTTTCAAGACGAGGTGATGGAGCAGAGGTCTGGCTCCTCCACGCCGCAGCGCTCCTGCTCGGCCGCGGGCTTGCACCGGCCGCGCCTGAGCATCGACGCGGCCGCGGCCTCCGAGTGCCAGTCTCTGATGGGCTCCCTGAGCGGCTCCTTCGTGGGCAGCATCCCCTCGGTGCCCCCTCGCCTGGGCAGCCACACCATGGACTTCTTCGAGATGTGTGCCAGCCTCATCATGGCCCTGGCCCGCTGATGCGCCGGCCCCTCTGCGCGCTGCGAGGATCCGCGACGACTCGTCCTTCCTTCCTTCCTCCTCCTCCCCTCACTGCCCCACAGAGCCAAGTCCAGACCCAAAATGTGCTCCCCTCTAGCGAGGCACCAAGGAAATTAACTTCAAATCTCTCCTTGTGCCTGGAGAAATGAATCCAATACCTTTTTTTTTTTTTTGTTATTTTTCCTTTCCTTGTGAACCCCATGGGAAATGTTAAGGCTGTAAAGTAACAAACGTTATCACTGAGTTTTTGGAAAACACCTCCCCCCTGGTTCATCCTGTGGTAATGGAGGCATAGCCACGCTTTCTGTGTGGAGTTTGATGTTTCCCTGATGCTGTGCAGAGCAGGGGCAGGCTGGGCTGAGCCAGGGCAGAGGGGTTAACCCAGAGCTCTGTGAGATGGAGTGGAGGGTGATGAAGCAGCTCTGCAGTGTTCACACCCAGCTGCCAGCCCCTCTAACCCTTTTCTCCCCAAAGCAGCAGCTGCTTAGATGCTTCTGCACTAGTGCAATATCACCTCCCTCCCCTCTCTTTTTCCCTCTGCTGAAGATGGGCAGGGAAGGTGGGATGTGCAAAGGTCCTGGTGCAAACCTGCTGTGGGGAGGCCACTCTTGGCAGAGGAGTGTCCCTAAGGTACACTCTTTGCAGAGGAGTGTCCCTAAGGTGCACTCTTTGCAGAGGAGTGTCCCTAAGGTGCAGTCTTTGTCCCTGTCCACTCTTTGCAGAGGAGTGTCCCTAAGATGCAGTCTTTGTCCCTGTCCACTCTTTGCAGAGGAGTGTCCCTAAGGTGCTTTATTTAGCCCAAGGGCTCAGGACAGCACTGACCTGCTCGCCAGCTCGGAGCTGAAGGCAGATTGCCTTTCCTCACCTCCCTCCAGCCTGCTCCCCCTCCCCTGGCGAATCCCAGGCAGGGTGCAGGTGAGCAGAGGACAGGATCTGGATCACCCAGCTGAGAGCCCAGCACTCCCCCGCGGGCTGGGATGGTCCCTGATGGGCAGGAGCCATCAGCAGCGCACAGCTCCGGAGCACTCACCTCTCACCTTTCCCCTAGGAAGCTCTGCCTGTTGCCACCTGCCCAAAATCGCTGCCAAATCTGCCTTCCCTGCTGCTGGACACTCGCTGCCCCTGCCCAAGGGCTCTCCCATCCTGCTGCTGCCCACTGGACTGTGACCTTCACTGCTCCGCTGACCAGGCAGGGATATCCCAACCCGGAATTTTACTGTTCCTTTGCTACTGGCTATCTGAAGGATGGGATTTTATTTTTTAAGATGAACTGAGGGGGTTTTTAAGGTGAAATTCTTACCCTAATGCATGTGTGACTTCTTTGTTTAAAAGAGTTATTATTTTTTATTACACGGGATTAATCTAATAGGCAGCGTTGGCATCTGCTGGGCTTTTACATGGTATTTAATTCCATTTACTTGATTATGAAGTAATAGTCTAATCAAGGAACAAATGCTTTATGAAAGCTTTGCCAAAAAAATGTTGAATGGGGGGTTTGGTTTTGTTCTATATTTTTTTTTTTTAATTTTATGTTCTGTTTTAAGAAACAAAGCAAAGAACTTTTGCTAGTCCCAGGTATGCAGTCATTCTACTTGAAAAATAATGTGATCTGTCTTTTTGATATCTTCTTATGACCCCTTGAGGTTTTTTCCTAGGGTTTTTGTTGTACAGTTGCACTTTAATTTATACTTTCTGCAAGTTTGTATGAGAAGCAAGGAAGAGAACAACAAATTAATCCTTTTTTACTAATAATTTAAGGTAATCCAGACAAACACGGGATATTTTTGCCATCTACTGGCAGTTAAATGGACCTATTCAGTTTGAAGTCCCTTTTTTTTAAAAAAGAACCACAAAATTGCCTTACTTTTGTTACAGGTTGTGCTTGGATCCTCACTAACATGACTTTACAGCTGCAATTTTTCCAGAAGCCGCACAAAGTAGAAAGCTTCCAAAAAAAAAAGAAAAAAAAATAGAAAAAAAAATCAGTTTTGTTGTTAAGCTCTTGAACACTAAATCCAACACAGCAGTGGTTGGACTGTAAGAAATACTGGAAATATTTGTAGTGCTCCTAGGTTTTGTAATGAGCCTTTTATTACATTATGATTATTAAATAAGTACTCTGGGGTGAGGATGGCTTTGGTGCTGTGCCTGGTGGCTGCCAGGTGATTTTTGTCCCCAGTGCTGTGGTGTGAGTTTGGATGGAGAATCCAAACTCCTGCATGCAAAAAAAAAAGAAAAAAATCCAAAAAAACCCAAACCCCACCCCAGAGTCAAAGCTGAGGAGCACCCAACCCTTCAGCAGCTTTTGGATCAAGGCTGAGATGAGCAAAGAGCCCTGAATGGTTTGGGGTGATGGGGACAAACCCCTTTGCAAAGGAGCAGGAGCAGCTGTAGGGCCAGGCATTCATTTCCATCCAGGAAGCAGCAATGAGTGAAATGTATTTCAAATGTTAAAGGCTTTTCAAATCTTCACTCCCTGCTGAGCATCTTGCCAAGTCCTGGCAGCACCTGTAGCCCCCTTGATAAGGGGCTGGTGTGTTGCAGTCTGGGGCTCAGGAGCAGGTAGATGTACTGATGTCTTTTTCCAAATTGACTTTTGTCCTCTGGGATTTCCTACCCAGCAGAACTAATAGTATTAAGCAGCAGCAAATGCCCTTGGGAGGAAATATTCGCTTCCTGGAGGCGGGTGGGATTTCTAGGTTGTAGAATAAGCCCCTTGTGGCACTTGGCATCTTCTCCGACCCGTGCAAACATTAACTGCTGTGTGGATCTGCAGAGCCAGTCCTGCCTGGAGGGCAGGCAGAGTTACTCAGCTTTCCATATGGAGAGACACAAAGGGATGAAGCACTTCCCAGCTCAGGCTCAGCAGAGGCAGTGCAGGAAGCAGGACTGGTGGAAGCACCCCCCCAGTGACCACTTTGGGCTGAACGGTCCATCACAGCCTTGCCCAAATCCGTGCTGCACTTTGGAACACTCTGAGGACTTTCACTTCTTTTTATTATTTATTTTACCTTCAAATAGGCCGTGTTCTGTTTCCCAGCTGCAGAGGAGCTGCTGACCTCCAGTGACATTTTCCAGAGGAAGAGTTTAACTTCCACACTGTTACACTGTGGTCAGCTCTTTTTGAGTTATGCTGGTACTTGCACAAGCGTCGGGAAAAGCAGGGTAGACAATATTTGAACTACAGAAACTTGAATTACTCCAAGTGCAATTCTTCAGAAGCCACTGCACAGCTGTGCTTTGCAAGCCACAAGCTCACCCAAATTCTGCTTCAGCCTGAGGGGGAGGGAGACAAAATGCAAGGGGTAAAGAGTTCAGATGGGCTCCAAGAGAAACCTCCAGCTCCTGGATGAGTTAATTCAGAAATACCTTGTGCTGCTCTTGTTGGAAGCTATATATATAAATATTATATATGCATACGTGCATATAAAAAAAAATATAGGTGGCATCCCTGTCATTGACCTCTCAGCTTTATTCTTCCAGCAGGGCAGGTGTGTGCCCTGGACACTGCCACCCCTCACTAATCCCAGCCTCTGAGAGGACCTGGACAAAGGGAATGCTATTTTTACACCCTCTTTTAGGTAAAGCCCATGAGTAGCTTAGCTCACCCCATCAGGCTCAGCATGGCCTTGGCCAGGGCTGGGAGGGGAGGTGGCATCAGGAGCTGTGAGACTCCTGCCCTCCCACCCCTGCTGGCCAAAGCCCTGGTGCTGATGGAGTTTGGGGCAGGTTTATTTTCAGGAGCTGGAGCTGAGCAGGTAAAAGCAGCAGGATATTTTTTTTTTTTTTCCCTTCAACGGGTCAGAAATGCATCTTCAGCTGTGTGTCCAGTTTAGCATTTCACGAGGTGCGTACAAGCACAGGGGAATATGTGGGCAGTGTTGTAAAAACGTGAAGCAGCTGGTTAGTGTGTGCTGTGTATACCTTTCTGTGTGTGATTATAGTGGCGTTTGTGTTGGAATAGATGAGGTTTGAACAAAATAACCCTTCTGTCTACTCCTTTTCATTTCACTGCTCTGTGCTGTCAGCGTGCAGCCCTGTAGGAGGAAGAGGGGGCTGTGTGCAGGACGTGAACTCGTGCCTTCGCTGCGCGTTGGGACTGCTGGAAGTGGCAGCTTTGTTTCACGAGGTGCACAATTTCCCCAGCTCGTGCAGGATCCCCCCTCTGAGACATGCAGGCCGTGTTTCTAAATACTTGAAGTACCATTTGTTGTGCAATTATTTGGCTTCACCCTTTTATGAGCTGAGAGGAGAGAGGGAAGAAGAATCGCACATCTGGATGAGCCAAGCCAACCCCCGCTCGAGCTCCTGCTGTTTCTTTCCTGGAAAGTTTTAGGATCTGGTTTTGTTCCAGGTATATGATGGACCTTACTAGAGTCACCTTTCTTAAGGTCTTACTTTGGTATGGGCTTTTAATTTAGTGCTTTCCTTTGGCTTCCTTAGCCCTCCCCTTATATATCCCTTTTTCATCATTCGCTTATTTAAAAAAAAAAAACGCAACAGCTTCTTGTAATTCTGAATTCCCAGTCTGCCTCCCGGCCATGGAGTTAATGATTCAGCCAGAGGTACCTCAGTCCCATGCCTGAGAGGTGAGCTGGGTTTCAGAGTTCCCACATGACACCTACTGATGGAACTTTTGCAGAGAGCACACCTGGTATTCGATGCACAGATCTTTGCTCATTTTAATTGTCAAAATTAGGAGAACTAGACTGTGAATCAGAGCCCTACCTGCAAGCACGAGTACACTTTTGGTGTTAGAGTCTGTTTTCAACAAAAGCCTTGAAGTTCCTGCTGAAGCTGCCTTAATTTAAAAATCAAAGTTTATTTGTAAGACTCATCTCTGATTATTATTTTTTTTTTTTAAGTTTGGAAATAGTTTATTTATCCTCATCTCACAAAGCTGTGAAGTAGATCCTGTAGCCATGGTAATATTTATTCTTGTTGCTGAAGGCATGTTCATGTGTTCTGTATCATGTTATATTCACGTGGTTTGTATCTCAATGCATTTGTTTTGTTTTTTTCTTTTAGAGCACAAAGCAAAACTGAATCCCAGGATTTCTGTGGTGTCCTTGGCCCAGCATCTTTGGGCAGACAAACCTCAGCTCTATGAGAGAGGTAAACTGGACTTGTCCACTGCAATTCTTAAATTCATACTCTAAGGAGTATTTTATGATTTATAATATTATGTATTTATAATTTTAAGAAAAAGATACCGAACTTTAAAAAGTTCTGAGTAGAAGCATCCCTTCAAACATATCATTAGCATGAAGCTCAGAAAAAAAAAACCCTGAGCTCTATAAACACTCCATTCTTCTTGATATTTTCTGTTTTGTCAGCTGAGGGCCTGGAGAGGGTTTTGTTTCCCAGTTCATGGCTGTAATACTTTCTGTTATGGGAGGGCACAGAGCCCTGGTTCAGTTTTGTCCTTTGTGCATCAGATAATCACAACGAAGCCTTTTTCCTTCCATTTATGGTGTGGAAAGTGTTTCTTGGTGTACTGCACTGCATGTGATAGCTGTCTCCATGGTTGACATTTGCACTTTAATAAACTCAGAGATGAAAAGAGATAAAAGCAACAAATCCTTTGGATTTCCTTACTGCACAGTCCCTGTCTGCAGGCTGGGGTTGGCTGATGGAATTTCCCTCTGGAGATCCTTGCACATCCCAGCTGTGGGTCCACAGCTGCCCTCAGGGCTTGGTGAGGGGCAAAGGGGCAGGGGGTGTAGTTAAAATTTCCACATGAGTAATTTAAACAATTCCCCCAACCCAAAATCCATGCCAGGAGTCAGGCCTATGTATTTACATGTGCTGACTCAGATCTTCACTCCTTACAGCAAGGAGTAAAGAGAGAGAAGCATTTTAAAGAGAATCATGCAAAAATAACCTTTCACTGCAGAAAAAGTGTTGGGGACAAAACTGGGCACCTGTTTCCTCTGTGCCTGTGATGCAGGAGGATGTAACTGGAGGATGTAACTCCATTTCAAGCACACAGCTGCAGGGAGTGCCCCAGATTTGTCCCTATCCCATCCCCTTTTTACACAATTTCAGTTCTCCCTCAGGCTCATCAAGTCACAGCTGTTATCGTGATTATTTCCCCTTTGAGGAGAAACGTGGAGGAACAGGGCTTAACACTCACATGAGAATTATTGTAAGTTTTGATGTGGTTAGGATGTACCAATAAGACTATAAAAGGGAAAAAAAAAAAAAAAAAAAGGATGAGTTTAATTTCCTGACCAATCTCTTGACCTAAATATAGCCAACCTGTGGTTTAATTGAGGAAATCGAAGTTGCTGTATCTAAAACATTTTTTGTATTATCTGGAGTCAGCCCATAGCAAACTCTTTTCTTCTTTGCATGCACTGGAATGTGTCCATGAGGAACAAAAAACATTTCTAAGGGTATTGCAAGGCATCCTTGCATTAAATCAGCTGCCTCTGGCAGTGCAGAAGTTTGTGTTTCCCAGAGATTCGGGCACAACCTCCCAAGCACCGGGATCGGGGCCGCATCACGTCTGTCACAGGATACAGGGGGAGATTCCTAAAAAACCCTTCGTTTAAAATAACAGAAACTTGGTAAATAACTTCCTTGGGAGGCAAAAAAGAGTTTGCACACATGGCTAATACAGGATTTGCCCCTTCTACTTACAGATGGGGTGATGAATAGACATCATGAGTTATGAACGAGCACTGGTGGGGAGGAGGATGAGGAAGGAGTGGAGGAAGGGGGAGTTTTCTTCAAGGTTTTAATCCTAAATATCACCACAAAAAAAAACAACCCTGTGGAGAACCCATCTCCAGCATTTCCCTGGGGCCAATTCCCTGCAAAGGGATGGAGGTGAAGGGCACAGAGCACGTCCCAGCCTGTGCCAAAGCCAAACACGCACTCCAGCTCCCCAAACTCTCCCTCTCCACCAGAAAAATCCAAATATTTGGGCTGGCAGGGCTGCAAAGCTGCGCATGCTTACAGAGGAGTGCTTTATTTATTTATTTTTGCTGCAAGGATGGATGCAGGCCAATGCACTTAATAGTAACCACATGGTAAAATAAATAATGCCTGTATAGACTTAAAAGTAAATGTTAAATATTTGCTCTGTTTTCTTTACTGATGTCTCCTATGCCAGCTTTGAAATGGCCCTGTGGCAAACAGGGCTTTTATTTTTCTTAAGCCTGGAACATTTAATAATTTCTAATTAAAACATCTTACATTTTTAGGATATTTATGAGCAAACTGATATGGGCTCCTAAAATGTGCCAGGAAGGAGTAAAAGCTGTACACTACGGTCATATTTAAGGGTTTATTTTCTTTCAAAGCCATGTAAAAACTTTATCCACATTTTTTTTTCACTTTTGAAAAGGTATCTACTGAATACATGGAGGAGAAGCCATTAGAAATTTATATTTCTCTTCCTACATTTAGGAGCATTTTTCTGAAAATAGGTAATCATCCTCCAGGCCCATGGTGGAGAGAGAGCAGCCTGAACACAGGGGCAACTGTTGGGTAATTCCCTGTTGCTGTGAGTCCTTGGGAGCCAGGAGTCAGCTTTTACATATCTGGGATGCCTAAGTTAGCTTAAAAAAATAAAGTAATTTTTGACTGAATGCTGTTTTTACTCTTTTTTTCATATTATTTTTGCAAAGAAATGAGTCAACTTTTCCACTATTTTATATATTTAACACAGCAAGAGTGGTGATACATACTGCTTCTCCCAATACTTCTAAGACCAAAACCAGTTCCAATTTATATGGTTTGCTTTTTAAAGAGAAAATCTTTTGGGGAAACTTGCAGTTCTGACAGGAATGAGATTGAGCAACTAAACTGCACTATTCTTTTTCTTAAAATGTAGAAATATAATGGCTGTTTCAGAGCTGACCAACAAGGTATTTCAAAAAGTGAAAAATACTGAAATAATCATCAGTCAAGACATGCTGTAAATGGCAGGAAAAAAAAAAAAAAAAGAAGGAAACATCTCTTGCACATTAAATAGTGTAAAAAAACTCCAGCTTTATTTACATTCCCATCATCACCCCACAGCTGACCAACATGGGCTGTCACGGATGCAGGAAGCACAAGAGACCTTCAGGGATGCTCCAGGGGAGAGCAGCTCTCAGGGCAGTTAGTACTGTCTCAAAGAAAAAAAAAAGGAATTTTCCCAGCAAGGGCCACCTGGGTAAGAGGAGGCTCATTTGTATAAATTATGCATGAGCATGCAAGGAAATGCTGCAGCAGGGAATTTAAGGGTGTGTTTTGGCAAGGCAAGGCACACTGAGTGGCCCATGTTTGCAGCAGATGTGGATTAATATGGCATATCTGAAGGCAAGTCAGGAATCTCCAATTTATACAAGTCATGACTGGACAGGGCTTTTTTTAGCTGCAGTTGGACTGGAAACTCACCCAGCAGCAGAGCAAAACTGGAAATACTTATTTAATATTTAATACTGGCTGTTTACATTATGTTAACTCCCCCTGCCTTCAGAAGTTTTAAGTGCATTTCTCCAGCTATCCCCACACAGGAAAGAGAAGAGAATATACATCATAATAAATAAAAATCCGAGATTACCTGAAGTTCAAGTGCTCCACCAGAACGTACCCATCTGAGGGAGGAGGGAAAAGGAAGGGAATTAAAGTCTGGGCCAAGGTGGCTGAGCACGAAGGAGGTGGTTTGAGGGGAGAATTGTCACTCGGGGCTGGGCTGCAGACTCACATCTGCCCTGGGCGTTGCGGCAGATGACGGCGTGGCCCTGCAGGGCGTCGATGAGCTCCAGATGTTCCCCAGCTGCCAGCGGCAGGTCGGCGCGGCGCTGGCTGCGCACCGCGCGCGCGGCCGTGGCCCTGGCGAGCACGCGGATCTCCTTGTGGTACTGCGGGACAGGGAGCAACCAGGAGTTATTCTGTGTCTGGGTAGCTGTCTTTGCAACCTCTGGGGAGGGAGGGGAAGAAAAGTTTCAGGATGGGTTGGGAGGATTTGGGTTGAAGGGGGAGAAAAATCACAGCAACGCCTCTGATGAAGATCCAGATTAGGGAAGTAGGACTGATGGCTTGAAGTGGCTACCTGTGGGAGTCCAGGGCATCCCACTGGCTGCCGTGGTGTTGGACCTCAAAATGTCCCTCAGACATTTCTGGAGGTTCCAGGCCCAGATCAGAAGCATTTGAGACCCTGGCAGGCAGCTGGAAACAGCTGTGATTTTGGGTTTGAACCATGGAACGATTTACCAACCTTGCAGGAAGAACAAGAAGTCACAAAAGTTTAGATATTATAGTAGAAGTAGTTTTAAAGTAGAGGGAAGAATTTTTTAGTATTGTACAAGAGGGGTCTAACACCTGTACAGGGGGTTTTACTTTGTACATGGGGGTCAGTTTTTAAGATGGAGGAATGTAGGCTGGCCCTGTTCCTCCTCTTTCTTCTTCCTTGCCTCCATGTTCTTGATGATGTTGGCACTCACAGATTGGTTTAGAGTAGAAAAGCACCATTTAATATAGGTAGTAGGTATTGGGGGAAAACTGTAAACATTTAACACATAATGTACCATATAAAAGACAGCAGCAGCCCTGGGCGGGGAGAGAAGAAGCAGTCGGGAGTCAGAGAGGATGTCAGGGTGTGTGTGTGCCTCTGCCTGAGCTGTGAGCAAACCACAGCAGCCAGAGAAGAAAATCTTTTAGATAGCTTACAGTTAACTGCCTTGAGACTGAACAACAAGAGACTGCTGAATTTTTCTTTGGAAGCACGGGTTGGAGGAGAGAATTTTCCACCACACGGAGCCCTGAATCAGGCCTGGGTTCCATCATCCTGGAAGGTCTGGGACCCTGGCAGGGGTCAGGAACACCCCTGGACAGAGCCCCCAGAGACACTGGCTGTGATCTCTGTCCATGGAAAAGAGTTTTCAATCTTACAGGATGAATTACCAGCTCTGAGTGTTTGATAGAAGTAATAATTAAGTGTGGCACAGGTGCAAAAGTAAAATTTTAGGATTCTAGATTAGGGGTTCAAAGGGGACAAGATGGAGGAAATTGGGTGTGTCTTGTCCTTTTTCTCCTTCTTCATGCCCTCCATGTTTCACTGTGGTGTTGGCATTTTTCTGTTGGTTTAGGCTGGGGACACACTGTTCAATGTAGGTGACAGATATTGGCACGTTATTGTAAATCCAGCACAGGTAGTTTGTGGTATTTAATGTTTGTAACATCCCACTGAGGGCAGAGCCCCACACGCTGCCCTGCAGGACAGAGCTGCGGCAGGGCAGCAGAACATGTTAGAGATAAACAGAATAAACAACCTTGAAACAGCACAGACCAATTATGGCTTCTGCTTTGGCAGCGGGGCTGACAGACAGAGACTTTCTACAATCTCAGGATCATCTGAATACCTCAGATTCCAACAGCTACCTAAAACAGAGGCTAGCCAAATTTAAGAGAATAAAAGTGTGTATTTATTGAAGGCTTTCAGTAGGTACATGTTGGGCAGTCACAGCCTCCCAGAGGCTACACCCAAGGTGGACGGTGGTCATGAGTTTTTCAGACAATTATAAGTTTGCTCCATTTACGTATCAATTCTCCAATTACAGCTCCAGGTAATTGTGGGGAAATGGATTTGTAGAAAATTCTCAAATCCTGACAGAAGGCTCACTCCGTATGCAAACCTTGAGATGAGAAATGCTGACTTAGAAATGCCACGGAACAGGACAGACATTGTTGAGAGAGAAACGGAACTAGAAACAAGTTTCAAAGAATGGCTTGCAAATAAGACTAGATACTTTAGAGAAATAGAACTACAAAAGGTGCATTGTAGTAAGAGCCACGAGGGGTAATTTTAGATGATTGGCTTTAAGGCATTTACAGCATGGTGTGACTAAAGCTGATAGACCAAGAAATGCTTAAAATATATTGTAATTAGGAAATAGTTGGCATCTGATTGTGATGGCATGAATTATAACATCTGTATTGTCTCACCCTTCTCATGAGACTGAAAACGGAATAAAAATTTTAAAACACCTCTCAGTTGTCCCATCTCTGGGTCAAAAAAGAGCTTAATCTGACAAATTGGTGCCCTGTGTGAGGAGATAACTCAGCACCAGTTTGCTCCCCCTCAATTCACTTCTGTCTATACTTTTCAGGCCTGAGGCAGTAAGGTGCCCTTGAATATCAGGCCTAGAGGGATTTTTTTGTCTGACCAAAATGTGAAGACAGTTAACTGATGCTTCATATGGAGCTTAGAGTTACACACTAATGCATTGCAGGATTTGAAAAATATAAAAGCTAAATCCTAAGGCATCGGGACAACTTTCCCAAGATGAGGACCAAGAAAGTTCCACCAGGTGTCTTTTAAGCAAACCACGGATCTGCTTTTCTCCTCTGGAAACCCCAGTTTGGGCAAGAAGGTGACAGGTCAGGGGAAAACTTTCCCAGCATAGCTGAGACCAACAACATGAGTTGTATGAACAAGCCACAGAGCTGCTTTCCTCCTCTGACACAGCTAGAAAGTACCATAAACACGTACCATAAATGTCTCTCTAAAGATCTTCTCTTCTTTGTCCATCTTCTTGCTCTTTTCTTCACTGCTCTTCTTGAATTTGAAGAAATTTCTGCAACAAGAGAGAGACACACACACATATGCATTTCTGAGCTGCATTTAAATAACCCCTGGCACATCTGAAATTGCAACCCAGAGTCTAATTCCAGCCTTGTCTGCAAGGAACTCTTGGAATAGCAAAGCACACAAAGTTCCCATCTCTATTTCTCAGAAAAGGGTGAATAGACAACTCAAATTTAGTGAAGCACAACTTGAGCCATTTTGTAACTCTGTTTGGGATAATTCTTTTTCTTTGGTCTGTAAGCAGCGTGGGAACAAATAAACTCTTTATTGAGTGTTTCAAATCAGCCCCGTTTTTATGGAAGGCAACAACTGACTTTTCCCCCAGCAGTTTGTCTCCTTCTGGTTTTATTTATGCTCAGAAATAAAGGGTCCCCAGATAACTCTCATCCTGAGTCACTTATGGAAGTGGGATTTGACAAAGGTCTCCAGATTCCCTTTGGGTTTTTTTAGCACATGGAGGAGAAAGTCCCCCAAGCAGACATTTATATGGCACTGTAAAGTGGAAAACAAATTCTTATAACCCACTTAAAGGGAGTGGGGCATTCCCTGCACATGGGGATGTCACTCTTTCTGATACATGAAATTACAGCTGCAGCATTCATTTTAAAACTAAGACTGGAAACAAACACCAAACAAAAAAAAATCCCCCATCCATTTGTAATAAATTATTCATCCTTGGCTGATTTTGATGCACCTAAAGTTAAAGAGGAAGGAAAACAAGAGTTGAAATTAGAGACTTTTAAGCTGTGGAGAGATTCCTCCTTGGGCAGGACCTGTGATCTCTAAGGGGAAGTTGAAATTGCATGGACTCCCTGATGGTCTGTAAAGTTAAACCTGAGATTTTGCACAGCACAACCAGTGGTATTTGAGCAGCCCCATGCAGGAACTCTGTGGTAAGACCCTGAGAAATGGGTCCCTGATTTACATTCAAAGTCCCAGGTATTAGGTCATGAAAAAGGTCTTTGTGCTGCACATTTTTGTGATCCCAGTTTCATGTGAATTTTTGCAGCACCAATAACAACAAAAAAAATTTGCTTTTATGCACAAATGGCACAGCAAGAGTTAATGTAATCAGCCCAAATAATCAATACTTTAAAATACAATACTTTAAAATACAATTTTCTTGCCAAAATCATAGAATCTTAGAATCATAGAATGCTTTCACCCCCTGCCATGGGCAGGGACATCTTTCATTATTCCAGGTTGCTCCAAGCCCTGCCCAGCCTGGTCTTGGACACTTCCAGGGATCCAGGGGCAGCCACAGCTTCTCTGCACAACCTGAGCCAAGGCCTCACCACCCTCACAGGGAGGAATTCCTTCCAAAAATCTAATCTAAATCTACTAAAATAGCAAAAAGGAGCCAAATTTATAGGAAGTAACAACTTTTGGCTCAGCTCAGTGGAAAGTCATGACAAGACTTCAGGATAAGACCTTTGGGTATCCTCCCCTTATGCTCAGTTCAGATCCAAGGGTCTGTTTCACCCTTGAGATATTTTCTGCAAAGACTCCTGAAATCTGCCTTCAAAGGGAAAGGACTTATCAACCAACACAAAATCTCTGTGCAATCAGGGACATCCTGTTCCTGAAACCACTCAGGGATGTGCACAAAGTCAGACAAAATGGGAACACAGAATGGAAATCAGGACCTTTCCACGTCGTCGATGCTTTTCCTTTTGTCCTTGCACTCTTTCGCCACCCGAAGTTTTGGCATCCGGACCTTGTACTTGTCATCCTTCCCTCTGAGAGGAGCAGACAGGCAGGAATTCAGGTTTCTCCCAGCAGACTGCATCCCCTCCCCAGGCCCATGTAGCTACAGAGCTGGGATTTTTCTCCATCTCCCCCCACGCCCTGCACTGACATGCAAACACTTGCTGTGATTTACACCAGCACGCGCAGCCACCGCAATCATCTGGCAGCAAGACACCAGGACATGCTGTTCCTATTAAAAGTAATTTTTCTGACAAGGAGCCTGCCAGGACGGGGCTGATAATCTGGTCTGGGAGACGGAGTTTTCCTTCCTTAGGAAAAATATCTGATTTTTCATGTGTTTCAGGGAGCTGCTCTCTCCTTTTCACGTCTCTGGTGCTAACTGGGAAACAGTGAGGAAATATCCTGCCAAATTAAACACACACAGGGAGGGCACCTGGACTGTCTACAGAGGACTGAATCCCAACCAGACCATGACCCTCAGTTGGCTACAGTACCAGGCACAGATTTGTGCCAGGAGGAAAATCTCCTTGGGTTAAGAACAACCCCAGGATAGAGCACCCTCCTCACCTGGTCTCTCTCTGCCCCACCTCGACATCATCATACACGTTGTCCTCCTGGGGGACAGCTGCTGTCAACCAAAATGCAGGACAGAAAATGATTAGGAGATGTCACTCTGAGCCTGCTACTCCAAATAATCTACTGCAGGGCAAAACTGGGGCTGCTGCTCTTCGCTCAACCCAAAGGGGCCAAGAAAATGCAAAAGGAGCCTTGGAGCTCCCGAGCACCCAGCAAAGGTCCAGCACAAGGAATGATGCTTGGGGTTGGTTAGTTGTATTTATGGGCAGTTTTCTGCATGGGTTTGGCCATCCAGCTCCATGGGTGGAGCAGGAGCAGCAGCAAAGCTCCAGCTTGGCACTGCAGCCAGCCCAGGCAGCGCTCCCAACACAAGGACTTGGGTATGTTCACTCCAGCATCTCCTCAAGGTTGAGGTTGTATCCACCCCATTTATGTAAAGGGTGAATTTGGCCCTCCAGCAGGCAGGAATAAAGAGTTTTACAGAGAGTTAAACCCTTTGTAAAGAGTTTTGTAAAGCTAGAGTGCCATGGGCTCACATACCACTGCCAGCAGTGATTCTGCATGGGCTGTTTCACACATTATCTTCCTGGGTATATCCAGGTCTGCAGGGGAAATGCTCTTTTTTAAAGCAAAATCACCCAAAATTGAGGAAAACCCCCACCCTCAAATGAAACACAAATCCCTATCAAGTCTTCAAAGCTACTGCTGCCACAATACATGATTTTCAGAAAAGCACAGTGCACCAAGCTGATTGCACAGAACATTTGGCTCTTCAAACACACACAAATCCCCAGGAGTCAGGTACAGGTATGTGCTTACCTAAATTTGGTACTGAAATGGAAACCAGTCTGTGGACAGAAAAAAGTCTTTTAGAAACAGATCTGCACATCAGCAATGCCCAAAAATCCACAAGGAGCCCCAAAAAGCTGCCAATGATGCTGTTAAAGTGACAGAGACAGGTCGAGGTGTATGTACCATTCAGCATGGTACCAACAGCATTTCCCAAAATGATATCCCTTGCTAAATAAGCATTTCCATCCTGACAGCAATAAGAGCCATGTGTTCATCAAGCAGGGAAGATCTACACTGCATCCAAAGAACAGTCCAAACTCCTGCTGCCCTTCTCAACAGCAGGGGGATTGCTGGACAGTTGGAATTTTTATTCAGTAGTAATTCCTTCCTGTAAGTCTGCCAACATCAGGGGTTGTCCAGGAATTCAAAGGTGGCAAAGTCTGCAAATATCTAAAATTATTTCAGGAGCTTTTAGGGTTCTTTGAGACAGGAGAATAGCACAAAACCTGGTGGGTCTTTCCCTATAATGATATTTATATTTGAAGGAGTTGCTGCAGGGCATTTTGTGTGAAAAGATTTGTAAGGAAGACAAACCTTCCTACAAAAAGAGGTAAGAAAGGTTTAACCTGGAACTCCCAAAGAAATAAGAAAAGGCAGAGTTTTCCTGGAGTTCAGGCACCGTGTGCAGGGTGAGGCCCTTGCTGGCAGCAGTGGAGGACAGGTTCTGCAGGTTCTGCACACCTGAGGAAAAGGCAATTTCCCTGGAAGCTTATGGACAGTTTTGAATATTAGAATATCCAAAAAGGCACTGTAGGAAGTTATACAATATTCCCCACCCTGTTAGAATGAAAACTCACTGTCAAACTTCTTCAGCAGATGCTCTTGCCAGCTTAGCTCTGAATGGAACTTGGAATAAAACCCCCAGCAACAAGGCTGTCCCTAATCCTGGCTCAAAGATCAAGGCAGCAGGTACCACCTTACTACATTCCCTTGTGTCATGCTGAGGTATCAGAAAGGTGCCAAAGGCAGTAGAAAACCTATGAAAACCTGAAAACTGCTGTAGGACCAGCTCCAGGAGATTCCTGGTGCCAGAGATTCTGGAGAAGCTGCACAGATGGACCATTGGCCACATCTGCCATGGTAGCTCCTATTGAGTTGACAGAAGCACTTTTGGCCTAATTTTCCCCCAAAAAAGTGTGGTATTCCTTACTCCTAGACCTCCTGCTCTCAAATAATTGCCAGGAGAAACGCTCTGGTTTGAAGGGGGAAGGGGTGAGATCACCATCATTTTCTTACCTTAGGTTGTCCTTGAGCCTGAAATTGTTCAGCTTCAACTTTTCTATCTTAAACAGATTTCCAAATCTCTTTTGTTTCTCTGTTCTGTCCAAAAGAGAAACGGGTTTTAAATTAAAAAAGACACAAGGTGCAGAAGCAACCCCAGAGATCCTGAGGCAGGGAAAGGGAGGGCAGCAGACCCTGGACCTCAGCTCAGAAGAAGAATTTAAGTGTTAACAGCATCATATGGATGGTAGATTCACTGGGATAAGCACCAGAACAGCAAAAGGTGCTTAATTATTAAGACCAAGCTCCTATCTTTGTTTTTTTTTCCTGTGTTAATAAGTTGTTCTCCTCTGGCCCAACAACTAGAGGGTGATCCAGGTTTCTTTGGAGTGAAAATTCCCGAGGAGAGGGCAGCATTACCCAGAAGCATTGCAGTGACCATTAAAGGAGATATCAGGGGCACCTTCTGAGCCACCCTCCCTCACGCATTTCTATTGTGCATGCCCTTGAGGAGGACGGTCCATGGCACACATTTCTCTCTGAAGTTTACAAAGGGTTGCAAATCTACACAGCAATTTTCTTGTAAAGTATCTGCAAGCGAGCCAGGTCCTCCCCTGGGTGTCATTACCCCTGCACAGGGGCCATTAAAAACCCTTTTATGTGTCTCAGCACACTTAATCCTGCACGTGGGATCAATAGAGAGATCACAGAAAGGCTGCTTTGGGGATTAAGACCCTGCCCTCTGAAACCTGTGAATTTGGTCCCAAATGGTCTTGAAATTCCTTTCCAGCCCCAGCGAGGTGCACTGCTCCCTTTGTGAATCAGCAGGAGAGTTTAATTTCTGCACCCATGTGCAGAGGGAAGAAGTAGAAAAGAAGTAGAAGCAGTAGAAGAAGTAGAGGAAGAAGACGAAGAAGACGAAGAAGAAGACAAAGAAGATGAAGACGAAGACGAAGAAGAAGACAAAGAAGAAGACAAAGAAGAAGACAAAGAAGAAGACAAAGAAGAAGACAAAGAAGAAGACAAAGAAGAAGACAAAGAAGAAGACAAAGACGAAGACAAAGACGAAGAAGAAGATGAAGAAGACGAAGACAAAGACTAAGACAAAAACGAAGACAAAGATGAAGACAAAGACGAAGACAAAGACGACGAAGAAGAAGAAGTAGTAGTAGTAGTAGTAGTAGTAGTAGTAGTAGTAGTGCTTCCCGGGGTGGGGATGTGCATGATCCATCTGGGAACAATTCACTCTGGATGGAGGAGCTGCTGCACCCCCACCACGCAACTCCCACGGCCAATTTGCAGAGAAATGACACTTCTTTTAATAACCATCCTGTCACCTCCAGGGGGTTCAGCTTTCCCCTTTTTCCTCCCTCTCTGTCACACACAGGCTCTACATCCACGTGGAAGCTGGACTGGGATCCAAATCCAGGCCAGTGCAACCCTGCCATCCGTAAGGGAAAAGCAGATGTACACCAACACCTTATTATTCCTTACTATTCCTCCCACACTGCTCCTCAGGAGAGAGCCACCAGATGCACTCCAAGCCATCCTGTGCCACATTGCCTTTCCCAAAAGCTGTCTCTGTTCCTTACAAGGACAACTTTTTACTGCACGAGAGTAGGGAACCACACAAAACACAACTAAACTTCACCTTACACCTCCTAATCCATTTGGGAAGCTCAGGCAAAACATAAACCCCAGGCTGCAAAACTCATTGGTTTTATATATCTTGAGAGGCTACATAAAAAACGAGCAGGTTGCAAGTTAATTATGGCACATAGGGTTCTTCTCCAGCCTTCTGTGATCTCAAATGTGAGCATTTTGTCCTGTTTTATGGGGACAGTTTGTCCCTTGAGCATCCCCTCTTTTGGCACACAGGGAAAAGGTGCCAATTCTCAGCTAGAGCTGAGCAGCACTTTTAATCAAGAGAGGGCAAGTGAGGCTGTCCTGTGTGCCTGATGCAGGAATAGGTCTGGGGGGGCAGTACTTGCAAAGGATGGAGGGTGTTACTGGAAGAAAAATCCCCCTCACTGCTTTGGGATTTAATTTTGGTAACCACTTTTTGCTCCTGAAGTCTTAGCCAAAGGGGAAGAGGGAGGAAGAAGGGAAGAAACCCAACCACACAACAACTTTTCTGCAGTTGAGTCAGGGACAAAAAAAACCCCAAAAAGGTTTCCAGGCAGTACCTGGCATGTGAGATCAAGGCTGAATGGCCAGAATTTCAAAATACAGGCTAAGAAATTGCAACTTACCCTGGTTTTGCTGGGTTATCACCCCCAATCTCAACATCTTCATATGTTTCCTCGTAGCTGTTTCCTGAAACTTAAAACCAAGGCCTGCCATTAAGACAAGCTCAGTAGCAATAAGGTGATGTTTGCTGGACAAATTGCACCCAGACCTTTTACATTTTACTCTTACAGAGGCTTCAGGGCTGCTCAAATGAATTCCATGCTAGACATATATACTACTCCCCACTGGTTTTAATGGGAATTCAGAGCAACCCAGCCAGGAGGAGACATTGTAGATGCTGGAAGTGAAGCAAAACCATTCCCAGCACCTCCCAGGGACCAGCCCAAATTAAAAGCAGCTTCTGTTTCAGCTTCCCCACTTACTGCTGTCTGAAGTGAAGGAACTTGAGGCATCTGAGCCGTGGCTGCTGGAAGACACAAGTGTGACACGGGGGTTTGCTGCAGGAGGGATTTTAAATGATATTTCCTAAGAGCCCAGGCCCATACTCACAGTCTGTCCTGCAACTCCTCAATGTCATCATAGATGTCCTCTGGTGCCTGCAGAGACTGCCCAGGGTTTTGGCCCAAGGCTGCTCCTTCTGGCTTTGGAGCACCAACACCCACGCTGTGCCCTGGAAATGAGATTATAAATTTAAAAAATGAAATAAATAAGTTAAATAAATTATAAATAAATGAAATAAATCTTTGCTTTAGGAGGTTTTCCAAGGAATCTCTCAGAGAAAGGACAACTGTCGAGGGTAACACAACAAATAAGAGCCTACAGATATATTTTCCTTTCCAGGAGTCCAGGAAATTCTCTGCTTTGAGGCACTTCAAGAAACAAAAGTGAATAATTTTCAAAGTTTTTATCTTTAAAACTCATAAAAATGTTTTCTGTTTAAAAAACTTAAAATGCCTGTCAATTTTTTCAGTTGTGGCAGCTCTGTCCCAAATCTTCCTCACCTAAAAGCATCCAAGAGATTATTCTTGGATCTCCAGAGCAGTGATTGGAGGGAAAGCTTGGCATGGTTGGTGGAAATGTTAAGATTTAAATAATGAACCAGTCCATTGGAATACACCTGTAAATCAACATCTTGGCAAGGAACCCAGGAGGATGAGCATCCCTGAGATGGATTGCACTGAGGGCTGGAATTGAGCCTGGGAGTTGCACCTCATGAGGTTACAGATTATTACTGGAGAACTCTAAAGTGGCCATGTTAAAACCTTAAAATTGACTTAAGAGAGTTGGAGCAATGCAGAAATGCAGGCACACAAATAAAAGCAGCTATTGTTTGTAAATATCTGTGGGGAGTGTGCAAGGGCAGGCTGGGCAGGGCTTGGAGCACCCTGGGGCAGTGGAAGGTGCCCCTGCCATGGCAGGGGGGGCAATGAGAGGATCTTTCAGCTCCCTCCAACCCAAACCATTCTGATTCATGCAGCAGATCTTGCTGGACACAGGCACCACCTCAATATGGTCCAGCTAAAGACCAAAACTTCTGCAAAACATCCAAATTCAGCGAATTAGAAAAGTAGGCAGGGGTGGACCAAACAATTCTCCAAATCAGCCTCTCTGTTGAAGCAGGAGGCTCACCAGGAGTACTTTGGGGGAAAAAAAAAAATCCCAACAGAAATTACCTCCAGCTGTTCAAAGGTCAAGCAAACCAGCAAAACCTTTTACAGAAAGAGACACCAACCAAACCAGAAGATTATTACGAGGTGATTAAAAAAAAAAGAAGAAAAAAAAAAAGAGAAATACCCGAGAACCACACCAATAAAAATAACCACGGTCACAGTTAATTTACACTTTCTCCTTCACACTCCTGTCCACAGAGCCCAACAGAGCTACTTTTCTCTCTTTCGTCTTTGAAATGCTGCCATATCACACCAGTGGCTTGCAGAGCCTTTGCAGAATAGAACCAGTGAACATTTACAGAATGTTGTCCTTACAGAGGGGATGTGATCTGGTTTAACTGTGCAGCTGAGGTGCCTTTCAGCAGCTCTGGTCTCTGCCTCAGAGCATCCTGACAGAAGGAGCCCAAAGTCAGCCTGGCACCACGAGGAGATGGAGCACGGAGCCAGCACAGCACCCATCTCAGCCAGGCACAGAGGAACACTTCAGGCTCTCATCCTGCCCACTTCATTTCCACCCCAAGCCTTGGCCAGCCCCTTTCCTGAGACTCCCTAAATTATGAGGAGCAGAGGAGATGGATTTCAGCTCTCACGGATAAGGGCAATCTGCTAGAAAAACAAACACCTCGCCTGGGTTACACAGATGGTTAACCAACTTAGGAAGCTGTTTGCACAGCCAAAATAAATGATCCAGGCCAGAATACAAATGCTCATGCAACCTTTTGCCCTGGTTTAGCTAAATTGGTTCAAGAGTTGCATCCAAATGTAACGTTATTTCCCATATGGAAGAGACATTTGGGCAGCAGATGGGGCTGGGGATTGGGGAAACACTCAGTGGTGCAATGAGATACTCACAGTGCTCTGCTCTGTCTTTTGCCAGCCCTGGTGGGGTGGGATATGTTGCGTTTTGGGGACTGGTCACATCCTGCTTCCCTTGCAGAACCTTCAGCACACCTCTGCCATCTGCCCTGGCATGGCTGGTGGGAGACAGGTACTCATTTCCACCTGTCTGGGATCAAGCTTTGGGTTTGGTCAATGCAGTCCTTACAAACCCCTTTCTAATATATATTTCTGTTGCACACCTATGCATCCATAAGAATATCAATTATCTGTGGACTTAAAACACTTTCACACCCTTCCCCACCAACCTTTCAGGCTGAAGCAGTTGAGTGATGAACAATCAAAAGAGAAGGTGGAAACCCCCTGGGATTAAGGGCTCAAGTTTCAAGTGTTTCCCAAACAGAGGGAGGGCAGAAGGAGAAGAGACATCCTATAATAATTATTTAAATTAACCTCAAGGATACAATACCTCAAACATTTTGTTCTCCTCCAGTTTTGCTCTTTCATCATTTGGTTTTCCCTCTTTTTCGTCCTCTATTAAAGCTCTTTCTGGGCTGAAATGTTCAGAAATGAGAGAGATCTCAGCACACAGACACTTGAGCAAAGTCACAAACACATTGCCTTGTGACAGGACCCAAACAGGCAGCTCATTTTCCCTCTGAATGAGGGAGATGCCCAAATAATACAAAAGGGATAATACAAATCATTCTTGGAAGAGACAAATTAATATGATTGTTTCCTCCTAGCTGGAAAGGACAAAATAAATCCATTTGTGGTGGCACCTGGATCACACAATGTGCCTCTCACCACACTGTATGGAGCTTTAGGGAAGAAACAGCAACAGGAGCAGGACTTGATACATTTTTATCCCTGCATCACAACATTTCCCATGAAAGTGACCCCTTTTTATCACATAGTCACCACCAAAAAACCCAGCCTTCAGACAGTGCTCATAAATACACACCACAAGGAGCTCAAAGTGTGACATTTGTAGGGTGAAATTCAGAATGGACCTTGCCTTGCACCTAGAACCAGGTGCCCCAGTTTGAGAGCCTCATAACTCTCCCTGTTTACACTCTTTGGGTTTCAGTAGGAATAGACAGTGCAATTTTTTTACAGTCTCCCCTCTAGATATGTGTTAGAATGAAAACAATCTTAGAAACCATGAGTTCTGGCAAAGAAAAGCATCACGTCTGCTGTCTTAGTCATGAAGTATATGAAATTTATTTCTATTCACTGAGTGTTACAATATTCAATTTCGAACCCAAATCAATTGTGGGGCTAGAAGAAGTTTGAGAGAGAGGAAAGGAAATTACCTGGATTTGGCAAAGGGAAAAATCTTCTGTTTCTAGAATAAAGAAGAGGAAAGCCTTCAGCCACTGTGCTTTTCTCAGCAGTCAAGCTTTCATACAAGGCCTCAACTGTCAACTAGCATTTAAAGAAATATTTATTTAGAAAGCCCAGAAGTATTTTATGTTTGGAATAGTCATCAGACAAGGAGATTTCACCTCCTTTGCAGGACAGGGAATACACATATTGACAGACTACACAGGGATAATAAAACAGTGCTGGGGTTGAACCAGTGAAGCTTCTGGTCAGCATGGAAGCTATTACAGAAAGGAGATCTTGCAGAGGAGGAGGAGGTTTTTTAAATTTAAATAAAGATTTCCCAGCCTGCCATAAAAGGAGACTCCAGCCAAGCCAGAGAACCTCTCTGCAAATCACACAGAGATAAATAAGTTTGGAAAGCCGTGCTACTTCCCAGGCAGTGCGATGGCTTTGCAAGCCAGGACTTGAACCTGGAGTTTGACATTTCACAGAGTTTCAGCAGGGCCAGAGCTGATGGGCAGGACATGGACATCTCCTGGCACGAGGTGATGAGCTCAGCCAAGCAGGGCTTATCTAGGAACAGCTTTGGCAGCTCATGCAGGATATTCCCCCTGCCAAGGGAAACTGCCACCCAGGAGAAATGAGAAGAGATCCCTGCAGCAGGGGATGAAAGCCCCAACCAGCACCAGCTCATCCTTGGCAGGAAATTCCAGAACATTGCAGTGGATTTTTTTCCTCCAAAAATTCGCATTCTTGATATTGGTGCTCAACACTTGGTCCACCACCAACATCAATCCAGTTGGTGTTATCACTTCCTTACATTTCTGCAGTGGAAATCAAGGGAACTGACTCTTCCCACTGCTATGTTTGGGAATCTCATTAGTCTTTGTGTCCCCCTCTGCAATTTCCTATTTGTTTTCTGAGAGCCTTCACAGACAGCACGCAGAGAAATTCTTGGCAGGTAAGAAATACAGATATTAGAAGTTTTCAAGATGCTTACCCTGTGTTTTTGAGGCTCTGCCTTAGGTCCTAGGAAAGATTTTTATGAAGAGATATTAATATTTGGTCCCTGTTAAAGTCACTGCACTTTTAGGTGCAAAACTCAGCTTCAGTTGGGATGCACAAATTCACCATGTCCTACAGCTCCTTCCCTCTGCTATTTGAGCATGTCAGAGTCCAAAACATCCCTCTACCTGCCCTTCTGTCTCAAAACCCTAGCAGGAGGCTCAAAGACCTTAACATAAAATCAAAAACATCTGTAGCTTCAATTTTAGCCTGTAGATAACTACCAACTCTATATAAAAAATTACAAACCACACGAGTTTGAGTAGTGCAATAATTGAATTAACATAGAGTAAAAGAGTGAATTTTTAAGGTTTTTAGCATGTAGTTCAGAAGGTCAAAACAGAGAAATTTAAGCGTGTCCTAACCTTCTCCTCCATCTTGTCCTCCATATATTAGTGTGATAGTGACACTTTTCTATTAATTCTATTAATTCTATTAACTGTCTTACATAGATGATGACTACTAGCACAATATTGTAAACATACTACATATAACTTTTAATATAAAATGGCAGCATGGCCATCTTGCTAGACAAACCTCAGCAAGTCAAAAAAAGAATGTTATAAATAAAATAAAATAAAAAAACAGCCTTAAGAAGTCGATCCAAGGCATTCAAACTCCTTCTTTAGCTGCACAAACTAAGAAACAAAGACTTTTACAATCTTAGAGTCATCCCAACAAAGCAAACCCCCAAAGCAGGGGGTTGCAGGACCAAGCCCGACTGGCCACAGTTTCCAGGGATCTGTGAAATCCCAGGGGGCTCTGGCAGTCCCCCACAAGGGACTTGCTTGGCTCCTTTCCCCCTGGGAGACAAAATCTGTCTATGTGGCAGAAATAACCTCCCCAAAAGAGGCATTGTGAGAGTGTGGAAAATGTAAAAGCAGAGCAGTGGCATCTTTGATAGAAAAAATTATACTGGGAAAAAATATTGATGGACCTGGAAAGGTCTCATAGTCTGTGTCCTTCTGTTCCCAAGGAGACACTGAGGTTTGCCTCACTATCTCATTTTTATTCTCCTCTACATGGGTCATGTCTTATGATATTCCCCACTGAGTTTTACTATAAGCATCATTTTGCCCCAAAATTTTAACTTGTTTTGCCATTGCCCCAGAGCCCTCACACTGCACAGGGGGACAGGACACTCAAACTTCTTCTCCCAGACCACTGTAATACAAGAAACTGTATTATTTCCTATTTTAAAGGCTTTTTTTTCCCCAGCTAGCATGTAATTCACCTCACAGTGCTGCCTTTCAAAGTACCTTCAATGACACACAAGGTTGTGGTGTCCCCAGACTGATTCAGGTACATCGGGGTTTCTTCATAATTATTCTGCTCTTCAAGTTGAGCACTGAGAAGATGAAAAAGAGAGAAAAGATTTTTTTTTTCCCCATCCCTTTTAGTAGTATGAAAAAAAAAAAAATTCATCTTAAGGACAAGGAAATCAAGCGCTTTGATAGTGAGCCTACAAAAAAACAAGGTGAAATCAGGAATTCCTTGGGGGGAGAGGAGAGCTGTGGCAGATGCAGGGCTCAGCTGAACCTTCCCCCCGACTCCACACTCCCTCTGCTTGTCCTTTGGGAGGCCAAGCTGCATTTAGAGGGCTCAAAGCACATCAGGAGACTTCCTAGTTAGAGTTAGATTCTCCTGCTCACAGCAATCCCTTAAGTAGAAACAGGAAAAAAAAAAATCAAAAAAAACAAAACAAAACACGGAAATTGGAGCGCAGCATTTTTCAAGCCTACTTAGGTACTTTGACAAAAATTCCCAGTTGGGCTCTTTGGCACGTGGATTCTCATGGAAGGGAACAAAAGGGAAAGCAGAGATTGCAGAGGGGACTTTTAAAGGTCCTGCCCCTGAGCTTATCAAGCCACCCACTCCATGCCAACACCGTCAGTGGCATGGAGGAGGGAAAGCACCACAGCTCCAGTGTGGGAGTCCAGAGCTTCCCTCTGGCTGCCCTGGGACCCTGGCAGGGGTCAGGAACCCCCCTGGACAGAGCCCCCAGAGACACTGTCTGTGATCTCTGTCCATGGAAAAGAGTTTTCAATCTTACAGGATGAATTACCAGCTCGGAGTGTTTGATATGAGCAATAATTAAGTGTGGCACGGGTGCAAAAGTAAAATTTTAGGTTTCTAGATTAGGGGTTCAAAGGGCACAAGATAGAAGAAATTAAGTGTGTTTTGTCCTTTTTCTCCTTTTTCATGCCCTCCATGTTTCACTGTGGTGTTGGCATTTTTCTGTTGGTTCAGGCTGGGGACACACTGTTCAACGTAGGTGACAGATATTGGCACGTTATTGTAAATCCAGCACAGGTAGTTTGTGGTATTTAATGTTTGTACCATCCCACTGAGGGCAGAGCCCCACACGCTGCCCTGCAGGACAGAGCTGCGGCAGGGCAGCAGAACATGTTAGAGATAAACAGAATAAACAACCTTGAAACCAGCACAGACGAATTATGACTTCTGCTTTGGCAGCGGGGCTGACAGACAGAGACTTTCTACAATCTTGGAATCATCAATACCTCAGATTCCGACACTCCAGCAGCACACAGCCTCAAGTGCTGGGCTCCCCAGTCCAGTTCCCATCTCCCCATCCTCCTTTTTCCTTCCCTCCTCCAGAAATTCACCTTAGTGTCACTTGGGAGCAGATGTAGGGGGAAGAAAAGGACCCAGGTGAATCCACCGGTCCTTCCGCTACACCCACAGAGGTGGAGTTTTTGGCATTTTAGGAATGCACCAGGAAGCAACAAACACACAAGACACGGCTTGTAACACACCTGGGGGACAGGGTAAAGTGGGGAAAGAGCACCAGGAAGAATTCTAGTAGGAACTTCCTTCTTCTAACTGTGAAAAACCTCAGGGAGGGTCTGTTTTTCCTGGAATCACCCCGCTGTCACAACTCCGCTTCACCGGAGAAAGGACCAAGGGCCAACCAGAACATGAGGAACAAGAAACTCAAGGTGCACTTTGACAGCAGCGAAATCAGAGAAGGAAACAACCCCTGAAGTCCAGCAGGAGGCTGTGCTGATGGCAGGGGCTGCCCCAGCCCCCCGGTGTCCCCTGCAGCCCCCAGCATTGGACACTGCCTCGCTGCCCCACCGTGTGCTCGTCCCCACACACCCCAGCAACAGCCAGCACAACAAACCATCTCAGGGTCTCTGAAGCCAGACTTCATTCCAGGTGAGGCTTGAGGAGGGGAATTCCTGTCCCCAAACTGCTGGTATTTGGTTTTTATGCCAGAGTTATCGAATTAATTTCCCCTGTTATCACACAGTTAATATTTAACAAGTGACCTACTGTAAAGACCATATCACAAGTGTTGGAGCAAGACAGCTAACCCTGCTGCACTACATTGCTGGAACAGCTTCTGGCAGTGCAGAACAGCTTTGGAGCAGGTTGTTTTTTGACCAGTTCTCTTCTGACAACTACAGGTTAAAAGTTAACACCAGCCCACGCTGGCAGGAGCACCTCATGATGTCAAGAACAACCTGGAGGAGTTGTTTGGGCACAGAAAGTATTTTAAGAATTCCCCTCTCTTTGCTTTGGTTCAGCTGTTCCATTTCCCCTTTTCACAACTGCAACAAAACATGTATGAATATTTTCCCCCACTTTTGCTGTTCTTCTTGTACAAAACCCAGGCTGCTGCACAACCACTCATGACAAGTCAGAGACCAGAAAAAGTCAAAGGATCTCCCTGCATACAAAAGAAGTGTGCCTGCAAGGTTTTTGAGCTGTTTCAGACAAACTCAAGTGATTTTGGACCATCACCCGATAAAAACTTCACTTCAGCAAGTGGAGGCAGCTGAAGGGCTGGGATGGTGAGGGAGGGCAGTGGCTGCACAAGCACAGGATCACAAAGCAGTGCAGGAATACAAATTCCTTTGCTGCTGGCAAGGAAACCCCCAACACCTTCTGGTTATGCCAGGGCTTTGTTTCAGCAACAGTTTTCAAAAGCATTTCTTTTCTAAAAACACAAAACTTGAGTACACAGCAAACAGGAAGCAAAAAACACACGGGGAAGGGTGATGACTGTGCAACAAAGGCAATGCCTTTTTTGGGAGTTCTACTTCCCACCAGCTAAACTAGGCCTAAAGACACATGGATATGGTTCTCCATCAGGCTTTAAGAGAGAAGAGGGGTGAAGTTTTCTCCATTAGGAGAGGGTTTGAGCTTGCCATGTGGGTTCATGACACAGCCACAGAATCCTTGAATGGGTTGGGTTGGAAGGAGCCTTAAAGATGATCCAGTTCCAAACCTTCCCCCTCCCACAAGCAGGGACACCTTCCACTAGACCAGGTTGGTCAGGATCCCATCCAACCTGGCCTTGCACACTTTCAGTTCCTTGAACAGCCCCTGGAGCAAGCTGCTGCCTCCAGGAGTGGCCATTCCCTCCAGGCTAAAGGGGAAAGGGATGGGGATGTTCCCACTGATGCCTCAGGTTTTGGCTTTTATATTTTCAGATTCTGTGCTGCTTTAGTATGCATGTCTAAACTTCACATCAGGGGATGCTGAGCTCTCTTCACAGAGCCGGGAGACAAAGCAATTTCTTCTCCAGCTGGGCACCAAGGACAAATGATCCAAATCTCAGCCCCAAGAGCACAAACACCGTGGGCTGGAGAGAGAAAAACAAGCAGGATGGGACTGCCTGGGCTGAAGCTGGAATGGGACAATGAACTCCAAGGTGCCAATGGAGCAGAACTGATCCCAGGGAGAGCCCCCGGGAGCGCTTGTGCATTTTGGGGCCATTTTGGTTCATTTGGGTGCAGCCCTGGCTGGGCTCTGGTGCTGCCCAAGGTGGATCCA
Organism: Taeniopygia guttata; assembly: GCF_048771995.1. Lineage (NCBI taxonomy): Eukaryota > Metazoa > Chordata > Aves > Passeriformes > Estrildidae > Taeniopygia > Taeniopygia guttata. The sequence continues at coordinate 4,159,083 of NC_133033.1, read as the reverse complement.
TGGAGGAGATCCTTTGAATAAATCCCTGCTCTATTCTTTAGGTCTAAGGCAGCCTGCACAAGGCATCACCATCACCTGTGAGCCACACCCTGCCTCTCCCCAGGCTCACCTTTCAGGGGTCAGGTAATCCTCTTCTCCAGGAGCTGCACACAAAGACACAGAGGATTAGTGTTGGAAGGCAAGCCCACGCCCCCCCAGAGCACATGGGAGGTGTGACAGGGACAGCCCTTCCTCGCTGCACACAAGGGCAGGTGCGACACAGCACTGCCAGCACAAACTGGGGACGTGGCTCTGTTTATTTGTCATTATTATTTCACATTTCCTGGCAACAACTCAGGCTTTCTAGAGATAGATAATACTGGGAGGGCATGGAGATGATGGCATAGAAATGTAGTTAGTTCCCCCACCAGATTAGTATATTTAGAAAAGGCAAGTAGGCTAGAAAAGAGTTTCAGTGAAAAACCCTCTTTCCCTCTCATCTTATCAAAGCCAGGGCATACCAATAAGAACTGGCACTGTAAAGCCAAAGAGATTTTAGCAGAGCCCTTCTTACAAAAGCAGCTCCCTTTGAATTCATCAAAAGTTGTGCCTAAAGATCTGGCTGTAATTAAGGCTGTATCTATAAAGAAACACCACTTAGCAGCTTAATAAGTGGTCCAGAATATTCTATTATACAACATCAATAGGGTTTTATTATGGGAAACTGAACTTTTGCATTTCTTGATGTCGGAACACTCAACGACATTGCCCTCTGTTGTATTTAAAACAGAAGGGGGGGGATTAGCAGACTATTTTCTAACAATTTTATTGTGCCTTCCCACAGTTGTGTGCTCCAGAACCGAGGCATTTCCCATTGGAGAGGAGTGATAAAGATCAGCTCAGCTCACAGGCAGCTGCTGCTGCTTTACAGCCAGCTGTAAACTGCTCTCAGCACGGGAGGGAAGCGGCTTTCTGAGCATGGGATGGCGTCCAGCCTGGAAAACCAGATCCCTTCTCCAGATTAAGAGCAAAAATCGGCCCCACTGAAACTGCTGAGCTCTTATTAATGTTTGAGGAAGAAGTTATAAACAAGTAACAATGTCTGATTTCGGCGTGCTGGAAATCGCGGCCTTACAGCTGTCAATAAACTGCTCATTTTAATTCCTTTTCTATAGAACAGATCTGGGGGGAAAAGAATAAATATCTCTTACTTGTTTCATTTCCTCTGTGGACCAAAGGCATGGTGCTTTGGAAAACACTGAGATCAACCTTTGGGGGTCTTGGAGGCTTCCCAGGGGCAGGACCCAGGGACTCAGCTGAAGGCAGAGGTTTAATCCTTGGCCACTTGCTCCCCAGGCTGTAAGACCATTTTCCTGCTCCAGGCTGGCAGAAGGGAGGTTCCAATTCTGCTCCAGAGAAGCACAAGGACAGGCAGCAATTAGCCCTGATTTAAGCAAAAATTCACGTTGGATCATTAGTTCTACTGACATTTCTAACCAGTTCTGCCTCCTCCCTCTTTCAGTGTCCCCAGCACTCAGCAGGTCTCTCACCAGAATGGCAGAATGAATGGAAATGCCCATTTTTACAGATTTTTACCACGTGAACCATGTTGGGGTCTCAGCTCTCGACAGCTCCCTTCCTCTGGATTATAAAATACCAGCCCAATTTTCTGTGCTGGTAACAGTTTAATCCACCAGGATTTTGGCTGCTTGCAGTGCTCAGTCCAGGTGAGGTGGCTTTCCAGGGTAAACAAAGACTTCAGGTTTTCAGTCCCCATCACCCAAGTCACATCAGCAAGGGGAGCTTCACAGCCTCTGAGTTTCCCAGCAGCAGTTTCTCTAACAAATATTTTCTCAGATCTTAAATATGACCTTTTGCAAAGCTGGGAGGGTGCAGAGGCAGGAGGGGGGAATTGAGGTTGAAGCTCTCTTAATTAGAATTAAACTGTCTTTGCAGACCAGCCTTTCACATCTGTCTGAAGTCACATTTACCTTGGGATTGCAAATGGCCAAAGCACACCAAAACTAAGATAGCTTCCTGTCCTCAGTTTTCATCCCACTCTCAAAATGTGGGCAATTTCTTGGAGTGAATTTTAAAAATAATTTCTTGGATATGGGGAGTCCTCCTCTTACCGAAGTGGAGCAGCAGTTCGAGACCTCTTTCTTACCTCCAGAGCAAGAACAGAACATTCCAATGGGCCAGCTTGGCCTTTCGTTTGAGGGTCCCAACCTCCAGGAGCTTTTCTCTCCTGCTGCTGTATCCTGCACTTCCAGATCACCTGGAAGTGATCTGGACTCATCTATTTCCATATTCAGCGTTAAGAATAAACCTTTCCATACCTTTCTGGCGCTGAGGTGGCTCTCTTGGAACGCGATAACCCGACTGGCAGAACGGAGATGCCACCAGAGCTTCGGCGCCTCCTCCAGCAGAGCTCCTGTCTCCTCTGGGGGCCTGGGGAAGAGCTATCCCTCTGCCATGCAGAGCATCCTTCCTCTGGGCACGCCAGTCCAGCACAGGGCAGCTCCCCGAGGGTGCCATCCTGGCACTGCCCGATGCAGCAGGAGCTGAGCTGGCCGCCCGCTGGGCTGGGACTCCTGGACTCGTTTTCTCCTTGCGGGATAAAGTCTCTTCCCAGATCTGTAGGACACGCTGGAAAGAATCCGGCAGCTCAGAGTCCTCTGGAGTTGTTTGGCTGGATCCTTGCTGGTCAGTGCCACAGGAGAGCAGAGGCTTTTCTGAGCTGCTGTGAGGAGAACTCGGCCCTCTCTCCGAGGCGCTGCCCGGGTGCTCTTCGCTGTGCCCCGTCCGCTCCCTGGAACCCTGAGGCCGTGCCAAGGGGCTGTGCTGGGGGAGAACAGGGGCTTGGGCAGGTTTGGACACCTTCACCTCTCTCCTAGTCAGGGGCAGAGGGCTGGAGGTGGTGCTCCCTGCAGAGCCAGGCTTGGGGGAGATCTCCACAGGAGGTTTCTGCCCCGGTTTGTTGGCCAAGTTGGAGTCGTTCTGAAATTTTGCTCGGAGGGCTTTGAAATCAGTCCCACCTTCCTGAGTGAGGGGAGAGAGCACAGAACAGCTGCTTACAGAGGTGGCAACAGGCAATTTAAACAATCATACTGTTTTCAGAGAGAAACAGGCTGCACACTCAACCTGCGTCACCAAGGATATGCCGATCCTGGTGAAAATTTAAAAGCAGCAGAGGAGCATTTGTTCTTTCAAAGGATCCTCCAAAGACTCACAAATCACTTCTGGTGAAGACAAAAGAGCTGAAAACAGTGGGAAAATGCAGGAGCACAGCATGGAAACCAAGCAGGAGCAGAGTGGCCAGGGGAAATGCCTCCTTCTCCCCAGTGTCACCCAGCGATGGAGAATTTCCCTCGGGAGGATCTGAGTTGAATGTTAAAGCTTTCCTGGCAGAGGTGCTGCAATGCTGTTTATACACCTGCTGGGCATGAAAGCTGCACTTTATTTTCAGTACACAAGCACCAAACAGAGGAGAGGCCAGTGCTGCTCCAGACATGCCCAGTCCATCCCCACCCTCGGAGAGGAGAGAAGAGAGAAGAGAGAAGAGAGAAGAGAGAAGAGAGAAGAGAGAAGAGAGAAGAGAGAAGAGAGAAGAGAGAAGAGAGAAGAGAGAAGAGAGAAGAGAGAAGAGAGAAGAGAGAAGAGAGAAGAGAGAAGAGAGAAGAGAGAAGAGAGAAGAGAGAAGAGAGAAGAGAGAAGAGAGAAGAGAGAAGAGAGAAGAGAGAAGAGAGAAGCACAAAATAACCTCCTTGGTGCTGCACTCCTAATGACCTCTGGGACAAAATCTCTTCCTCCAGGGTGCTGGTTCAGCTTAGGGTCCCTTAAGTCATCCAGGGCTCTTTGGATGCTTCTCCCCTTGCCTTTAATGCCACTCCAGGAAGCAGAGCACACAAAACCCAAACACGTGGCACACAGAGAGCATCTCCCAGTGCAGGTGATGGATACTGCCCATGACACTCAGTTCCTCTCCCACACAGTTACCAGACCCCAGGCTCTTAAAGAAAAGGAGCAAATCAGTGACAGTGCAGTTTAAAAGGGCACTTAAAGAACATTTTGTTTCAGCCCCTCACTCCCCTGCATCCCACGCTGGAGAAAAGAGACCACAATTTTTGCCTGCAGTGCCGTGGCTTAAATTCAGCCCTAAGCTGAACTAGGGAGAAAATATGAAGAAAAATTTATGAGCTACTTAAGTCCTTGAACTGCTCTATAACTTTTTATATGCCATGATTACATTAGGTGCTCTGCTCTGGCAGCTTAGTTCAGCGCAAGGCTTCACGAGAACCTGTCTAATGAGGAAATTGGAAAAAATTATCTAGGACAGAACTTCGTTATTCTGAAAAAAGCTCCAGCCTTAAGTGTTAAGACAGAACAGATGAATAGCATACTGAGGTTTTATTGCACTTAATTGCACGATTTATTAAACACTGACAATTTCTCTTGAATAACCCCTTTCACTGACTTTATTACTTTCACAGGGTAGTACATGATGTAAAGAACCAGCCCTTGGGGGAGAGGTTTGAATTGCTCCAATTATATTTCATATTAGTGGTCAGCAGCCTGATGCCGTGTGAGCTGCCCAGACAGGCTAATCTAGGGCGAGCCATGGGAATGGGAGCTTCCAGAGGCACACGGAGGATGGATCAGGTTTGGGGGGGAAAAATCATACAAAATCCCATATGAACCCGATCCCTCCATCGATGCCAGGCAGGAAATAAAGCAGCGAGGTGCCCTAATGCAATTGCAGGGAGCTGCTGCAGCAGTGGTTGAAGAGTTCAGAGCTGTTTACCTCCCCGTGCTGATTTTCTTTACTGGAGCAAACAATTCCTCATCAGTGCCCTCAGAGACAAAGAAAAGAGAAAGGAAAAAGTACCTGCTTGTCTCAGAGTGCCCCAGGCCAGGCAGACACGGGGTTTTTGGTCAGGCCTCTCCCTGGCGCTGGCTGTGACAGAAATGGGCTGTGACAGTCATGAGCTTGGCACTAAGTTTAATTAAAGTGGGATGGATATGAGCTTTCCTTCTCCCCCCAACTCAAATTGTTATTCATCTTGCCTTGAAAAGGCAGCTTCAGCTGATTTGCCTAATTAAGAGGGAGCTATCTGTGCTCAATGCACCCTCAGTGCCCCTCACCAGGATGTGGCTCCCCCAGAGTGCAGCCCATGGGATGCTCATGGGCAGGAGGGACAAATACAGCCCCCAGCCGAATACAGAGAACTGCTGGGGAGGATGGGGTTAAATTGCCACCTCCTGCACACCCACACCCAGCTGGGCTATCCATCCCTCCCCAAAAAATCTCCTGCAAATGCTGTCTCCTTGCACGGGGTGAGCTTAGCCAGACCCTCCAAGGTGCAGTGAGTTCTCCCAGTCTCTGCAGGGATAATTCTGCATCAGAGCTGGGACTGGTTCAAGCACAAACCCATCCAAAGCAGCTCTCCTGTTTGACCCATGCACCTTCAGCCAGCCCAGGGAGGTGCTCAGCCTAAACACAGTGTCCCAGTGTCCCAGGGAGGGCTCAGGTCCCCTGAAAATCAGACCAGCTGACAAGCAGGGGGAATAAACTCGTACATTTAAAGGCCTGCCAAAAGCTCACAACGTGCATTACAGCTACATCTGGCCAAATAATTGACTGTGAATAATTCTACATTTGGCAAAAGCCCACGCAAGATGAGAAGGGAAGAGAGAGAAAAAAGGAAACAAACTCCCACTGGCCGGAAAGCTGTGAGCATTAAGGAGCCAGGGGACAGAAGCATTTCAGAGTCAGGGGGCAGTGAAACTTTCCTATTTTCTCCCTAAAAATAAAGTGCTCTTACATCAAGATCAGACTAGGAAGCAGAATAAAGCTCACCTTAAGCCTATGATAAGGGCACTTCTTAGAAGGAGCACCAGCAGGAGGTTTGTGCTGATACTTTGGACTAAACAAAAGGATTCTGAATTCCAGAATCCCAGAATGGTTTGGATTGCAATGGACTTTAAAGATCAATTTGTCCCAACCCCTTGCCATGAGCACACTCAACACTGACCAGATTGCTCCAGATATGGGACACAGATTGGTGTCCCATCCAATCTGGCCTTGGGGCAACCTGTGCCAGGGCCTCCCTACCCTCACAGGGAAGAATTTCTTCCTAATATCTGATCCAACCCTGCTCTCTTTCAGTTTGAAGCCATCTCCCTTATCCTGTCATTCCAGGGCTTTGTCAAAAGTCTCTTTCCAGCTCCCCTGTGGCCCCTTCAGGTACTGAAATGCAATAGGGTCTTCCCCAAAGCCTTCTCTTCTCAATTAATTAATTAAATTGAACTAATTCTCATTAGTTTCCTGAAGTTGCTTTTCTAAAATGAACCAACACAGGAAAACAAACCCCATTCAAGATGTGGCACGCAGGACAGCTGAGAGGAAGCACTGCTTGTTCCCCTCCTGGAATTTTTCTGGTTTACTCCATCCTTTATCTTGATTCCCAAGGGAGCTGTGGTGGGTAAATGTTTAATCTGTGCTGGCCTCTGCCCTGGCGTGGGACTGCTGGAGCCAAGCCCAAGCACCCTGGGCAGGCACTGCAGATATCATCGACTCATTAACCCGCTGGCTTCTCCCAAAATAAATCAATAAACCCCAGCTCAGCTTTTTGTTACATTAAGAGGCACAACTGCAGCTGGTGTCAGAGTGAGAGGGGAAGAAGCAAGCTCTGGGAGCCCCTGTTTGGGGCAGCAAAGCAATATTTGTGTGTTCTGCACACAGAGCAGGAGCGGCGACGAGCGAGCACCTCACTGCCAGGATAAATTGCTCCATGGAGAGAACAGCCCCAAGCTATGGATCAGCAGCAGAAAAGCAAGCAGAAATCCTTCCCCCAGGCCAGCTGCAGAAGAGACAGAGCCCCAGCAGTTACCAGCTCCATCCCTCGCTGCTCCACGAAGCTCCAGCGGCTCAGCCCTGCATGTTCCGTGTGCCCTGGCTGCTCTGGCTGCTCTCACTCTGCAGTGCAGGTGAGGCGGAGCCAGCCCTGAACACACCTGAGCTGAGCCTGGCTCTGCCCCTGGGCAGGGCTGAGCCTCACCTGGGCAGGGCTGAGCCTGCCCTGAGCCACAAATGTCAGCAGGCTTGGGATGGGGAGGGGATGGCAAAGGGAGAGGGCACGTTGGGTTTGCTTTTTGGGGGGGAAGAATGGCACTCACCCTCAGCACAGTCTGTGTCTGTGTGATGGCCGTGGCTGTGGGAGTTTATAGGATCTTTGAGTGGTTTGGTAAGAAGGGACTGTAAAGATTGTCCAGGTCCAACCCCCCCCCAGCATGTCCACAGGTCCCTTCCCACACCTGGGGCAAGCAAAACTGAGCAGAGGTGAGGAGCCCCATGATGTCCAGCAGTAATTCTCACCCCAGATTTTAAGTCTTCCCCACAGAGACCTCGGAGTGATTAAACCAGACATTTCCCCAGAGGAACCCAGTGTTTCCTTCATCTCTGGACAGCAGAGCCCAGCAAAAGCAGTCATCCTTGCTGCAGCTCACACACACTCCCTGGGGAAGCAGCTCCTCTCCATGGAGAGATGTTCCTCAGGGTCCTCAGGACAGCCCAGTTAAATCAGGGCAAACAAGATTTTTCCTATCACTGGGTATTTCTGCCCTGGAGAACAGTCTGAAAGTATCTGTCCAAACACTGAGCCTGTGTTTTTAGAGATCATGTCTCCCAGGAAAAGCAAGGCTGGTTAGCTCGGCAAGAAGAGAGCTGAGAGCCCCAGGACTTTCTTTTCCCCTCTGTGGCTGGTCAAATATTATTTAATCTCTGACTTCAGGAGTGCTTGGTGCTTTCCTTGGGGCAGGGACAGCTGCTGCACGGGGCCTGGCTGCTGGTGGCATTCAGAGGTGGCTGCTGATGGGGTTTGGGAGGGCAGGAAGCCACAGGCAGCCTGAGCAGGACTCGTGAGCTGACCCTAATCCCACACACCAAGACTCAGCCCTATAGATAATTCCCAATAAGATGCCTGGAAAAAAAAAAAGTCAAACATAAAGAGACCTTAAAAATCATCCAATTCTAACCCCCTGCCATGGGCAGGGACACCTTCCACCATCCCAGCTTGCTCCAAGCCCAGTCCAACCTGGCCTTGGACACTTCCAGGGTTGAGGCAGCCACAGCTTCTGTAAGCAGCCAGGGCCCCACCACTTTACAGGGAAGATTTTTTCCCTAATATCTGCCCTAATAAACCTGCCCTCTTTCAGTCTGAAGCCATTCCCCTCTGTCCTAGCCCCCTCTGCACATGGGCATTGAGCAAATCCTTGCCCTGAGCATCCCTAAAGCCTTCAGGAACTGACCCTGCTTTGCGGAGCCAAATGTGAGGGGAGCTGAAAAATAACAGGAAGAGAAACTGAGGAAAAGAAAAAGGCTTGTTTGTCAGGGACATGACTGGAAGCAGGAGTCTGGTTCCTCACCACATGAAAAGCCCTGCTGCTGCGTGGAGGTCCTGGAGAAGAAAGGGGGATCCTGCTGAGCTGGAAGCTGGCAGGGAAGTCTCCCAAGGCAGTGCTGGAGTCCCAGCATGGTGGGAATCAATGCCAGCTTTGTGTACAGGTATTTGGGGAGGATTTATGACCCGCCTAGTGGTGTGAACACAGAGCATGAATTAAAGCACTGTTGGAGAATCCGGAGGTTCTGACTTCAGAGCTGCAGTGCTGAGGAAAAGGATAGGGTAGATTCCTCTACGTGCACTCTAAAATTTAAAGTAAAATGCCAAAAGTTTCTTTAAAACATGCGTTTTTGTCAGTGCTAGCCCTGTGGGACCCCATCAGGGCTGCCATAAACCACAGTGGGTTACAACAGCTGCACAGGGAGCAGCCCTGTGTGGTGGTGTGAACTTCAAACACTGCACAGAGGGAAGCCAAACCTTTTTTTGATGTCCCAGCAAAACAGAGTGGCCCCCTCCTTCAGGCAGGAACTTGGGGTTTGCTCTGGGGGTGCATCTCAGAGGCACCAACCCAGGATGGGAATTCCAGGCACAGCCCCAATGGGAATAAATCCAAACACCACTGCTGAGAGCAGCAGCCCCAAACACTCCCTGCACAAGCACATCTCCCCCCAGAACAAACCATTTTGGCCTGTTTAAAAGGTTTAAATTTAATTTCTTGGGTGTTTTTTTCCCTGCACTTATTATTAGTGTATTATTAATAATTATTAGTATATTTAGTACATTATGTAGTTGCATCAGTCTGAGGACTGCAAGCACAGCATCCAGCTGACTTATTTTCCCTGGATTATTCTTTTCAGCTACTTAGTGGTGGAGTTTGTATATAAGTCTGTTATAGAGATTTGGGTGGGTTTTTTTTCAACTTTTTTATCCCTTTTGGATTTTACAGAGGTGCTACTAGAAGCCAAGAACAACAGGAGATCTTGGGAATATGCTTTATTCTTAATATTATTCTTAGTATTTCGTATTATTCTTAATATTCCTTAATACTTCAGCTTTTTAGAAAGGTAGGGCAGTGTGACTGGTGAAGATGAGGCAAATTTTGGGGCAATCCAGTCTTTTTTGGGATATAACAAAATGTAGGTATTGCCCATGACATAATTGGTGACAACATCAGCCCAGTGTCAAGATATTTTAGATTGAGGATGGTCTGACAAGTTGGTTTCCTTTGTCACAGCTACTGCCCCCAATAAACACTGGAAAAGGCAGCAGAGACCACAATTCTGGAAAAAAACAAAACAAAACAAACCCCTCAAAAGCCCCCAAAATGGGTGAAAATAGAAAGCAGGGCACATCCTTGTGCTAGGGAAGGATTTGGCTCGGGTTTAATGCCTTATTCTGTCCCCAGGAGGGCAGGACACTGCCCCCAGCCTGGCTCCCTGCACATTTCATAGAATTCTAGAATAATTTGGGTTGGAAGGGACGATAAAAGTCATCTAATTCCCACCCCTTGCCATAGGCAGGGACGAGGATGGGCTGGAATATCATATTTTTCCTACCAGGAGGTCATATCGTGGTTTTCCAGCAGAGGGGGAAACAGGATCATTTCTTCCACCACCGAGCTGCTCGCTGTGTCTGTCAGTGCTGGGGGATTTAGGAACACACAGTATTGCCAACACTTGCTGTGGCTGTGCTTAGGAGCCCACAAAGGTACCCACACAGCTCCATCAAAAGTTTGAACACCAGCCCCACCAAAGCACTGTAGGAGCCAAGAAAATGAATTTAACAGCCTTGCAAAGCGTCAGGTATTTTCTCAGCCCAAGCCACACAGCTGCCTCTGCAAGATGCCCCGACCCCACACTTAAGTGCACATCTTTTTTTTGGCAATATAGACCGTGTAATCCCCTGTGTGCTCAAAGCCAAGTGCTGGAGATCCCTCATCAGAGCAGTTCTGGGTTCGGTGGCACCACAGGACTGGCAGGTCCAGCAGTGGGGCTGTGGCCATCTGCTGGCCCTTGGCTGGACCTTTCCTGTGAGAATCCAGGGCTTCCCTCTGGCTGCCCTGGCAGGTCTGGGACCCTGGCAGGGGTCAGGAACCCCCCTGGACAGAGCCCCCAGAGACACTGGCTGTGATCTCTGTCCATGGAAAAGAGTTTTCAATCTTACAGGGTGAATTACCAGCTCTGAGTGTTTGATATGAGTAATAATTAAGTGTGGCACGGGTGCAAAAGTAAAATTTTAGGATTTTAGATTAGGGGTTCAACGGGGACAGAAGAAATTAAGTGTGTTTTGTCCTTTTCCTCCTTCTTCATGCCCTCCATGTTTCACTGTGGTGTTGCCATTTTTCTGTTGGTTTAGGCTGGGGACACACTGTCCAACGTAGGTGACAGATATTGGCACGTTATTGTAAATCCAGCACAGGTAGTTTGTGGTATTTAATGTTTGTAACATCCCACTGAGGGCAGAGCCCCACACGCTGCCCTGCAGGACAGAGCTGCGGCAGGGCAGCAGAACATGTTAGAGATAAACAAAAATAAACTACCTCAAAAACCAGCACAAACAAATTATAACTCCTTTAGCAGCAAGACAGAAAAACAAAGATATTTTACAATCTCAGAATCATCAATACCACAAATTCCAACATCACCTATCAGTGAGAAATTGGTTTTTTGCCTGATTGCACAAACCAGCCCAGCCTTTTACCTGGGAGATGTCCCACAAATAACTTCCATTATATCCAGGGGGTGTTTCTGATGCTGCTATCAGAAAATAAAATAGAAGATGGAATGCATGGGCATTCATTGTATCACAGGGCAGCCCAGGTTTGGATGGAAACCAGTGGGGTGCATCCCCACCAGACCTCCATAAGCATGGCCAAAACCTTTTTATGTCTTTCTGTCTAACCAGCCACCTGCAGGGAGGCTGTGATGTGTAACGGGGAGGTGACGAGGGGGATCGCCTCAGGCCACTTATATTTCCCTACTTCTTCTCCCAGGAGACAGCAATTTAGGTTTAATAGTATATTAAAAAAATATTAAACCTCTTATTGGAGTTCTTCTTGCACAGGCAAAGAGAGCAGAAGGACTTTCTGAGCTCATCTGCAGTGCATTAGTAGGTAAAGGATTGTATTAATGTCCTCCCCAAGGTCACAGAAGGGCGCTGCTCCTTTCATTTCAATACACAGTTTACCCCTGCGCTACATTTCTTAGTGTTTAGCAAAGACAAACCCCAGGGTCACTCTGAACGTTAATTACATGAAAATAACCTGCTAAGAAGTCCTTTCCTTTTGATAATTTATAATACCAGCTATTGAAACTCAGCTTTGCAACTGATATGGGAAATACACAAAATGACACTTCCAGCCCAGCCTTTTGTGGACACAGGACAATATAATAGCCCAAGACCACACTTTCTAACAATAATTACACTTTCCCTTGAATTTATTTAGGTTCAAACTTTTAGTTGTCTGCTCGGAACACTTAATTTATACACGAAGCATCTCAGGCTGCTTATGCAGGAGAAAAAGCAGGGAGAAACAGGCACTTGTTTGAACAGACAAGTCCTCATACATCTCTTTTTTTTTTTTTTTTTTTTTTTTTTAACTGATACCTAATGAAGATACAGATTCCTCATGCATTTTTGGGCCTGCCCAGGGCCTTTAGGGGCATTTTAGAGGCTGTGAAAACTTGAAGAAACATCTGTGAGGCAACTTGGGCTGTGACCAAGTGTCTTTCCCATGGCCTTTTTTATTTTCTTCCAACACTACAGAACTAAATATTGCCATCTTGTGACTGTTATCTTGAGAATCAATAACCTGTGGTGTTCTTGCTGTCTGTGGTATTGCACAACCTCTAAGATTCCACCCAGCTAAAAGCATTAGAGCCACCACGAGCAGATGGCTTTGCACGAGGCATGGCCACAACAATTTCAAACGTAGGGGATGTTTTCCCCCCTGCCAAAGCACTTTAGAAAACAAGGAATTCAATTTCCATCTTGCAGTGGCTGTGTAGGGCCATCCAAAAGCCAGGTGATAACTCACAGCAGCTTTAGAGGTGGGAAAGGGAGGAAGCTGAACTGACATTTCCTGCATGTATCTGGAAGGTACACGTCCCTCATAACTCAATTTTGTGCTAATCTTCAATTTGCTGTACTGGGAAGCTTCTCCCTGGTCAGCAACCAGGCACATCAAAATTACAGTGAAGTCACTGTGGGAAATAACATGAGTTTCCCCCTCCTTCAAATTAAAAGGAGACTGGGTAAGAAACACACTGCTGCAATAGGACTTGATTGACTTTAATGTGGAAAGAGTTGCACAGCTTAATATATTTCCTTGCCAGAAAACTGGGAATTTGTTTCCAAAAGGGCAAAGGCCTTTGGGATGTGTCCTGATTCTTTGTGATTGGATCTGTGCTGCTGTCAATGATTTACTGCAGCATTTCAGAGCCTGGTGGGCTCCATGCTCCTTCCAGCAGTCCTGAAAACTTAAAAAGCTTTAGTTTGCAGCTGATCATTGGCAAAAGTTTCCCTATGGCACAGCAATGTGGGGGAGGCTGGCTCAGCTCTGTCCCTTGATGCTGTCCATGTGCTCAGTGGCTTTAACACCAACCCAGGCCACGGTGTGCAGGGAGCTCCCAGCTCTGCCTTCCCACAGGTAAGTCTGCTCCCTTCCCCAGATCTCCATACAGGAATCACCAGCATGTCAATCAACCCATCGGTTTTGTCCTGACTTGAGGCATGTGCACAAAGCTACAAGAAAAAAAAACCAAAACTAAAAACTGGCAGCTTTCCAAAGACCAAGCCAGGCATCATAATTCCTTCTTAAAGGAACTGTTTGCACAACGATTTTCCTTTTACAGATGACTATTAAGCCTCCTTAAACTTCCTTACCGAAATTAGCAGGCTGGGTTTGGGCACTTGAAATGAATTCTCTATACAGGATGATTTATGAGTTAATATTTTTCATATTCTTTTGCATTCTAATTATTTTACACTCAACAACACGAAGCTAACAAGTGCATGTGAATAACCCAGTTTTCAGTCCAAGCCAGATCCTCATACCTCAGTTTTTCTTCCCCAATATTATTAACCTATCTGAGTGTCACTTGGGCTTTGAAGGAAAGGAATAAACAAGTTACATTTTTTTCTAAAGCTATAGTGTCATGATAGGGAAATGGGTGGAGGGTTTTTTTTCTACAGCTATTAATTTCAAGCTTGTTGTAAAGGCAAATATGATTTAGGAGGATCAAAAAAGGTATCAGTGATAATTGGAACATGGAGACAAGGAGAAGGTGGAAAGGAAAAAACCTGTGGTAGTGATACACTTAATTATGAAGGCTTATTCCGATAATCCCTTTTGAAAATGAACAAAGACAAGATTTTTGATGTTTGATGAACTTATCAAACAAGGCAGAATAATGAAGAGGTAAATGTGAAATCCAATCGAAGGTGAGCCAATTAAGTACTTTGCGAAGTGCTGAAGGATGCAGCCCCCAAATCCTCCTGTCAGGGCAAAAAGGCATCAACACCTGCATGTCCACCAGCTCTGGGCTCACCTGCAGGCTCCTGGGTTTTCACCTCACACAGGGATCTGCACCCACACTCCCTACCGAGCTCATGTGGCTCTTGTCCAGTAAATCTCTCTTCCCCAGCCTCTGGTGAATCCCCCATGAGCTACAAACCCCTGCTCATTACCAATATTTCTCTTTGGATTGCAGTCTTGTAAAGTAAAACAGACTCCTCATTAGTTAATCACCAAAATAATAATAAAAATAATAATGTTCTGACTTGCAGCAAACCCTCAAAATGCATTGAAGGCTTTGGCAAACGCAGGGTTGTATTTGCATGCCACAGATTGCTCCTCAAGACAAAGAAATGGCTCATACAAATGAAGGTTTTAGGAGTAGAGACAGAACTAGAGATTGTCATGACTGGGCTGGGAGGCAGGAGAAGTATTTTCTGGCTGTTGTGTAGAGATATTCAGAGTATGTGCAGAGTCTGACCCAAGAGCCACTAAAATACCCTACCTTTGCCCTTTTCTCCTTTCATAATATTCCTTTATTTTCTTCTCTTCATAATTTGTGTATTTTGCTTTAGAAATACTCAACCAACAAATTCTTAGTCGAGATCCTTTGTACCTCGTTCTCTCAGCACTGTTGGTGCAGCCAATCCCACCCCTCCACAGAACCCATGGAAACCTGGATCTGATTTCACACTGGCCAGGAAAAATCCTGACCTTGAGAGCTCACAGGGGTGTAAAGAAAGTGACATCAAAACAGGCTCAGTAGTGATAAACATCCCTGCTCCTGGAGATTGTGATGTGCTTCTGAAAAAAAAGACAAAAAATTAGCTTTTCTCTAAAACCTGTCTCTTCACGATACTGCTTCTCTTTACTCAGTATGGTGGTCATATATATATATATATATATATATATTTTTTTTTTTTTAATTGCAATCTACCTATTGGAAAGGGCAAAGATGTCTTGGGAGAGCAGGAATGCCAAGACAAAATCCCTAGGTACTGCCCCTGCAGGCCCTGCTCAATTCTGATGGTGAATACTTGGATGGGACATCTTGGGATGCTTCCCATTTCCTACCAACCAGCTTCCTGGTGGAAAAACACACACAAAGATAATTTTCCCCCTTCCAGCCTTCAGCCCCTCTGAAAACACAGCTTCAAAGGCCTCAGACCACTCTTTCTTCCCCTCCCTAGAAGGAGCAGCAGAGATGTTAATTCTCCAGCTCCTGTTGACTGTCAGCTGAGCCAGTGGTCAGGATGGACTGATTGCTTCCCTTGCCAAGAGAAAAAAGTAAGGATCCACTGTAATGTATTCATTTCTCTTCAGATGTGTCTGTGATGAGGATCTACACACATTAATTATATATATTATACATATTCATCATTCTGAAGCATCCAGTAAACTCATCCAAATATGATGGAAATGCTCCTCTGCTAGAGAGGCTCTTATTTACCCTGGTGTAAACTGGGGAATAAATTCTTTGGAGGCAGGAGGACAGGAAAAGCAAAATCAAGGCAAATGGTGGAAGAATCAGGCCAGAATAGTTGCCTGAGACTTTCTTCCTTTTCTGTCTCAGATTTAATTAAGTATCCCCTGATTCTTAATGCAAATAGTCCAGTAAAAAGAAATTAGAAGCAGCCTTCATACATCAGCTCCTGTTCACATATTTTTATATCATTTCACATATGTCTTCATAGTTTGAGAATTTATTTTCACACACCTGACATAATTCTGCTTTCTACTGAGTTTATCTTATCCCTGCCTTTTTTGTTCCTGTGCTTATAGACAGTTTATTATCAGTAAATAATATGGCTTTTCTCCCTTTCTTTTTTCCCCCCTTCCTAGTTTAAAGAGCAGCAATTCTCATTAATAATCCATCAGAAATATTGCAGGATCAGTGCTGTAATTAGTGTCTGTGTCCATCTGAGCCTGGTGCACTGCAGGACAAAGCATATGCAGCTGGAAAAATGCCATATTTTTCCAAGGTATAAAATAGAGATATTTTTTTACACAGCCATTCTAGCCCCCTCTAAGTTCACCCGTATGAACTCCAGGCAAATCTGAGCTCCAGGCTCTCTGCTGACTCCCTGCCTTAATCACACACAAAGTCTACAAGCCACACACACACATAGAAATAGGAATACCTATTAAAATGCTGGTTTTGATTGCTTTTTGGGCTGTGGAGGGGATGTCTGTGGGGCACAGACGGGGTTGTGTCTCTGTGCAGCACCGGCACCGGCGGCTGGCGCGGCCGGCGGAGTTTGGAGGGCAGAGATGCGCCGGGCACCTCTGGGATGAGCAAGCCTGTCGAGCTGAGACAACCTGCTCAGGGCCACCAGGGTGTGGGCAGGACTTCCAGTGCAAGGAAACAGGTGAGTGACCCAGGCACAAACCCCTGACACAGAGGTTTTGGTCCTGGGGGGATCAATCCCCCGCCCCAAGCAGCAGGAGGGTGAGCCAGTACAAGAGAAAGCAGGGAATTTCCCCTCTTCAGTGTTTTCCCCCCACTTCTACAGAAATCCATCCATGCTGCGCTCAGATTTGGGTGGAAAAGAAGGCTGTGTGACATGGAGAATGTGAATTTTTCAGTGGAACAAAGAGAGTAGGAATATTCTGCTCTAACTGCTGTGCTGTGTGCTCACACTCCCCTCTGTGGGCACAACGCTCCGCGTTCTCCCCTGCTAGAGACAGAGTTCAATCATCAATCCAACCAGCAATCTGTTGGGGTGATTTAGTTATTTTTAGCCACCTCCAGCTCTGAGGATTAGGATATAAAACTGCTGTTCTCTGAAACTTTGACTAGCCTTGACAGATTTTTGTTTCTATACAAATGGCTCAAACTTCCTTCCTGAGCATTTTATGAGAATTCTATTGAAATTTGGAGCCACAGGCCAGCTCCATGACCAGCTCATCACCTGAAGCAGGTTATCATCACTGCACTGGGGGAAATTAAGCAGTGCCAGTTCCCTCCTCAAGGCTTTCTCCACGCTCCCAGAAGCAAAAGCCCTCCCACATTGCCTTTTCTGCAAATATCCATTCTTGCAATTAATTATTGCAATAAACTCCCTAAAATGCCTCCTGCAATGGGAAGAGGAAACCTTGCACTTTAATAAGATGGAGTTGAATTCCTTAAGCCAAAGGGTGAAGCTATTCCTACAGCAACTTTCCAAGAGTGTGATTTTAGAAAATAAAGTCAGGGTGGTGAGGTGACCTCTCCTTGATTCCCACCTGATAGACGCCCATGGGAGTGGCCAGCTTGGACTCTGTGCTGTGTTTAGGTCCCAGAAGCTTGGAAAAGCCAATTCCTCATGGAATAATGCTGTGCTTAACACACAGCATGACTTCTTGTGGCCTTGAGATGTGGGTGAAAAGCAGCACAGTCAATGCAAGCTGCCAGCCAGGATTTCTGGAGGGCGGATAAGCCACCGCCTGCATCTGTGCAATTTAGGGCGCTGCATTCAACGGCATCTCCTGTGCAACGGAGACAGAGACTGCAGAGATGGGTCTGATGAGGATAATTGTGAGGATGAAGATATCGAAAACCCTTGTGAACATCTGTTCCCAATCCCAGGGGTGGAAAAAATAGTCCAAGGGTGAGTAATTAATCAATAGCTGCTCCTCTCACAATCAAAACAGGATTATGTTTCTTATATTGCTCTTCCTTAGTAATAGCAGGGATCCATGAATTGATAAGGAGCTGTACAAAACCCAAAGGGGAGGTGCTGTCCCCTGTGACCATGAGTAGCAGTGAGGGTTCATTCCACCTTTTAGTTCAAATTCTGTCTCAGATCTATTACCTGACCACAGTACTTGTGATGCCCTTCTTATACTCCTGAAAAAATAGATCCCAGTTATTTCACGGCTTTCTCCAGTTGTTAAAGGTAAGAGAATAAAGAAAACAGCAGACTTTGGAGATGCAGCACCCTTCTGGCATTCATCCTTAAGGAGATGTAACTCCAGGATTTCGGTTCAGAGCACAGATTCAAGGCAGAGAGCCTGAGCTCCACATGAGTATATGTAAATACTCCTATCCATGAAAAGTGTTTCCCTGCTCAGTTTCATATTTTGATTAGGTAATACAGGCAAAAGAGAAATCTGGAATGAAATGAAACTGAAAGGCAAATTGTCACTGTTGAAAACCTTGTATTTTAACCAAACTACTGCTCAGTTTCCCTTGGAGAACACTGCCCTGTCTGTGGCAGAGGCATTGGAATGAGATGATCTTTAGGGTCCCTCCCAGCCCAAACCATTATTGGATTTTATGAACATGGGCTACAGGATGAGAATGGAGCCAGCCATTGTGCAACTTTCACATCAGCTCAATCCAACACTCTTTGGAGTCCATGAGATAAATGTCTCCCTGGCCCAGGGCCTGGGAGGGTCCATCAAAAGTTTTACAAGGCATGCATTAATTTCCACTGAGAACCCTGTTCAGTTCTGCTCTCTGAAGTGTTTCTCCTGCAGAACACACAAAAGCAATGGCATTTGCTATCTTAGTCCTAAAGATGGTTCCCTGTTGAGAAGAGCAGTGCTGCTGTCTAGTTTGAATAAAGCTTTCATTTTGGGCCACAGAATTACATGGAATACTAAGTAATAGGAGGGATTTCAGAGGGCAGCAGCTGTGAGGGCTGGAGAGCAGGAAGAAGGAGGAATAAGGAAATAATAAGTGACAGACTTGGCAAAGCACAGGCTTCATGTCTAGGGAGGGTGTTAACTACCCTGAGAAACGGGACCATTATTAAAAAGAAAGAGATTAAATTAAGACAGAAAATAATTGCAGAGAATGCCAGGAAGCACTTTGTGACAATGAGATGCATTGGGCTCAAGAGGAACCTGGAGGAATTCCAGGACTTTGGGACTTTCATAGCTGTGCTGGCTGGGAGGGGCTGGGCAACTTCACCGACTGCTTCCATTTCTCGCATGCGAGCCCAAATAATGCCTTGGAAATAAAATGGCTGTTTGCCTCCTGGTAGCTTTGGGAAGGAGACAGCAACGAGATAACAAACCCAGCCCAGCTTTAAGTTCTATTCCAGTTCCTCAGGAGGCCTGAGGATCGATAACCTGTAACATCAGGAGAACCTGTGGCAGAGACCGAGGAAATAAAACGGGAGTGGCGAACAAACTCCTGAATGCTACCTCTTTCCAAGATACAACATCCTGACACAGGAGGGGAGGCAGAACGTGTACGACCCTGGGTTTTTTGGAGGGCTCTGTGAGTACGTGTACAACGGGGAGTGGCGGGAGCTGCGGTACGACGCCGCCTGCGAGCGCCTGCACTACGGGGACAACGAGAAGTACTTCCGCAAGCCTTACAACTTCCACGACTACCAGTTCCTGGTGAGTGCTGCAGGAGGCCAAATTCAGCAGCAATTCCCCAGCAAAAAAGACAAACTTCCCACAGAGATATCAGGTACATTCTCTCTGTAGTTAAGAGTACCCCAATAGGCACTCGAAGGTGTAAATGCTGGTTTATGGCGCGTCAAGGGACGCATGTGCTGCATCAGCCAGGCATCCCCACTCCTTCCCCTGGCCCAGGCAGAGCCAAGAGAGAGGTGTTTTCTCTAAATTCGGCTATTAATGAGCTGTAGAGCTTGAAGAAGCCTTCTGCCTCTCTAGGGATGGAGCTGGCCATGTGTAAAATGGTGACAGTGCTGCTGGTTCAATCTTTGTAAGCATTTTATGTCATGGCTACAGGGGGTATAAATCTGAATTCTGAGTGAGACAGAGATCCCAAAACCCATCACCAGGGATCACAACACCTATAGCCCATAAGGTCATGTCTGATGTTGGATACTGATCCAAGCAGAGCAAGGATTCAATTAGGGTCTCCCACATCCTTAGTGGGTGCCTTGGCCATGCTGTTAAACATTTATCGTATTTTCTGACATGAATAAATGAAAACACTTTATTTCTGGGAAATACTACTCAATGCAAGTAGTTTTCATGCCCTACCAGCAGGCAGAGTCCCTTAGTCCCCAGTTTGAGCACTGGGGCTGGCTTTTTACAGAGCTGGCAAATGGCACAGCTCAGACTCAGCAGAGCTGCTCGATTCCACGTGCCAGCAAAGTAGAGCTGTCAAGGAAAAGGTCACTTCTCTAAAACACAGGCAAAACAATGTTTGTTTTCTAGCCTTGCCATTGTAAATAGATGTTGAATTTTCCTTTTCCTAAATAAATTCATCCAGAGGCAGGCTGGTGAGAAAAAAAAATCAGTCCAAAATCATTAGGATTTGGCAGAGCTGTGAGGAACTGGAAGGAGAGTTTTATAATGGGAAGTGTCAGGCTGCCTTAATAGGTACCATTACCAGCCCTGGCTTTGAGTGGCTAAACACAAACCTTTCCCCTGCTTGGAGATGGGAGAAGCAAAATGCTTGGCTTTATCCACATTTCTCACATATTTCAAAATGAAATAGCTCAGGACTTAATTCCTTATTCCACATTCAGTGAAGTCAGTGCTGGTGCTGTCAGGAGCACCATGGGCTTTAACAGTGGTATTCCTTTAAGAAATAGAGATTAAAAAGGAAGGGAAGCACCTGAAAAATTAATGTCTACTCCTTTCATTTTAGGCCCATGCTGATTCTGGATTTGCTTTTGAGTTTTATGATGATTCAAAGGACCTGCTTGACGCCCTTAAAAGTGACAAATCCAAAACAACAGGCTTCACCATTGGAATTGGGCCTGGAGGTGCAGATCTCATGTTAAACCTGGGCCTCACTTTATCAGGTGGCAAAGGATCCCTGAAGAATTTCACACAATATGATGCAAAGGTAAAAAAAAAAGACCCAACCAATTCAGTGATGCATCTGCTCCAGTCGCATCATCTGTGCATCGCATGGTCTGGCTGTAACTTATGTCAGTTTATCCTCTCAATTGCATTTTTTAACACAGGGTAATTGTACCTTAATTTGTTCATGTAATTGCAAATGTATGATCGTTAGGAATCCTGTTTGCTGTTCTTGGTATGTTTTAGCAAACAGGGAGTGGGAATAAAATTGAATTACGGAGTGCCACGGCACATGTCATCTCACCCCATCCTGTTTCATGGCTACATTAAGCACATAAATAAAAAAATGCTTGAAAGTGACGATGAGGGAGGAGGGAATATCAAGATGCTGATCAAAACAATTATCCTCAAGGAATGATCTCTAGTAGCAAATATATCTTGCTCAAATTAATACGAGCTGCCTCGTGACAGGGAAATGGGCTACTTTTTACAGGAGGTTAAAATACCACGCTGAAAAAATAGCACCTGATAATAGGGTGTACTTCTCACAGAGGGTTTGCATCATGGACTGGAAGTGATGACCTCTTTCCAATCTAATAACATGAGTGCTGGTATTTCCCACATTTACTGTGCCCCATCCCAGCTTCTCTCCGGGCCGCTGACAGAAAACAATAAAGAAGAATTACTTTGATGGTTCTCCGAGTTAAAATGTCCTTAAAAGCTGTTTGAAATGAGTACCATTACAGTATTTACTGTGCCCTTGTCCAGACTCACATGATGCTTGCAGCTAAATGATGATCAGTTATTGGAGGAATCATTTAAAGGGTTGCTCATGTTGCAGTGGAGACTTGTCCAAAGCAATGGCAAATACAGAGGTGGAGCCTTGCACCTGGTGGTATATCCAGGAAATTCTCCCTCTGTCAGCATCTTCCTGGCCAGGGAATCTCCCCTCTGCTGGTCTGGGCTTGACCCTTGTGCTCTGCCACTCATTGAGTTTGTGAAAAAAGCAAAAAGGAGGCAAACAATATGGAAAGGAAACCAGAAAAAGAAATTGCAGAAATGGAGAATGGAGGGGAATTATGTGGAGCCCAACTCTGATCATATTCACACATCAATAATACCCCTGTAGTATCCAGCCCCCCCAAGGCCCTCCACCTCCACAGCACATCAGAAAGAGACATTAAAAAGATAATTACATTATTTCATTTAAAATCAGGCTTGTTTTCATAAATGTATTGACTGTCAGAGACTCAGCCTTTCCCCTGCAAGCCTAAAGACTATAAATTCATTTGTTTAAATGAATGTTGACTGCAGCTCCTCTTTCCTTTACCTGCAGGAGGTTGGATTCATTAGAGCTGTGACCAAGGTGCAGACAGCCCGCTTCAAGATGAGAAGGGACAACGTTGTTTTGGATGAAGATGTGCTGCTCTCCCTGCAGGACCTCCCAGACACCTACAACTATGGCATGTATGCCAAATTCATCAACGACTACGGCACCCACTTCATGACATCTGGCACCATGGGGGGTGTCTTTGAGTACATCCTTGTCATCAATAAGGAGGAAATGCGAAGAAAAGGTCAGAAAATCAAAATATATCCTCTGTTCTAAGCTTTCTGCTTTGAACCTGGTATTTCCAACCTGGTGGCACTACTGGCCACGTGGCTTGGGATTAGCTTGAGTGTCACCAAATGTGCTTCCTGCTCTGATTTTAGAAGTACCTGGGTGAGGGTTTGGTCATTAAGGAAGGAACCTGAGCATTATTTTCCCCATTTCTTCAGTGTCACTTGCTACTTTTCTCCTATTTCTTGTCATCTTTGTTCACCATGAATGCTTGAAGGCTGCAAAGCCACCCTGAGTTTAGCAAATCAGCCCTCTCACATTTCAGCCTGTTTGCAGTGAGGGCCACAGTTTTCTGTAAATGGAAATACTGCACTGCACTCAGCAATACCTCTGCCACTTCACTCTGCTTAGTGTCACATCTGGAGACTAACAAACCCCTGTTAGCTCCACTTCTCAACAAATTGGAGTGTATGAGGCTGGAGGACCCTACCTGTAAATCTCAGTTAGATAAAACACCCACTGCAGACGCTGAGAGTGTGAGAATTGCCATTGCTAGCAAGTCAAAAATGTAACATTTTTCCTAATCAAAAACCTGAGATACAGAACAATAATATGGCTCAATAACCAGGTTGACAACTTTTGTAAAGGTGTCAACAATGCAATAGATCCCATTTCCCCTAAGGGCCATCACTCTGCTGTGCTGAGGGCACCACTGCCTTGGTAACTCCAGGCCAGACACTGATGAAGAAGGAAATTGAGATCTTGGACAACAGGGGCAAATTGCTGTAATTTCAGTAATTTCAATAATTTTCATGGTTCTGCCCCAGATTTTATCCCTGGTCTGAAATGGTTTGGTCCCATCAGCATAACTATGCACTCCATACTGCAAATTAACCATGCCAATTTTTCCACAAGAAATTACTGATTGGGAGAATTTTCAGCAAGTTCCTGAACCTCTAATGTTTGGAAACATGATGCCTCTTCAAATTACTCCTTCACTTTGAAGGGTGAGTGATATAGAAGTGAACAAGGTCTTGGCAAGCAAGTCTTCAGGAAGCAGACTGCCAATTTCAGAGGAAGAATTAATCAAGAGCATGTGGAGGGAGGCTATTATTTTGCTTTATCTTGTGCTTTCTCTGTATGTAAGGAGATTTACTGCTATGAGATGCCTTATCTTAGGAGAGAAGGATACTGAAGTCCAGCAAAAGACAAAAATGCACCCCAGTAGAGACGTAATTTTCATTCTAATGCAGCACCATTCTGTAATTTTCATCTAATCCAGGCTTTGCCAGAAAGTCCACCCTGACAAAGCCAGCAGTGCTCTGTGTCACACAGTGCTGACCCAGAAGGACCCACCTGCAGTGTCTGATATGCCACTGTCTGAAAGCATTTAGTAAAAAAAAAAAACCCTGATTTCTCTAATGTTGATCACAGCCATGCTTGGAGGCTGTGTTTGCAAGAGGATTATCCTCCTTCCCCGAAGAATGGTTAGGATCAGGATATAAGTGCTCAAGTCTTAAAATTAGAGATTCCTAAGATGAGTCTGGAGCTCGGCAGATGCATCACTGAGTCCCCACAGGGCTGAGCACGACCACTGCACCCTGAGGGCCCACCCAGCCCACGAGGCTGCTGGCTAAATGCTCTGGAACACAAAATATCCTTTTTTTATATAGCCCAGTGACTAAAGCACAAAGTCAGGAAAAAGATCCCTTGGCTGAGTCCTCCCTAAATGAGACACAGCTTAGGTGGTCACTGAGCATCTGGCATTTGAGCATTTAGGAAAACTGAATTTTGAAAATGAAATCACCTCCTCTGTTTAGCTATCCACAGCTCACTGCAGAGCTTAGGGCTGCAGGTTTGCTGCCAGACCCATTCCCAGCTTTCAGGCTGCAAGGGCTTATATGGATGTGGTCATGAGTGAAATAAATACATATGTCAGAGCAAGGTCCCTCGTTGCTCTGCCATCAATATTTTTCATTACTCGTTTTTAAAATAGATTGTTATGGTTCTATTATTTAGCAGAAAACAGTATAATGTGTTCACACATTACAAGAACATTTATGGGAGGAACATTATGCACGGAGTAAATTAGAAAGAGTCTTCATATATTCTGATTAATTCAAAATGCAGCAGTAAATCTTATCACTCGAGCACATTTAACTATCGCAAATTATATCATATAAAACAAAAAAAAAAAACCCTACCAGGGCTCCCCCCTCGAGCACTAATATTTACTGAGGCCACCCTTTTGCAGTGATAACCACTTTTCATTTATCAAGACCCGATCTTGCCACGACCAATAGAGAACGGTATCGACAGCCCCTCGCTGAACATAATTACTCAACGGGAACCATGGCAAATCAATTAATCAGGGTGTTCCTCAAGTTTAATTTTATGGCACTCCAGCACCAAGATAAGCAATCGCTCACGTTGCTTTGGGTGAGTGAACTTTACCCACTGTGTTTACAACTGTTGAACAGTTTAGTGCGAGTAATTGAGTGCTGCACGTTTAAATCTTTCTCAAGGGCCCAGTTTTGCAGTGGGATGCAGTTCCCACCTCCAGTCTGGAGCGTGTTTCAGCTCTCACCAGTCTGGAGGCAGGACCTGCAGCCCATTTCTCAGGATGCTGAGTACCTAAGCAGGGTATGGATCCACCAGGCCAAGGAACAGATCTGTGCCCCAGAAGGGAACAATTTTCAGGTGACATCCCAGAGGGACCTGGACAAGCCCTGAGCCCTTGGGAACCTCACGAGGTCCCCACGTGCAGGTGATGGAAGGGCATTCTGCCCCTCTGCTGAGGCCCCATGTGCACTGTTGCATCCAGCTCTGGGGTCCCCAGCACTGGAGAGACGTGGAACTGGTGGGGCAAGTCCAGAGGAGGCCACAAAGCTTAGATCAGAGGAGTGGAGAACCTCTCCTATGGGAAAAGGCTGAGTGAATTTAGGTTGTTCAGCCTGGACAAGAAAAGGCTTCAGTGAAACTTCACTGCAGCCTCCCAGTGCTTAAAAGACATCAGAAAGACAGGTTTTAATCAGGGCCTGTTGTGACAGGACAAGGGGTGGTGGTTTTTAACTAAAAGAGGGTCAATGTAGATTAAAGAAGGCATGTTTTACAATGAGGTTGGTGAAACACTGGCACAAGTTGCCTGGAGAAGTGGTGGATGTCCCATCCCTGGACACATTCAAGGCCAGGTTGGACAGGGATCTGAACAAACTTGTGTAGTTGAAGATGTCCCTGCCCATGAGGGAGAGGAGCTGGACCAGATGGCCCTTAAAGGTCCCTTTTAACCCAGACCATCCCATAACTCCACAAAACCAGAGCCACGAGCATTCCAGCAATATTTTAAACACAAGCAAGGCCCTGCTCTCCAGTTCTGAGGCGAGGCTGTTCAGCAGACAGTGCTCCAGGGTGGGACTTGGACAGAGGTTTAAACTTCAAACCATTAAACCCCAACACACAAACCCCACTGACCTCTGTGCCTCCTTTCAAAACCATGCTATGGATCACCAGGCTTCTTTGGAAAACACTTTAAAGTCCTCTTGACAAAAAAAAAGAGCAATATAAAAGTTACCTATTACTTACAATACCCGCATTTACTGAAATCAATGGGCTTTTTAACTACTGAAGAGGACTGTCTTATATTTGCAGTAGACTGAAGTGCTTACATAAAACCAGGCTGTATGAAATATGCACATTGCTTACCTTGGTGAAACCACCTCATTAGCTCCCTTCTCCCCTCTGCAGTCACTTCATGGCTCTCCAGTTACATATTTTCATGATCTATGTGGTGGTGCCGGCAGCAGCAGGCAGGAAAGCTCTGGCAGCTCTCAGCACACACACCTTTTCTAAGGTAGTCCTTGAGGTGCTGCTCAAGCCATTAATGGGTGGGTCAGATCCTGAATTTAGGAAAATTAGTGAGGATCTATTGATTTCAGCTGCTCTTCCTGGCTTTACCGTAGCTATGAGTTAGTCTGTGAAAACAATCAAAGTTTGTTGTTAAATATATAGATCAAACAGGGACATTTGTGCCTGAAGCCTTAAGATTTTTACTTTCTTCTAATATTTTCTAAGGAAACAATTTTTACACCTATTATATGATAGGCCCAATACACCCCAATAAAATATTGGGGTTTTGCACTGTCCTCTGCCCAGAATAGCTTTTGTCTTCAAAATAGAAGCCATGAAAGTAACTGAATCTTTTCTTCAATGACAGAAAAGAGAAGTAGCAAAACAACATCACGAGTCACTCAATTTACCTGTCTACTTTCTGCTTTGCAGCCGTCAGCATCGAGGAGATAAGTGCCTGTGTCACTCTGTCCCTTGGCATCACAGCCAGCAGGGAGAGCCTGGGTCTGGGTGCAGCTCTGACACACTCTGACTGCAAACAGAAAGGACTCCTGGACACTGGTACAGCAGCAGGGCAGGGGTCTGTGGAGGCTCCTTGGGTCACTTGGGTTGGTCACTTGGGCACAGAGGTTCGTGTAGGGTCACACAAGGGGTGGCTAGGAGGCTGCAGTCCACAGCAATGACAGACTGGCAACTAAAAAACAGTCAAAATTGACTCTTAAGAAGTACTCAAAGATGGTAGGAGCTCCCAGATTTGTACATTCCATAACGAGCTATAGGCAGTGTGATCTATTGCCCATGTCCTGCCCAGAAACCAAAGCTGGAGGAGTGCAGGCTCTTCAGGTCTTATCAGCTTAGAGGATTTGGGATGCTCAACTTGTGGGCTCACCCCACAAGCCCTGAGCTCACATTGATCCCGGGAGGCAGCCCCTGCACCATTGATCTCACCTCCACTGAGCAGCTTCTGGAGCCTGTGTGGAAACAGCAGCTGAATAATACGTGTGCAATTCAACTCTGCAGATGCTGAGAGCCACGGTGCAGTTGTGGAAGATATTATTCCCCGGATTAGAGGGGGAGATACCAGTTACAGTGGAGGGCTCCTGAAGAGTTGGGATGGCAAAATGTATCGTCACTGGGGCAGGTCATTAAAATATAATCCTGCTGTTATTGATTTCCAGGTAAGGCTTTTCTGCAGCTGAAGAAACTCTGCTGCTCTAAGGAATGAAAGTGTAGTCGAGCAGATCATTTCGTATTTTTATTGTGATCCCATCACAGAACAAGATTAAATGTAATGGGCCACTGATCTGGTAACCTCTTATTCATTTCACAATGGGGAGTACATCTCCCACTGACTGCAACCACAGGGAGACAGACAAGGAGCTTAATGCTGGATTAGTGCCACGTTAAGTTCCTGATGTGCTCCCCAACAGCTTCACAATGAAATGCAGCTATATTCATCCCTGGTATTCTCCCTGATGCTGTCTGCCCTCCTGTATAAGCAGAGGACTCACAGGGGGCTGGGGAAGGTGTTTTGTTACCCAGGAAAAGCTCTGCAAAGACAGCCCCCCTCCAGGAGTTCTCTGAGCAGGGAGCTCCTGGCTACTTTGTCAGGTGGGTCTTGTCTTTCTCCACACTCCAAAAAGAAGGCCATAAAAATCAGCCAGGCTCTAGTCTCCCTTTGTTTCACTGGATGCCCCATAAAATGAGAAGATCACTTATAGAAGCACCTTATAGGGTTTCTGGGGTGGGAGGAGATGAGTGCAAGAAGAAGGGATGGAAAGGGACAGAGAGGAGTGATCCTACAAACAAATAATCCAGGGTAGAACTGGCAGAGGCATGAGGGGGTGGCCACAACTCCTCAGCTGTGGTCAACAGGACCCAAGTACCCCATCACCAGTCTGCTCCAGCAGAAGCTGTAGATTGTGGGGCAAGGATCTCTGTCAGGGCAGGGACATGCTGCCACTTCTATCCCTCTTGTCTTCATTTGAAAGCAGGTCTGAAAGCTCTGACAGAGAGTGGGATGAGGGAAAATTGATTTGGGAATTATCTGTGTTACTGGCAGGGCAAGAAGGACTGTGCAAACCTTCCTGGGCAGCAGCTGGTGGCAGAAAGATCTGATAACACAGAAGTGCTTTCAGTTCCAGCTGCAGGTTATTCACCTTTTTGCACAAGTTCCCATTAAGTCTGGGCAAGATTTCTTGCAGTTTTCCAGTAAACCATGCTCTGACCTCTCTATTTTCCAGTAAACCATGCTCTGACCTCTCTGCTCCAGAGCTGAGCAGTGACCCTGCAACCAGAGGGGCACTTCAGCAGCTCTTATCTGCAGTCCCCTCAGTTTGTCAACCAGGCTTGTGCAAATTTGCCTAAGGGCTCTTCCCAAAGCTCAGCTGATCCTGATCCTCCCCACAAATCACTCTCACAGTGCCTTGCACAGTGAGCTGACACCCAGCTCTTCCCTGGAACAAATTCCTGGCCTGGACAGGGAGCGTTTGCATTGATGGACAAATGTAAATAAGTGTCCTCACACAGTCCCAAATTTTTAGCTTTAATACTCATTAAAGGTTAATATTCAGTTGGGCAAGTTATAATTGCTGCCAAAACTGGACTACTTTTGCTGACTGGTAAATAGGAACTGGATTGTGCTGCTGGAAAATATGATGAGTGAGTTACATTCCCAAAGCTGTAGATGACAGTGTTATTTCACTACATCAAAGGGCAAAAGATATATAGGCAAAATTCCTCATTCTCAGCATTTACTGGATATTTTACAAGCTGGCCACTGCAAGGGGTAGGGTGGCAATAAATTTTGATGATACCCTCTGTCCAAAGCTCTTACCAAAACATTTTCTTCAAAAAGCCAAAGAGCATGCAAGAATCTCAGGGATTGTGACAGCACTAAGAAATCAGTCAAAAAAATGGGCTTACTGGGGTGTTTTAATTTATCATTCGAATCCCTGCTAAAACCCCAAAGCATGTCCAGAAAAGCCAATCCCACACAAACCTCCAAGATGAGGAAGGTTTTGGAACGGTGGCTCCTCGCTGGGGCAGCAACACATTTGCATGATGTTCATGCAGCTGTCGAGGAAGACAAATGAGTTTTTCCCCGAGTCCTGAATTTATCCAGCAATGTCACAGCATCCCAGTCAATGCCCAGCTGAAATGGTTTCCATGCCATCCATCTCCATCCCCTGCAGCTGCAGCCCATCCACGAAATCCTCCGCAGGAGCAACCTGGGCAGCGTGGAGAGCAAAATGCAGCATCTGAAGAGGGCTGTGGATGAGTTTCTGCTGGAGTTCAGCCCCTGCCGCTGTGGGCCGTGCCACAACAACGGGGAGCCCGTGCTGGTGGGTGACAGCTGCTCCTGCCAGTGCCGCCCTGGCTACAGAGGACCTGCCTGCCAGCACACCGAGCGCCCAGGTGAGAGCCCAGCCCTGGCAGGGCAGGGGGAAAGGTGCCTGTGTCACTCTGTCCCTTGGCATCACAGCCAGCAGGGAGAACCTGGCTCTGGATGCAGCTCTGACACTTGTGTAGGGTCACACAGGGGGTGAGAAAGGGAGCTCTGGTGTCATCCCCCAGACAAGGAAGGACCACAGAAACTTTGGGTCCATGTCTCCAGGAGTACTGATCCCTCTTAAAAGAGCAGGGATTAATGTAGCAGTGTCTGGATTAGAAACAGAGGCTCTGGGGTGGCTAGGAGGCTGCAGTCCGCAGCAATGACAGACTAGCAACTAAAAAACAGTCAAAATTGACTCTTAAGAAGTACTCAAAGAGTGTAGGAGCCCCCAGATTTGTACATTCCATAACAAGCTATAGGCAGTGTGATCTATTGCCCATGTCCTGCCCAGAAACCAAAGCTGGAGGAGTGCAGGCTCTTCAGGTCTTATCAGCTTAGAGGATTTGGGATGCTCAAAGGGGGATGGGTTTCCCCATCCACGTGCCTAAACCCACAGCTCCTGCCACCCACACATCAATCCCTTCTGGATTTTGTTGCTGCGTTATGCCCAGCAGCCCTGCAAGGCACTGAGGTGAGCAGCTCAGGAGATGGGGGAATGGCTTTAAATTGAAAAAGAGAAGGGTTAGGTTAGATATCAAGAAGAAAATCTTCCCTGTGTGGGTGGTGAGGCCCTGGCACAGGTTGTCCCATCCCAGGCAGTGTCCAAAGTCGGGTTGGACAGGGCTTGGAGCAGCCTGGGATAATGGAAGTTATCCCTGCCCATGGCAGAGGGGCTGGAACGAGGTGTTCCCTTCCAACCTAAACCATTCTATAATTAATTATTAATATAAATAGAATAGTGGAAGTGAGGGTGTGTTTAATTGCTGGATTAAATCCAGGAAATCCTCTGGAGGGCTTGTGGCATCCCACTAAGGATGGCTGCTCCAAGGGGGAGAGCACAAACCTCAGCAGGCGGGGAGGGGAAAGGCTCAGGTGAAGCAACTGCTCACACAACGTGCCAGCAAAAAAGCTGTTTTAGTCAAAAATTGCTACATTGCCAGTTTTCCCACCCCCTCCTGGGATGGGGTTTTGACTAGAGTGTCTATTTTGGGGTGAAAAAATATGTTTTTCCAAAGTGACAGGCTTTTATTTATGTTTTCTTTGTCACTTTCTATACTATCCTAAAAAGTTAAGTGGGTAGAAAAAAAAGCTGGGGTCAGTACAGGCTCTTTCATTTCCAAGAAAAAGTTGCAGTTCTCTCTGGATATTTTTGTCCTGATTCATGATGACCAAAAAAAAAAAAAAAAAAAAAAAATCTAAATCTCAGCACATGAAGCTGGCAGAAAAATCCATCTTCAGAGCAGCTCCACCAGGCAGAGCTCCAGGCCTTCAACTGTGGGCTCATCACTGGGGTCTCACCAGCAGGGAATCAAAGCTGTGATGAGACAAGGAGTTGGAGCAGAGCTGGGGAGATGCTTTGTGAGGCTGAATGCCAAAGCTTTGCTTCAGCAACTATGAAGTGGGTTTCTTTAAAAAGCTCAGGTTCTTTAAGTTGTCTCCAAGTCTCAGGAATTTGCTTGGGAAACCCAGGACCTGCCACCAAAGCAGAGCACTGGACCAGCCAGCCCTGTGCTCCTTGATTTTAGCAACAGTGGGGACAGGCACACTTCTAAACCCATGGGCAATTTTTAGTGTCAAGTTTTACGTTGCAAAACTCATTTAAGACTGAACAAATGTTTTTTTTTTTAAAGCACCATGTTCCAGCAGATGGAAAACGCAGCTTCCCAGCCAGCACTAAGTAAGAGCACACACATCCATTTGCCCTGTCTGGATTAATAAAGTGCCCAAGCCAGGCATGAAGGCCAGATGAGTAAATAAAAAACGACAGTAAATGACAGCCATCAAGCATTCCCATCATTCAGGAGCACCACCATAATCCATAGTATCGACCGCTCCTGACAACTCAGTCTGTGCTGTAATGAAAAAGCTTTGAAATGACCCATCTCCAAAAGGACTTTTCACATCCCCACTATTGTAAATGTAGGCAAACCCAATGGGAAGAAATGAGGATGTCTGACTCAATTCAGAAGGCTGAATTATTTCTTTATTATAACTATGCTAAAATACATTAATATACTATATAAAAGGAGGATACCAAAACTACATACTACTTTCTCTGACTTTAACTCTAACACAACTTGTGACCCTCTCAGGAGAGTCCAGCCACAGGTGGGTTGGATTGACCATCAGGCTCAAACAATCCTCACTAGAATCTAATCAAGCACTCACTCTAGGAAACAATTCTCCAAACACATTCCACATAAGAAGAACAAGGAGCAGAAATAGAAATTGTTTTCTCTTTCATTTCTCTCTGTGCGCCTCTATGAAAAATCCTGAGAGGGAGAGAACTGTGCTTGCCACACCCCACTGCATTAGGGGACTTCTGTCCCTCTGCTTTGGTCAGAGGCAAGGAAGCTGCAGCAGAGAGAGCTGTGAGCTGTGCTTTGGGAAAGGGAAACCAAGGCAGGGGGTTCAGCTGAGATGGACAAGAAAGAGCTGTTGGTGTTTGGGGTGATGCTGATTCAGAGTGCCCTGATCCCAACAGC
Source organism: Taeniopygia guttata (assembly GCF_048771995.1). Classification (NCBI taxonomy): domain Eukaryota; kingdom Metazoa; phylum Chordata; class Aves; order Passeriformes; family Estrildidae; genus Taeniopygia; species Taeniopygia guttata. The sequence goes on along the minus strand of NC_133033.1, from coordinate 4,127,021 downwards.
CTGGGCCTGGCTGGCCTAGAGCAGGGAGCCCCTATCCAGAGAAGTTTCAGCCAGACCTGAAATCCCTTTTTTTTGTTTGTTTTTCCCTTTCTTTGTACGTGTGCCCAGGTGGTGAGACGGACGGGCGCTGGAGCTGCTGGTCGGGCTGGTCGCCGTGCCAGGCTGGGACGGCGTGGCGCAGCCGGCACTGCTCCAACCCTGCCCCGCGGCACGGCGGGCAGCCCTGCGCTGGGAGAGACCTCCAGAGCAGAGCCTGCTGACAGCCCAGCCTGCTGACAGCCCAAGGTGCCTGGGACGGGGTGCTTTGGATCCTGGGCTGGGCTGTAAATACTCCAGGAGCGCGGTGGAATTACCCCTGAAAGGAATTATTGACCAGTGACGCGTTTCGGCATATGTCAAACCTGGCCAAGTGCTGCCATGGTTTTGCCCCACCAGATCCATCCTTCCCAACACCTCACCAGATCCATCCTTCCCAACACCCCACCAGTGAGCACAGGAGGTGGCACAGAATCCACCCAAAGGGGCTGCTGGGTGACCGCGGGGCTACGGCGTGTCGTGAAATAAATTCACCGCGAGTGTTTACACAACTGAGCTTGACTCCCAGGGCGTTTGTATATTTTCCTTTGGGAAACAGAGGAAGAGCTCATGATCTATGCAGTTGGTATTGACATATGTACCACGGAACTTTTGTAAGTTGGCACTGTCAGATTTGTGAGTCCAGCATATTGGCCAGGGCTGCCTTTGCAGCAAAGCCATATGCTGCTCTGCATGGAGAAGGCTTCAGCCTAAAGATGCCTTGCAGAGTATAAGCCCAAGCTGATGAGGAATTTTAAATAAATAAATAAAGCAATAAATAGAGAGGCTCGAACGCAACCGCTGGGCAGAGGATGTTCCCACACAAGCAAAGGCTTTTCCTCTGTAAGATCAGTGATGAATTGACTATTAGCACGCAGGCATTTTATCTCCCAGGCACACAGAGCCTGAGAAGATGCTAACAGGCTGCTTGATTTAAGGGGCTTTTTTGAATGTGAGACGTAAATCTCAGCACAAGAATGCACACAGTATTGAACTGTGTCCAGAGACCACGGAGAGAGCCTGCAGCTCCCTCTTCTTAATGAACTGCCACAAAAACCCGGGATGGACGGGAGGCGAATGGCACTTCATTTTACTGAGCTTTTCAGGGCAGGGGGAGAAGGGGGGGAAAAGCCCTGAGAAGGAATCAGGCATTAGGAACAACAACAGCACCAAAACCTCAAAGCACAAAGCAGCCCTTCTGTAGGCATTTGAATGGAGAGAGGGGGCAGAAAGGAATGGTGGTTTAGTGAAAGAAATTGCTCAGGTGCCTGGAAATGCTTGTTTTTCAACTGTGTGGCAGTGGGGATTTACAGGCTGACACTCAGCTGATGTAAATCAGTGTTGCTCCTTCACTGCAGCTGATTTATGGCACCTGAAGATCTGGCCCCATATTTTCTTTTGTGGGCATGTTTGCCAAAGGGCAGTTTTTTCACCACTTTTTTTCTTTTTTTTTGCTTGTAAATGAAACTATGGGCTGAAAACAACAAACCATGCTGTCTCAACTCCTGAGATGGATTGTTCTGTGAAAAATCCCTTTGCTGGGGGGCAAAGCTGTGGCCTTTTGGGCCAACCTTGCTATTCCAGGTGAAGGAGCTGTTCACCCAGAGAGGAATTTGCTCCCAAGGGCTTGAATTTGGTGTCTTCTGTGTTAGGAAATGCAGCAGCACGAAGCACCCGTGGATCAGTGTGACTTAGATATCCAAAGGAATGTGAAATGTAGCATCACAACAAGTGATTTAATGAATCTGGGCTGCCTGGTTATGTGGCAACACGAGACAGGCTCTTATACCAAGGACCAGTTTGGATCACAAGCAATTCTTACCTTCACATCGACTTCTTAGGACTCAGGAAAACGCCTGCATGTAAATGAGTACAAAATCACCTCAGTCAGAAAACCAAGTACGCTTCTTTTTTGACCAGAGGGGAGAAATTAATGAACAGAAAGATCTGATGCCTTGGAGGCTGGGAAAAGATGGGGCCTGCAGGAAAACAACCTGCATCCTCAGCTTCTAGAGCTATTTCTAAAAGGATAAATCACAGAAGAACCACCAAAAAAAAAAAAAATCCAAGTGATTAAAGAAACTGCATGCAAAATCCCCATGAAACATATAAATAAAAGCAGAAAAGCTATGTTTTACCTGTGGTTGTTCATTCTCATCACTCACCTCACAGCCCTAGGCACTGAGACACAAACCCAAGGGCTTCCTTCAGACACCAAAGGCAGGTGGGTAGTGCCCCTCTCCTCCCCCTCCACCACAGGGCTCAAACATCCACATGCTGAAACCCAGGAGCAGCGAAGCTGAAGTCAAAAGAAAGGAAGAAGATGCCTGGGGAAAAAAAAAAAACGATGATGAGCAATTACACATTTACAATGGCAGTGGAAGAAGCTAATATATCTCATGCTGAAGTGGGCAGCAGGAGAGTTGTGCAAGATGAGATAAGCAGCAAAAATGTACGTTTCTTAGCTAAACTAAAAGCTTAGAGGGTACAATAAAACACTGCAGTTCCACCTGGGTTTTAATGAATGGATTTTCCCCTCTTGCACACTGACATACATTTGATATAGTTATTTATCCTATATATTTCTGGAAGCATATTTCCCAGGAGACCTTGTTTATCTCTCTCATAAGCACATGATGGATGTATGGCGCTTTGGATAAATGGTATCACAATCAGATATTTTTATGGATATAGGCAAACTGGGTTATTAACAAAGGAAGGGCAGAGAGGAACCAGCACGCAGAAGAAAATAGGAAATGATTGATGACAATACACCTGAGGTTGCAAGGTGTAGGCTCCAGATAACCAGCTAACAGAAGAGGAGATAAGGGCAGTGCTTGAGACAGAGCTGTTTTCTACCTCGGGGTCAATGTCACATCAGCTGCCCCAATGCCTGCATCCCTCTGAGCCTGGGAGTTTAGAGCAGGCAAAAATTCCCTGGCAGGAGCAGCTCAAAAATTGTTGCCTTCCCTTTTTATCCAGCAGAATGCACAGGCAGATGCAAAGCTGATAATCCCACCAGAAAAACCTGAAACAAAAGAAATTCCAGGTTCTGGTGAGTTTGGGGAGGGACTGGCGGTGGTGGAGCAGTGGGACCCGTGGTGCTGCACTACAAATAAGTAAAAATATTGGTTTATAATGGTAATAATTGCTGTGTTCAACTCTAGCTTTTTGATTTACAGAAACAGGAGGTGTTAAAATGGCATATAAAGGGGAGATAAATCTGCAGGCACGATTTGACCTGAAATCTGGCAGTTGTGTTGGCTGCTCACTGGGCTCTTCAGCCACCAGGGTAAAACCAGGAGTTGGAAATCTGGGGACTGCTAATACCTCTGCATGGCCTTTCTGGGTTGCTTTCAGCAAAACAGCTGGATGTGGGAGAGAAGCTGGGCAGGAACAACTACATCCATCTGAAAGGGGGAGAAACACAGCAAGATTTAACAATACAGAGTTTGCAAATCTCCAGCTGCAGCCTGGACGATGTTCCAGCCTCACAGGTAAAGTGTCTGCGTGATATGACACCACAGGCAGCACATGAATCCAGGCTGGAAAACAATCCAGTTTCCCACTGCTGATGGAGATGTTAGAGTGGCAAGATTCCAGCTGGATTTGTCCTGGGAAAGCTGGATGAGGCAATCACCACCCACCTGAAATACCCTCCTGGGAGTTCCTGAAGCCAGGATACCCCAGCAGCAATGTCTTCGAGCGGGGAGGTGCAAATAAACACGGCCTCTCTGTGTTTATCCTCTTCTTCTCCTCATGAAAACTTGTGAAAATACAACATGGGATGCAGGAGAGCCCCAGTGAGAGGAGGATCTTAACCAGAGGAAGGGGCTGGAGCAGCAGAAGCAGTGCTGAACACGTGCACAGCCTTCCTGAGCCCTCACAGCAGGGATATTAATCTGAACTTACACAGGGAGGGAGAGTTAGGAACACCACTAAAAGATGGTACCAAAATTTAATGGCAACCAAAATGAAACAATAAAAGCTTCAGCATAGTATTTTTTATTACCCTCCAGGTTATAATAAATCATTAGTTAGGTGAATCAAAGCAGGAAATCACAAGGACAAGATAAAGTTATGTCCTTTATGAGAGGTTTCTAAGCCTACAGGCTGAATATTCAGCCACTGCTGGAATCATACTTCAGTCAGACTATCCTGATGATCCTGATGGCTGTCAGACCTCTCCTCTCTTCCTCCAAAAAAAACCCAAAATCCAAATATACAAACTCAGGTACTGTTACCACTTCCAAAAATCTGTGTTTTTCTGGTTTGGGAACAAGTCCCAAGTCAGGTTTCTACACTTGGCTGTCCTTGCCACAGCAGTGGACAGAGGCACCACTGCTGTGTGTCTGACCAGCTTGATGATCAGGAAAGGTGGTTCAAGTCACAAAAGTCACTTGACTCATCTGAGAAATGCCCTTAATCAGATTACACCAGAGATTCTCAGGAAGGGCAGGCAATGGCACTGCAGTTTGTGACCTCAGAGGTGAGCCACGCTCAGGGTCCTCACCTGCACAGCATCTCCAGAGCCCCTGCAAAAAAACTTGGAGGCATATCCTCCTTCACACAAGCAGTGACCTCTTTGACCATGACCCAAAAAAGAATCTCTTGGCAAATTTCCACCAGACAAAAGATATTGCAGCTACCCATTGGAAAAGGGAAATGTTTTGGGTTGGCAGCTAAATGATGAAGGCCATAATGAGTACAGAGCCCTCTTGTTTTACATATGCAATGTGCTCTGCCTTTCTTAAAGCTGTCACAGGAGCCCTGTGGATAAGTGTGGAGGCGGCATGAGGGCTACAACTAAATGCATGTTCCATTGTTGAGATGTCAGGGAGCCTGAGCTGCTCTCACAGGAATTACATTCAGACAACGTCAGTCTGAAAGGGAAGGAATGGGCGATACCAGCCCACCATCACCAGCTCTGCTAACAAACCCTCAGCAGAAGAGTTTGACCTTGCAGATGTTAGAAGACTCACAGCACTCCTGAACAACTTTGCTCTGCTGGAATTGCCTTTTGGAGCAAAGCTGTCGCTGGTTATTTCACAGCAGGCCCAACCAAATGTCTTTGCAAAAATCATTTACCACCACCAAAGTTGCAGGAGGCAAATCCCTGGAAGGATCCAGGCTCATGAAATGGTTTGAAAGGTTTTTAAGTTTGAAATTTTTTAAGTACAGGGTTTTAAAGTTCTTCTGTTGTTAGACCTGGACTGTGCTGCACAGCCCCAGTAGGGTAACAAAAGGCAAACCAATTTGTCTCTTTTCACAGTGAACTCTCTCCAAGTCAGATGTCCCACCCTGGATGGACCCAGCAGCAGCTGGAATACTGGATTTCATGGGATCAGACTTATTAACCACAGCTTGTCTGGGGCAAACACAGCTGCTAAGGGCAGAAGACCTTGGGGATGTGCAGACAGCTTTTTCAAAATGTTCCACTTGTCCCAGAGAAGCTGTGGCTGCCCCTGGATCCCTGGAAGTGTCCACGGCCAGGGTGGACAGGGCTTGGAGCAACCTGGGATAGTGGAAGATGTGGAGGGGTGGGAACAGTGAAACAGTGCAATAAATTGGGAAAGCAGAATAGTGAGGCACAGTGGCTCTAAATGTCACGTTAGATACTGTTGTGCTCATTGAGATTTAGGCTTTAATGTGCTGGATTTTGCTCCACATGACACAGCTGCCGTCACAGAAGCTGTGCATCAGTGCACATCCTGCTGCACGGGAGATCAAAGTGTCTCTTCTTATCTCAAAGGGACCTTCAACAACAAGACAGTGCAATTTGAAATCATGCAGCTACCAAAAACAGGCAGAGATAAAGCTTGTCTCATTTAGCCCATTGCAATAAAGACAGGGAAAAGGCAAAATATTGAGGTCAGTAAGCACATTCAATCCCACGGGACAACTGCACATCCAAAGGTGTGGTTACTAACACCCTCCCAGCTCCCAGTGTCTCCTGAAATGTTTCTGATTTGGATGAGACCCATGAGCAGAGCGAGGCCAACTCAGATACTCAGTGAGGTTGATAGTAAAAGGGTTTAAAATCATGAGGATTTAGGGTTAAAAGGAAAATTAAGCTTAGTAGGCCCTGAAAAGAAAAATAAATACCCTGAGTATAGGAAGACTTTGTACCTTACTAGAACTGCACCTGTGTAGCTAGTACATGATAAATGATATAATTGTTAGATATGATGATTGTTTAGTAATTAAATATAATTACTGTTTAATCGTAAGAATAATAATGAGAAACTGTGGTCAGGGGCCTAAGGAAGATCACGAGAAACTCATGTCAATGTATCCAATAGAACAATATAAGTTTAATAATTAATATGTGAGTTATATAATGATAGAATATAAAATATATTCAGCTCAAAAGCCGTGTCACAGTCAGATTTGGGTCTGTACCCCTGATTCCCAGAGCTCTCAATAAAAGCACCTGCAGACAATCTTATCCCGTGATGATGTGTGTTCTGGAACGCTAACAAGGTGATGTCTTCCCAAGCAGTCTGCCCATCAGTGGTTCCCCACTGATTCCTTCTAGCAAGGAGCTGCCTCAGAGGCTGGCCCCGAGCACGAGGAGCCACCATTCTGTGGGGCAGGGTTGTTGCACTGTCGCTTTCTTGTCCTCTGACCTCCTGAGCACGGGGACCAGCTGGCCCAGCACCCCCAGTTCCCATTAACAGCAGCATCTGGAAAAGAAACAACAACAAAGCTGGACAGGACCTTCAGAAGCAAGCAGCTCTTTCCATGGGAAGAGCTGTCAGCTGCCATGAATCGTATCTGAACAAACAGCCCTGCCCCTGTCCACATCACTAACAATACACTGGAGTCATTAACAATGAGGTTTCAGAGGTGTTAATTCTCTGCTCAGCATCTCTGGTGTTGGTTTAAACTACACTTCAGGTAGACATGAAAGATGGGGAAAAAAGGGCAATTAGCTTTATATTTGCTTGAAGGACGTTTCTCTCTCTGTCTTAGTCCAAGCCTTGATAGGAAACAGACCAACTAAACTTGTCTCAGCCACATTTCGAGGTGGTAGGGGCAGTGTTAGCACTTCAATGAACAACAGCTTGACTATTCAGCTTTCCCTCCATTGCTTTTCCTATTACACTGATTCTTCTGGACCCTGAGCATGTGAGTGACATAAATTCAAAATACTGAGCATCACGGAGGCAACACATAAAAGGAGGAAATGGGAGTGAGAAATGAAGTTACAGTGTTGACAAATGGATGGATGTGAGCTTTGGGAGGTTTGGATGTGGCTATGAGTGTGAAAAACAGACTGAAGTGAGGTGTCAGTGACTCCACCCTTCAAGGCTCCATGGACTGCCTTAGAAATACCCCAAAATTGAGCCCATGTTCCGTGGAATCTTGGCTTAAAGTGCATTTCAGCCTGGCTCAGTTTGGACACAGCCATGCAGAATGAGTACTGGGTAAGGCTGTAAACAAAGCCAGTGATAAATGCAGTGCATCGAATTGTGGGTTGGTGCCAGAGCTCTGGGTGCCTGGGATCTGGTATTATTTAGCATCTAAATTAATGAGCTGGAAGAAGTAAACAAAATGATTAAATTCATAGATGATCCTAAACTAGAAGGAGTTAAGAACATCAGTCAGGAGACAGCGGAGACATAAAGTGACCAAGAAGCATTAATAAATGCTTCAAAACAACATAACAAGATTTTAAGATTAAAAAGCATGGTAGCATATCTAGGGGAGACCAGTTTGCAACATGCTGGCTTTATCAAAGGGGAAAACTTAGGAAACAGAGCTGTTTCCTAAGGAGGAGACCTGAGGCTTTCCAGGTATTGTGAACTAGGCAGGAATTCCTATTTTGATACAACTGCAAGGCATGCACAGGCCAAAATAAACCCACCTCCTCAAGAGGGAACAGAAATTCAGAAGAGGGCAAGGAAAACACATCTGTCCCCTTTGCAGGGGACACCAGCTGGGTGCACTGGGCTGGGCAGGCTGGGCACAGCCAGGGCTGGCATCAGTCCCCATCTGTTGGAACTCAAAATGTCCCTCAGACGTTTTTGGAGGTTCCAGGCCCAGGTCAGAAGCATTTGAGACCCTGGCAGGCAGCTGGAAACAGCTGTGATTTTGAGTTTGAGCCATGGAATAATTTACCAATTGTGCAGGAAGAACAAGAAGTCACAAAAGTTTAGATATTAGAGTAGAAGTAGTTACAAAGTAGAGGAAAGAATTTTTAGTATTGTACAAGGAGGTTTTAACACCTGTACAGGGGGGTTTTTACTTTGTACATGGGGGTCAGAAGGTTTAAGATGGAGGAATGTAGGCCGGCCCTGTTCCTCCTCTTTCTTCTTCGTTACCTCCATGTTCTTGATGATGTTGGCACTCATGGATGCGTTTAGAGTAGAAAAGCACCATTTAATATAGGTAATAGGCATTAGGGAAAAACTGTAAACATGTAACACGTAAATATAAAAGACAGCAGCAGCCCTGGGCGGGGAGAGAAGAAGCAGTCGGGAGTCAGAGAGGATGTCAGGGTGTGTGTGTGCCTCTGCCTGAGCTGTGAGCAAACCACAGCAGCCCAAGGAGAAAATCTTTTAGATAACTTGCAATAAACTGCCTTGAGACCGAACAACAAGAGACTGCTGAGCCTTTCTTTGGAAGCACGGGTTGGAGGAGAGACTTTTCCACCACACGGAGCCCTGAACCAGGCCTGGGTTCTGACACCCATCCATCAGCTGCCAGCCCTGGACACTCCTGACAGAGCTGGGATTCTCCTGGGGGTCCCTCACCTTTCCTCCTGCTGGTCTCGCAGGCGGCGCCGCTGTAGCCCAGGGGACACAAGCACTCACACTCTGTTCCTGAAAGCAAGCACAGAGCTGGAATTACACACCTGGAGCCACATTTCCCAGCAGGCATCCACTGCTCCCCAGCACTTCATCTTCTGGGAGGAAGGGGCAGTGGGTGAAATGTCATCATTTTTCTCTGGTGCTGAAGGGATCAATGCCAATAAACAGGGGAGCTGTGACTGCCCTGCACCCCCCTCTCACCTCCCCAGACATTTGTTCCTGCCCTGCAGATCAACCTCAGACTCACTGCTGCAATTCCACAAGCCAGGGGACCACAGACTCCTCCTGCTCTTCTCCAAGAGAGATCACAGAATCCTGGAATGTTTTGGGCTGGGAGGGACCCTAAAGCTCATCCCATCCCCTGCCATGGGCAGGGACACTTTCCATTGTCCCTGGTGGCTCCAAGCCCTGCCCAGCCTTGCCTTGGGCACTGCCAGGGATCCAGGGGCAGCCACAGCTGCTCTGGGCACCCTGTGCCAGGGCCTGCCCACCCTCTTAGCCAGGAATTCCTTCCCAATATTTCATCTAATCCTGCCTTCCCTGTGCCCTCCTCTGGACTCACTCCAGCAGCTCCATGTCCTTTTAACATTTGGGGTTTCAGACCTGGACACAGCACTGCAGGTGGAGAGAGCTCAGGGTAAAGCTGATAAAGAACAAACTGCAGCATCAAGAAGGAGCAACCAGGACAGGAATATCCTCACTTGGCTTTATGGCAGAGGAAAAGCTCAATATCCCTGCTCTGGCTGCTCAGGGACGTGCATCCCATGTTGGGAACCTGGAGAAGAGTTCCCACTTAGGAAAATATATGGTCATTTAAAACCTTAGCTGAGAAGATCCTAAATGAAATACTAACCTGGACTGAGCTCCTACAAAGTTATTTAAACAAAGGTCACCACGAGACAAATGCTTGAAGTGCTACAATCAGCTGCTGGTACCTGAAGTGATCATTTCTGCATTAGATACAATTTGATGATAACAATTCTCATCAGGACTTTTGCAGATGCAGATTGGAATTAGGCACTTGACAAAATGGTCCCTTTGTTGGAAGCTCTCATCACATCATATGTCTTTTGTTTAGGCAGAGTGGTTTTCATTCAATTTATTTTTCCCCTTAATTTTTAAAATCACAGCCTGCTTACAGAGGAGGACAGCTCCTATCAGAAACAGGGGGAGGTGGTGGTGGTGATCACTGTGCTTGGCACTTACATGGTGCTTTTCATCTTCAAAACCCTTTTACAAACACTAATTAATGCTGAGACAATAGTCACTTCTCCAGGAGGATGGAAGCAATCTTAAAAGCAAAAGGAGGAGACTTAAATATGTCAAGGATTATTTTTTTAAATGCATAACTGAGAAGTAACAAATTCTTCTGTAAAAGTGATACAGATAATGGTCACTCCCATGACAAAGACACATCCCTTGACTTTGCTGTCTTTCCTTACCAGGATTCTACAAACACAGCAACTTTAAAAACACAGAGCAATTCCCTGGTAAAGAAATGACAGGAAAAACTAAAGAGCAACTTGCTTACCACATGCTCCCCACAATTTCCCAACTAATTTCCTTATCACTGTACAACTCCCTGAAAGGTGGTTGGAGTCAGGTGGGGTTTGGTCCCTTTCACCAGGCAGCACTGACAGAATGAGAGGACACAGTCTCAGGCTGTGCCAAGGGAAATAAAGGTTGGAATAAATTCTGAGATTCTTTATCCTATTCAAGATAAAGTTCTGGAATGGCCTGGCTGTGGAGGTGGTGGAGTCACCATCCCTGGGTGTGTTTAAACAAAGCCTGGATGTGGCACTGGGTGCCAGGGTTCAGTTGAGGTGTTGGGGCTGGACTTGATGATCTTGAAGGTCTCTTCCAACCTTGTGATTCTGTGAATTCAGTCAAGGGGGCAGGAAAGAGGAGCAGGAGCCCTGTACCTCTGAGGAAGGGGGTGCCATTCCCGTGGCACGGAGCACAGCGACAGGAGCTGCTCTCCAGCTGGAACTCATCCAGAGCCCGGCGCAGATTCTCCTTTATTTTCATGGAATCAGCCAAGTCAGAGGGACTCACCAGCTCATACAGCGGCTCTGCCTATGGGGAGGGGAGAAACCTCATTAATTCCCAAGCTCAAAATGCCATGAACATCTCAAGGCTCAGCAGCAGCACAGCTGGAGGGGGAAATGGAGGCTGTGCAGCACAAACTCCACATTTCCCATTGCTATTTGCTAAAGCCTTGTGAAAAATGAGGCCACAATGTCAGGAATACTCCCAGGGATGCTGCCCTTGGTTTCCAACACCAGAGGAGCAACAACATTTTTTGGGTAACAAAATACAGCATCTAACTTGTTGGGTAAAAAACAGCCTAAGTTGCACAGGAGTTTCATTAAATCCTTTCTCATCCATTTTTCTGGTACAGACATTTTTAGATCAGATTTACCCTAACTTACATTTTCTGAGTAACTTCTTATTCTTATTTTAAAATTTTCCCCTAAAAACCATCCACAAAAATCTCCTCCTACAGCCCCCCAGCACAGCCAGAGGCACCAATCACAGGGATTCACATCAGCACTTATTTCCACCTTCACCACTCCTGCAATTCAAGGCTGTTTTTTATCCTTATGGAGCCCAGATAAGTGTTTCATTGCCTTCCAGAAGGGAGAGGATTTGGTCTCCATCTGGGGAGAGAAGACAAGAGCGTGCACAGCACAGTGAACGTGCAGGACCAAGGAGACTTTGGCTCACTCATTTATTTTCCTCCTGAGAACAAGGGAAAGTTAAAGTGGGGTGTCAATAGTGCCAGCCCCCCATTACTGCATGTGGGATGACAATTCCATGTGCCATCTGAGGATCCATCCCAAATTCCCATCCTCACTGCAGAGATGCTGCCATGCAAGCCACACACAGGAAGCATAATGCTCACCCTCCTCCTCCTATCACAGGCTCCAACTACAAGAATGTTCCAATTAAAATAAAAAAATCCTCATTTCCTGCTGCTGTACATCCACTCTTCATCAATTATCTGTGATCCATACTTTGCTTTTTGAATTCAGACCATACAAATGAGGAAATACACTAAGAGTGACCTGCCAAGTCCCTCCAGCAGATGATTTATGAACTGATTTGCTTTGGTTTTCCCTAACTAAGCATTCTTGGGCTGACATTTAGTCACACTCCACTGGTACTTTTGATCTTCCAGCCCCACAGGGATATTGGTATGGAAATGAAGATCCCAAATCCAAATTACATCCGCCTGAGGTTTTTCACTGGGCAGCCTGGTCAGTGATGCCAGGCAAGACAAAGAACACCTCAGTTCCTCATGGGAGGTTTTTCTGTGTGGGGGATTTGGTGCAGAGGTCTGCATTTCTCTTGTCTGCTGCCCTGAAACCTCCCAGTGCATTCCTGGAAGGTCAATCCACAGCACACCAGGGGCTGCAGCAAGTCCAGATGGGCACTGGCTGTATTTCCAAATTACTCTTTTTTTGCTTGATTCACCTTTTTAGAATTCACCTCTTTTTTGAGAAACACCCTCCTTTTACAAATGTAAAGATATTTGCCTAAAATTAATTTTACAATGAAAAAAACTATAAATCAACTTCCACCTCTACCAGACCAAACTCCTGTTTAAAAGGATGTTCTCTTGCACCTTTGTACTATTCACTCATTTTGACATTAAAGATGATGAGGCAGAATTGCTACACACTTCTGCTTTTTTTGCATTTCTAAAACTCTCCAGGGATCAAAAATCCTTGACTCTCCAAAGCCTAACTCCTGTTTTTAAGGTTCAGCTAAGCTGCACAAACATCCAGGCATGTACACTGAACCACCTGAAAGAATGGTCACTGGTGCTCACAGAAACTGATAAACATCAAGGAAAATAGAAGTATTTATAAAATGCATGATGCCAGATATAATTTTTGGTAAGTTATCCATTGGTGAAACAGAAGGTGGATCATCTGATCTGCCTGGCAGGCAGCAAGAAATGCCATCTGCACAGCCAGGTTAAAGGGTTAAAGCTGTTTACTTTGTGTATTTCCAACCACAGTCCCTTTAAAGCATCCCACCTTTGCATTTCTGAATACTCACTTACAGTAGCCACACAATAAGGCCTGTTATTCCTGGTTTATTTTCCCCTCTAAATCCTACATTTGGATTATTTAAAATTAATAAAATTATTTTAAATTTTCATAAAATTTAAAATAATATTTAAATAATATTAAAATATTAAAATAATTATTTAAATTATTATAAATTTAAATTATTTAAACACATAGTTCTCCAAGGAGCTCAGCTGGGGCTGGAGGAAGTGGAAGGGTGCAGTACCTTCAGCTTTATGATCTCAGGGTTGTACTGCACAGCATCTCCCCACTGCTGCATGAGCTGGGCTGTGGGCAGGTCCTTGTGGGCCAGCGTGGTGATGTCTTCACTCGCCCCTCCACGGACCAGCGCCAGGAAATCCTCCACAAACTGCTTCCTGGCAGTGCTGTCTGCAAAAACGCACTCAGGAAAGCGCCCAGCCCTGCCCTGCTGGTCTTTGTGGGCTGCAGTTACCAGCTGACAGCAAAAACCCTCCCATGCACCACCCATCCCACCCAGAGCACAAAGGAAAAGGCCACAGGTGCTGCTCACCTGCTGTCCTGCTAAGGATGTCCTGTGTCCCTCCTGCTCCCTTCAGGAATTCCCCACCCTGCACCCTGCCTCCCTTCCCTAAATTCCTTCCTGTTGGAACTCAAAATGTCCCTCAGACATTTTTGGAGGTTCTAGGCCCTGGTCAGAAGCATTTGAGACCCTGGCAGGCAGCTGGAAACAGCTGTGATTTTGGGTTTGAGCCATGGAATGATTTACCAACTGTGCAGGAAGAAGAAGAAGTCACAAAAGTTTAGATATTAGAGTAGAAGTAGTTACAAAGTAAAGGGAAGAATTTTTAGTATTGTACAAAGAAGTTTTAACATCTGTACAGAGGGTTTTTTTGTTTTGTACATGGGGGTCAGAGGGTTTAAGATGGAGGAATGTAGGCCGGCCCTGTTCCTCCTCTTTCTTCTTCCTTACCTCCATGTTCTTGATGATGTTGGCACTCACAGATTGGTTTAGAGTAGAAAAGCACCATTTAATATAGGTAATAGGCATTGGGGGAAAACTGTAAACATTTAACACGTAATGTACCATATAAAAGACAGCAGCAGCCCTGGGCGGGGAGAGAAGAAGCAGTCGGGAGTCAGAGAGGATGTCAGGGTGTGTGTGTGCCTCTGCCTGAGCTGCTGAGCAAACCACATCAGCTCCAGAAGAAAATCTTTTAGATAACTTGCAATAAACTGCTTTGAGACCAAACAACAGAGACTGCTGAGTTTTCTTTGGAAGCACAGGTTGGAGGAGAGAATTTTCCACCACACGGAGCCCTGAACCAGGCCTGGGTTCCGACACCTTCCCCGTGGTTTGAGGTTTCTTCCACAACCCGATGCTCCTCACCACCAGGAATATTCCCTGTTCTCCTCCATGTATTTCCAGGTGCACCTTCCTCCCGTGCACACCCCCAGAGGCTCCCACAACACCATCACCTCCCTGTTTTCCCCATCAGGATGCAATTACCCTGCTGAGAGGTGATAATTAACACAGAGCTGGCCAGGTGAGTGATGGTTGATCAGCTCCTTGGGATGCTGAGCAGATATTTACACTCTACATAGAAAATCTTGGATAAAAACCCCGAGCTCTGAGGTATTCCCCCCTCTTAAACCTGGCTGGAGTTAGCCAGCAGACTCAAAAGTGGCTGTGAGGGAGTGGGGAAATATTTCAGGCAGGCAAGATGACAAAACCTTCCTTTCCCTATGACAAAAGAATGAAATGGCAGAAGTGTTTGGTGCTTACCTCCAATCTCTTTCAAAAGGGCTCTACAGCCAGCTGAATCTACTCCAAGCCCCACAGAGAATTTACCAAAGTTCACATCAACGTTAAAGCCCTTCTGTGCACATTTCTGGACATCGCTCAGAGAATAACCTTAAATACACAAAAATTGTAAGCTTTTAATACAATTGTTTCATGTTTTATGTACGTGTACACAGAAAATGAGAGCTGATAAGTATTTTTGCTTTAGATATGATGTGATATCTACAAAACAAGATATGATGAAGAAGAATAATATTGGGGTTTTTTTGATACTTAACAGGACTATATGAAATGAAATCTCTGTTTCTCAGAACTCAGAAGCCAAGTGGAAATGCAAGGTTAATGCTGGAAGAGGAGGATTTTATCACCCACCCAGCTGTACTGGGTTAAGCAGAGCTGCAGTGGGCAGGAAAACAGTGGATGTCTAAGCACAGACTACCCACCACTCCTCCACCTCCCCAGGCTCCAGGTTTTTTGAAAAGAACAGATGAAATAGCTTTTCCTCCTTTTACCAGTGCACCTCTCCAATTCTCTGGTGCCAGAAGAGCCTTAAGTGCCACATGGAAATTTAGATTGGCTATCAGGAAACATTTCTTCACTGAAAGGGTGATCAAGCCCTGGAAGAAGTTCCCCAGGGCAAGGATGGAGTCACCAACCCCAGAGGGACTCATGGGACACGTGGATGTGGCACTTGGGGACATGGTTTAGTGGTGGCCTTGGCAGTGCTGGGTTAAGAGCTGGACTCCCTGAGCTCAGAGAGCTTTTCCAACCTAAAGGATTCCATGGCTCTAAGATGTGGCAGATTGGATTCTGTGTGAGAGCAGAGCAAGTTCCAACCATGTCACTCAGGGTGGGATACCAGATCTGCAAAAGAAAACTTCAGTTCCAGCACAGACAGTACAAATATAATGAGGGATTTGAAGGGAAAAACCTGAATTCTCAGACTGGACCTATAAAACCCTGCTGAGGACTTACAGCCCAGGTCAGCACTAGTGTGAAAACATTGTTATTGCTGCAGGATCCTGATCTGGGTCAGCAGACACTGAGCATTTTGAAGCAAACAATAATACACTTCAGTTCAAACAAACGTGGCTTGTGATGGGCCTGCAGCAACAGCTGAGAAATTGGGAAACTCTGGTAGAATTTGAATACCTGAAATGTGAATCTCAATTCTGTCCCTCTCTCTGACTCCAGGGTAAGGAACTTCCCACACAGCAAAAGAAGAAACAAGCAGAGTATTGCACAAAGCAGAGCAGTAAATGCCTCTGCAAACAGACAGCAGAGGCAGTTCCTCACTCCCCTGCCAATGAATAAATAATTGAGGTTGCAGCTATTGATTAATGTCACACTGCTCGCTCTGTCCTACACAACAATCATCATTTCTCACAACAAAGGGAGCCAGAGCCAAAGAGCAGGAGCAATGTCAGGCACAAGAGTCACACAGCAAATTATTTACTGTTTCCTACATGCTGGAAAAGCTCTCGAGGCTAAAGGTGTTCCACAACTGCCATTTGAAAGGCAGTGGAAAAAGAACTTGGGTGAAGGTTTTCAAAGCTAACAGAAGTGTTAAGATCCACGATTCTCATTCATCTCAACATCATGTCAGCCTCTAAAACACGTTGTCTAAAACGCTTGCCACAGGGCCTTTCTTTGTGAGCTAAATCCAGCCCACGATGCTGAGCATGCTTTGAAAACCTCTTTATTCACTGCCAGCCTCAACTCCCACATTTCCTGCAGGATTTCTCTGGAATGCTGTTGACTCCTTCTCCCATCATCTCCCTCTCAGACCTGAGCCACCCCTGTGTGCCTGCACAGAGGTTTTCCCACCTAAAATCTGGCCCCAAAGCCCCTTCCCCACCATCGGAGGCGCGTACCCGCCTTGCGGAGCTCCTCGCTGTTCATGACCAAAGTGTATTCATAGATGCCTCCCACAGTGGCCTCCTTGATGAAGTGTGTCCCAAAATCCCTGAAGAGCTCCCGGTACTCCCCGTAGCTGTAGTCTGCAGGGAGCTGCCGGAGCCGCCGCAGGAATTCGTGATGAAGCATCAGGTCCCGGGGCTTCAGCTTGTAAACACCAACAGCCAGCTCAGCACGGGCGTGGATGAACTTGCTGGACTGCAGGAAAGGCAGCAGAGCCCAGGAGGAGTGAGGGATGTCATTCTCATGACAAAGGGAATTTGTTATTTGCAGTTAAACCATCAGCGCTGGTCGGGATTTGTTCATTTCACCGTTTCCAACTTATCACTGGAAATCTTCTAATTTTCATTTCTTAAAAAAAAAATAAAAAATCTCCTGTTTTTTGCAAAAGTAAAACTTGTAGTAATAAAAGTTCCTGAGGGTCAGGCCATGACTGGGAGACAGCAAAAGGCAGGGTCCAGGTTCTGATGTGGCACATCCAGAATGCAAGGACACCTCAGCATCCTGCAGGACTGCTTTACCCCTAACAAAACTTCATCTCTCACAAACTCCCTCCTGAAAAGTCCTGACATCTGAAATCATGATTTGTACAGGAATCATGATTCTCTGGCTGAGCCATATTCATATTTCACAGACTTTGCCCTTATTAAAATGGAAAGGCAAGAAGAAAACACAAACACTCTCTCACACATACACACACATATTTCTATGACTCTGCGTAGATATGTATGTAGATATGAATCTTTTTCTCTCCCCTTTCTGGCATAAAAGTCTGGAACAGAAAATGTCTTCCATTATGTTCAAAGCATTTATTGTTCAGTTGTCTGGGCCAGCAGGACAAGCACATCAGGGAGGGATCGGTATAGAGCACTGCAGCTTAAAAAATAAAATCAGGACTTAATATTTGTTTTATTTATGGATATCTGTTGCAAATGCTTCTCATCATCCTCTGGTCTTGTTGTGAGAAATTCCACTTTGCAGGAAGCAAATGCAAGGGATACTTTGCCATTCCTGAGTACACTTTATACTGAAAGGAGACATAGATTGGTGATAGTATTGCACCACTGATATGAACTACCCTTGTTTATGGCAACAGCAGATGAAAAAAGAGAAAACAAATGTTGGCAGTCATAGCAGTTAGAAATTCAAGCTGAACAGGCTTTTCAGTTTCAATTTTTCACTACAAGCATTCAAAGGTGGATGTCCAGCAGGGCAGTGGACAGACCACGCTGAGAATCAGAGAATATCCACAGCTGGAAGGGACCCTCAAGCTTCACTGAGTCCTCTCAACAACCTGTGGCTGATTTCAAAGGCCAAGCAGCCCAGATCCCGGCTGAGAGCTGAATGGAAAAGCTCCTGGATGCTGCAAACACAAAGGAAGGCGTCGTGGGGGTAGTCAAGACTTGAACAAATGGCAGAATCCAGTTGGGGAAAGGATTTGGTTTATCCCAGTGCTGGCTGCTGACCTAAGGAGGAGCCTCAAACCAACACACACACACACACTCTTACAGGGAACACGTTAGCAGGGAATTAAGTGGAGCAGTGCTTACACTTGAAGAAAATCTTTTCATCCTCTGCATGAACTTCTTGAACCTCATGTCATTTGAATTGTAACCAAGTTCAAACACTTTTGGTATTTTTATACCGACGCTGAAGCTTGTCTGCGAAGCTTTTGCCTTCAGGACACTGCTTTCATAATTTGAGTAGGAGTCGTATTCAGTCATTGTAAATTCATATTTGCCTTTGGTCTAAACAGAAAGGAAAAACAACACGTCTCATTTCCTGCACAGTGATTGTACACCTGAAGCGTGGGGAAGGAATGCAGACACAAATATACTTGTGAATTAATGCTTGCACTTTGAAGATGAAAAGCCTTGTATAATTGCAAAGCACTATTATTATTAACACAGGTACTTCAAGAATACTTGATTTACAGCAGCAGGAAAGCTCCTATCTCCTCCATACTGCAAGGTCCTCAGGCTTTCACTTAATATGTCAATCTTATGCAAAGAAGGTGAAATCTTAAACACAGGCATCAATTAAAGTACAAATTCTAAAAAGAAAAGGCTTCCTAGTGGGCAGCACTCAAATACATCATGATAACAGAAGCACTAAGGTCAAGTATATGATATTTGAAATCCAGTTTTGATGCGTGACAGGAACAAGTTTTCACACAAAGCATGTGGTGTGTACAACATCGTGGAGTGCACGGGGTATGAGTATGTTCTAAATAGGGTAAAAATCAGCCTGATCCCATTGGGTGTCAAGAACTTTGTGATTTTTTTTTTACCAAATGATCCAGCAATGAAGCTTTGGGCACTAAATCCATTGGAAGAAGTGCGTGTAGGTTTATTTGCAGGCACATCTGGCACGCACCTCTGGTGTGTAGCTTTCCACGTTGTAGGGCTTCCTGAACCTCGTGTCTGTGATGTAATGGGGAGAACACCCCCCAGCATAGTACCTGTGATCAAGGACCAGCCCCTCCAAGCTGTTTGTGAAGATATTCAACCTGCAGGCGAAGGAGAGCAGCAATATTTTATGGTACCATCAATTCAGAGCTAAACACTGAATGTCTTGGCTGAGAAAAGCAAAAGATTGTTCTATTTGGCCACAGGCTCTTTGTTTCACCCTTCTTTATTTTGAAACCCCAAAAGAAAGCTTGGCCTCTTTCACTGTCCAACCAACCCAGGTGCTGCAGAAGGACTTGACTAATGAGAAAGCAAAAGACAAAGTTGAATTTTGACACTTGATGAATAGAAATGGCAATTTTCATACCCCACTGTGAATGACACCAGTGTTACTGCCACCAGCACTGGCAGCTTTGTGGCTTTTACTGGAACTCTCCAGGAAAAGCAGAACAAACTGGATCAGCCAAATCCCCACCCCACCAGGCTGCTCACCCTGAGCGCTCCCAAATATCCACAGCATCCATCAGAACCTGCAAAGACACGTTTACCAATCCATGCCATCCATCCAGACAGATTTTTAATTCCCACTCCTCCACTCTGATTTATCGGCCAAAATCTTTGCCAGGATGGCCAAGGGTGAACCAGGGGTCAGAAGATAACAGTAAAAATTGTTGGGGAACAAGAAAAGAGGTACTCAAGCAAGAGCTCAACTGATCCTTGAAAGCACAGGGAGTTTTCCTTTGATTTCAGTGGAGGATGGACAGAAATCTTAACCTGTCTGCTCTAACAAAGGATGCAGCACTGCAGTTTGTGGAGATGAGGAGATTAAACCCCATCACTTGCTTTTCCCCTTGCTGCTGGTGGGGTGAAACTTCATCCAAAAAACCCCACAAAAAACTATCAGCGCTCCAGGGCTCTGTTGGATCTGCCTCTCCTGATATTGGGGAGGGAGGCTTGCATGATAATGACACTGAAGCTGTAAAAAAATTAACTCTAATTTTAGAACAATCTGGAAAAAAAGGAAAGTCCACTAAAAGCAAATTACTGAGCAATTGTGGCTTCAAAGAGATGAGAAGCATGTTCCTATAATTGTCCAACATTATTTTTAATTTTGATTAAACTCAGAAGTACAAAGCAATAGCAATGACATGTGCAGAAGCCATATCTCCAGAGAATAATGAGAAAATTATTTTTTTTCCTTGCAATATGATTTTCCTTTTTTTTAATGTAAAAAGCAATTTTTTCCCTGCAGAGTAAGAAAAAAAAAAAGTCTTTTCACACAGTCTGATCTTATAGAATGCTGTCACAATCTTAGTCTGCAAAAGCTGAATCAATTCAGACTTAGATTTTAATCCCCACAGAGCTGCTAATATGCAGGTTTACCCTACCCCTCTCACACAAAGCACGAAAATTCCACCACCTGTCAATGTCATGCAAGAAATCAAAATACTTTGAACACATTTTCCCCCTCCCCACCAAACCAATACAGGTTGTAAGAAAACAAAGCCAAGGATTAATGATTTGGGTTAGGAGGGATCTTTAAATGTCAATTAGTCCCAACCCCTTTACACCATCCCAGGTTGCTCCAAGCCCAACACAGCCTTGAGCAATTCCAGGGATCCAGGGGCAGCCACAGCTTCTCTGGGCACCCTGTCCAGGGCCTGCCCACCCTCACAGGACTGAATTAATTCCCAATACCCCATCTAACCCTGTCCTCTGGCAATGGGAAGCCAACCCCCCTTGTCCTGTCCCTCCAGGCCCTTGTAAATCCCTCTCTCCATCTTTTCTTGTTCACTCCTTCAGGTGAAAGGCTGCAATGAGGAAACCCCAGAGCCTTCTCTTCTCCAGGCTGAACACACCCAATTCTCTCAGCCTTTCCTCTCAGCAGAGCTGCTCCATCCCTCTGACCGACTTGGTGATCTTCTCTGGACTTGCTCCAGCAGGTCCATGTCCCCCAGGCTCGGGATCTGGTTCCTGGATCCCAGCTCACTCCTGGATACAGCAACTGCTCCAGCTTTCCTCTGCTCAGTGTTTGCCTGGAGTCCCATCAGATCATTCCCAGCCTTAAGTACAGCAGCATCTCACCAAAGTCACAGCCTCACCCTTTTGCCAGGTTCTCTATTCCCCAGTACTCTTCCATCTTCTGGTCACATTTCCTGAACACTTTTTTGCAGTTTTTCTCATCTGACTGGTCCCCACAGTCGTCATCCCCATTGCAGAGCAGCCTCCGTGCAATGCATCTCCCTGGGAAGGAAGGGGACAATCACCCATAAAACAATCTGTGATCACACTCCCTGACTTGGAGTCTAGGAGCAAAACAGAAAATTTCTGGAATGAATGGTTCAAATCTAGCTGGGGAAAAAAAAAATCTTCTCTATCTGCATGGATTCCCAAAGTTCATCTGCTCAGTTTCACTCAAAAGTGTCATGACCTTAAAATTCCACACTCATCTCAGGAAAAAACACACAATAATTAAAAGTATAAAAAGCATGAATGTTTTCACTAATTTCTTTTTTCTTCATTTTGAGAGAACAAACATGCTGTTAATACTAAAAGGGTTTAAAATCATGGGGATTTAGGGTTAAAAGGAAAATTAAACTTAGTAGGCCCCAAAAAGAAAAATAAATACCCTAAGTACATGAAGACTTTGTACCTTGCTAGAACTGCACCTGTGTAGCTAGTACATGATAAATGATATAATTGTTAGATGTGATGATTGTTTAGTAATTAAATATAATTACTGTTTAATTGTAAGAATAATCATGAGAAACTGTGGTCAGGGACCTAAGGAAGATCATGAGAAACTCATGTCAATGTATCCAATAGAACAATTTAAATTTAATAATTAATATGTGAACTATATAACGATAGAATATAAAATACGTTCAGCTCAAAAGCCATGTCGGAGTCAGATTTGGGTCTGTACCCCTGATTCCCAGAGCTCTCAATAAAAGCACCTGCAGACAATCCTATCCCGTGATGATGTGTGTTCCTGAACCCTAACACTGTTTCAGCTGGCCTTGTATATGGTATTATTTTCTTCCTCTCTTCCCACGTCCACAATTCCTGAGTGTTTTCAGTCACACCAAAACACTGGAAAATGGAGAGCAGAGGCTTTTCCTTTGCCCCATCTCAGGTGCTGAGCTTGTGCTACAGATTTTTCTGATATAACCAGGCAAAAATTTCCTATTTGGAGATTCTAAAGATGGATTATAGACTCACTGACACAAACACAAGCACGGAAGGAACCAGGTCAATTCCTGGCATCCCTCTGTGTTGGAATCTGTGCTATTGATGATTCCGAGGTTTTAGAAAGTCTCTGTCTTTCTGCCCTGTTGCCAAAGAAGAAGCCATAATTGGTCTGTGCTGGTTTCAAGGTTGTTTATTCTGTTTATCTCTAACATGTTCTGCTGCCCTGCCGCAGCTCTGTCCTGCAGGGCAGCGTGTGGGGCTCTGCCCTCAGTGGGATGGTACAAACATTAAATACCACAAACTACCTGTGCTGGATTTACAATAACGTGCCAATATCTGTCACCTACGTTGGACAGTGTGTCCCCAGCCTGAACCAACAGAAAAATGCCAACACCACAGTGAAACATGGAGGGCATGAAGAAGGAGAAAAAGGACAGGACACACCCAATTTCCTCCATCTTGTCCCCTTTGGACCCCTTATCTAGAATCCTAAAATTTTACTTTTGCACCTGTCCCACACTTAATTATTACTTATATCAAACATTCAGAGCTTGTAATTCATCCTGTAAGACTGAAAACTCTTTTCCATGGCCAGAGATCACAGACAGTGTCTCTGGGGGTTCCTGACCCCTCCCAGACCTTCCAAGGCAGCCAGAGGGAAGCCCTGGATTCCCACACCTCTGGCCCAGCACACTCCTGAGCAGCAAATCCCAAAAATCCTTACCTGTGACTGCACACACAAAGCCATCACAGCGAGCTCTGCTCCTGCACGGAGTGCTGGTGACACACTGCTCAGCCTCCCTGTCAGAGCCATCGCAGGGATCTCCGCTGAACTGAGAGGGCTGTTCCAGGCGGGCAAACCTGTACTGTGATGAAGTAAAAAATATTGATTCGAGTGCACAGAAATGGTGAATTTTACGCTTCTCTGGTTGAAAAACAAACTTTGCGTCGCCGGGATCTGATCTAAGCGCGCTCTGTCATATTAAAAGAGAAGAGTGTCAGCACAGAAGTGTGAAGCTGGTAATTTGCCTCGTTTCAAAGGTTTCTGATCTGCGACAGTTTTAATTGTACTGAGGAAGGGCTGAGGCCTGGGAGGGATGAAGGAAAGTTTGCTCCTCTTTGACAGTTTGTTTAAATGAGCCTGACAGTGCAGTGCGGGACTTTGCAGGAGCGAGGAAGGATCCAGTTCCATCTCCTCTCTTTCAATTAGTGCTGGTAACGACATCCCTTGTTATTTTCTGTCAGTTTATTTACTTGCCCCTCTGTATCATTAGGGATTTTTTTTCCGCCCACAACACTGCTGTGAAGCAGTCAATTACTCCATCCAATATGTTAGCCCTCCTTTTTTCCCCAGCTTCTGAGATTAACTCTTTGATACGAAGCTTCACTCTCCCCCCAACTCCCTTCATTGCTTATTTCTGCTTAAGCCTGGGAACAGCTTCTCCAACTTGTTAGCAGAGGTCTCTCCAGCAACGGGGATTTTGCTCTTCATGCTGTTGGGATCATTACTTTCATTTGATGGGGTTTCTCAGGTGGAAAATGGTGGCTGGCAGACAAGAAAAAGCATCTTAATCCTGAGAGGCACCGAGTGTCTCCAGGTCCCACAGGGGACCATTAGTGGGGAAGGTGCCTCGCACTGATGCTGGAAGGACAGGACTGTGTTGGAAAGTCCCTGCAAAGCCTGGCCTTGCACCTTCTCAGGACAGTGAGGCACCCTGGAAAGCACTGGAATTACTGGGGGTGGTGAGCTGAAGAGCTAAAATCCACCTGAAAGCAAAACCCATGGTCTCACCTGTACAGGGCTTTCCTCAGCAGCCCCCTCGGTTTGCCCAACCCCATGGACAAAAGGGACACGGCTCGAAGGAGTCCCACCTCCTGGTTTCTCAGAGGTGCCCAGCACAGGCACTCACCCTTTTCTTCTGGCAGGGGTCACACTTGCTCCAGGAGGACCAGGAGGAGAGGATGCAGTCACGGGGCTGTGGTGGGACACTCACGGAGCGGGCGTGCCTGCCCCTGGCCACGCTGTCACTGGGGCTCAGGGACTCCTGGCCACTGTGAACAACACCACAAGAGCTTCAGGCTGTGAAACTGTGAGCTCTGAGGACCTGGCCCCTCAGCCTACACCTGTGTGAAACCTCACACCAAGGAGAACCAACACTCACCACGCTTTGTACGCAACCTCTGGATTTCGGTCCTCATCCTGATGGCACTGATTCCACTGGCACTGATTCTGGAAAAACCTGATCCGCTCTCCAGTGCCAACTAGGGAAACGAAACCCACAGCCCACCAATCTGGGCTTCAGCTCAAGCTGTGCAAGCAGTAAAACCTTCACCATCAGTTGCTGCCCTCGCTCCGTGGCTCCAAGGTCAGATACCTCCACGATGAACATCCATCCCAAGGAAAGGCCTGGCATGCACTCAGCATTTCTCAAAACCAGAATAAGTGTCTCTCTTTGCCCAGCAGCCCATTTTCCCCCAAGCTGGACAAAGGCACTGGTCTTAGATTCTACTCTCAGTTCACGAGTCATTAACCCATTAATCCCTTTCAACCCAGTAACGAAGCTGAACCCCAAGTGTGAGCCCTTACTCCTCACCCCAGCCACTCTCACTCCCTCACGTGGCAGCTGTCTCCAAGGTTTCCACAATGCCACAGTAAAAATGCTGCCTCCTCTTTTGGTGGATTCAGGATTTCTGATTAAATCCTTGTCCCAGACAAATGCTCCCTTGTTGCACCTCCTTCAAGTGGGGAGCTTTAGTAAAATGTTGACAATTAGTTTCTTTTCATACCCAGTTTGACAAGGAAACTACCACAGGGACATTCCCAATTTTTCCACCCCGACAAGGAACAGCATCAGCTGAAGCTTTAAGTATGATTTAGTGCCTGGCATGGGGTTCCCATTATAACATATTAAAAATCACATGGAATAAAGGAATTACAAAACCTCATCAGCTTGCTGAGGCATGAAATCAAAGCTCAAAGTTCAGAGAACGGTGCAAAAATATAGTTAGATTGGAAAGATTACAAGATGCAGTTCTCTGAAACAGCAAAATCCATTCCACCAGCAGAGAAAGGAACGTCTCCCAGCCACAATCTCACCATTTCTGCACTGGGAGGAAACAACCCCCCGTGTGCCTAGCACTCTGTGGGGCAGCCAGCACGGAAGGAGGCTGCATGTTCAAACAATCCCACATTACAACAGAGTGTGGCCATGTGTCAGCTCCAATTCATCACCAGGATTGCTCAGAAACGCTGCCCTACGCCGACTTCCACACGATGGCTTTGCCGTCCATTAGAGACGGCAGAAATCGCCCACGACAGCAATTCCAGCCCGTGCAACACCAAAGCCTGGGCTGATCCTGATGGTTTCTCCTGCCATCCCCTGCATGTGGCTCCAGAAACTCTCACTCACCCAACGCCACGAGCGGTCTGGGCGCCCAGCACGGCACAGAGCAGCAGAAGTTGGATGCTCATCGCTCCGAGGTTCCGCCGGCGGTCCCACACCGCCAACACCCCCAGCCAGTCTGCTGTGGGGGTTGGAACAGGGCTCAAGCACAAAAAGAGGAGCTGCAGAGCGGCTCTGCCACCCTGTAAACAGCAGATGACCAGCACCTGGCAGGCTGACAAGGTAAATGCTGGGGTGGTTAGCACACGGCTCTCCCCAGGCCAGCAAAGCTGTGCCGAGCAGCAATCTGCACCTGCATTTGTAATGCTCCTTTCAAGGGACACGGAAAATGAATATTTCAACAAACAAAACATATTTGAGTCTTGGCAAGAAGGAAGTGATAAGTAAACTCAAGTCGGCTTTCTAGGAAGAGAGTGCAGAATCATTTATTTATTGCTGTTTTCATGTCTGTCTTCCAGAGGAAGGTCAGGCACCAGGCATAAGCACTTATTCTCACGCCTCAAGGAAAGTCCTACCCCTCCCTGAGAGTAATTCCCTGTCCCTCCTGCTGCTGGGGAGGACAAGAGCCTCAGCCCTGGCTGGGCCATGCCACAGAGATTCTCTGCTCCACACCCCCAAAACCTTGAGCTCATGAAAGCAGGACCTTGTCAGGGTATCAAATGCAATTCTTGGTGTTTTCTCACTGCTGCACTGAGTCATTCTCTCTCTTAAATGGTCCTGACTGGGCTGAGAACTTACCATGGGCTGGTGGCCATCAGTTCAGCTGGGCTTTCAAAGGCAGAGCAGACAGAACCTGGAGGAGTTGTTCTTTGGTTGCCTGTTGAGCCTTCACATCCTGCTGCTTCTCCCTCCAGGCACAGATTTTTGATTCCTGAGACACAAGAGTCTTTCCTGACATCTTCCTATCAGACTTAGCATATAGCAAGCATCTTAGAGAGAGCAAAGTTCTCCAAATCTGTGTTTTCCTGCACAAAATGAGGAATGCCATCGTGTTTTCCCACGCTTCCCCTTGCTGGACAATGAGAAGACAGCCTGACTTGTGCAGCTCTGCCTTTCAGCAGCACAGTTTCTCACCTTGGGACACATCTCTGAGTGCTTTGGTGATACAAAGAGTAAATTCATTTTAATTTGCTCATTATTGCACTGATGGGTGCTACACATAAAATTATTCATATTCACTAATGACAAACAAACCCAACAACCTTAGTGCCATTACCTGGCCAAGTGCTACACCTTAATGTGTCACAGTTACCTTACAAATGACATTATTCTGCCTGTGGAGCCACATCCCTGCAAAATCAGCACTGGCTGAGACATCTTTCTGGCCTGGCAGCCTGATAACAATTCAACACAGAGAGACACACAACTGAACCCTTGTAGGAATCTGCTCCAAATAAAAGTTCTTATTTCAGACAGCCCTTTTTTAACCCAGAGCTACTGAGCACAGTGATAAACTGCCCTCTTGACATTGAGGACAAACTGTTAGGGAAGGTGATTCAGGCTGTGCAAAGCTTTCTGTTTGCCTTTTCTGCCTGGTTTCTTTTTTTTCTTCCAAATGACTTTGCCCCAGCCTGAACCCAAGATGTGCCTGTGTGATACAGCTTGCTCAACCTCTGGCACAATTGATTCAGTTGTTAATCATTTGTCCACGATGAAAAAGAAAACAACAACCAAAAAAACCCACTTACAGAAAGACCTCTCCATCCACGGGACCTTTGCTGGCTGGGAAATACATCCAATATTTCAACAGCAGTAAAAGATAAACCAAGGTTAGACCTCTAGATATAACTTCAAACCATGACAGTGATCCCAGCACGTGGAATTTTCAAGCTTCTCTCTGCTGCTTGTATTTGTTTTGCTGCCTCTCACCACATCTCAGTGGTGAATGAACAAGCAGGAGGAGAGGTGAATTACCAGAAGTGAGGCTAAAACAGGAGCAGGGACCCAAGAGACAGAATTTCCTACAGCTCAACACATTTGTCAGAGAGAACTAAAAAGTACCATCAGGTTTACACATAATTTACAACCTGATTTAATTAGAGGTAGGTCTAACACATGAAATTTATGACAGCAAGCACAGGTAATTTTCTGCTTCCTCGGGTCCACAGATCAAGGGGAATGTTACCTCTTTTCCATTGCTGCTCCTTCTCCACTGGTGACTGTGGCTTTCTGATGAGCTGAAGTCCCATAACAACTCTCTATGCTGCTGAATTAGCATTTATCACACTTGAAAATCAAATGCCCACCATGAAAATGGAGCCTGCAAGTGCAACACACCCTTTGCAGAATTCATATCCCAAGTTTGGGAGCCTTTGCTCCTTCTAAATAATTCCTCTACTGTTGCACCAGCCATGACGGTTCTTTAAATGGCAGTTTCCTGTTAAAAGAAAAACTGACTGTTTACAGAATTATCAGTGCACTCTTCAAAAAGTTGCTTTTTCTCCTCTGAGAAAACTGTTTTATTCCCTGCTTCAGAACTCAGAATGCGTTTCCTTCTGTGGAAAAACTCAATGGTAAAAGGAAGCTTCCCACCAATTTTAATTGTGAAGAGCATAAGGTGGCAAATACATGGTAAAATTTACAACCAAAGGCTACTTCCAGCTTTTTACAACAAACCCCACTGCCTCACCATTTTTCTTACTAACATTCTTATTATCTGGAGTGAGGCTGTTCTCTGGAAGGTCCTGGGCATAAAAAACTCACCTTGCTAAACTTGATTCTCCTCTTCTGGCTTTTTCTCCACTAAAAATAATGTCTCGTTGTGACTGAGGCCAAATCTGGCACAGGTTCACCTGCTCCAAAAGCTCTAAAGTCCTGTGAAAAGGGTAAGACAAAGAAAACTCCTCCATGTCCCACCCCTTGTCTCCATCTCCTCTCCATCAGGCCTCAAGAGAGCACACACCCCAACTTGTTTTCAAACTAGAAACAGCATTTTTTTTAAGGAAAAAAAAAAAGATATACTCGTCATCTGTGTGTCAAATAAACAAAATTTACAAACAATGCAACATCTCACAGCATTGTGACTTCTGCTCACTTCAAATACAGCTCACTTCTGACACTGAGAGCTGTTCTCTAATA